>NC_135499.1:164810808-165110808 GCF_052857255.1 Amblyomma americanum | reverse complement strand
GCCTCTATCCTCTTTCTCCTGCTTTCCCGTCTGCGTATATTCACTGGCGCAACACATCATCACCTCCGCAGCACGCCGCGAACAGGCAGGGAGCGCGGACAATCTGTATTGATGCACTGGACCCGGTCGTCGGCCGGTAAGCGCGCAATTTCGATTCACAACGCTCGCACACTGGACTCCTAGTTCCATCATCGCCCGGCGGGCAGGAGGCGGCAGCGCGTCGGGAATGGGCTCTGCCCGGCGTTCGATGCAGAGCGACGGCGTTACGGCCTGCAACAACTTCGCCGGCGAAGCCCGGGGAGTAAGCGGCGGAGGAAAAGGAGGGAAGAAAGCTCGGGCACTTATAAATATTCACTCGCTCATATCCGACGTTCGCCTTCCCTGGAGAGAGCTTGACGCACACGTGGCCACAAGTGCACTCGCGTGTATGTGCAAGTTTGTTTGTGAATGAGCGTGTGAGTGTGTTTTCCCGGATGCGGCAAGAAGCGTGTGTGATGGACGCGTATTCCTCTGCTACATAAGCCAGAAAGCGAGAGAGAGAGAGAGAGAGAGAGAGAGTGAAGGGAAATGCAAGCAAGCGCACGACAGCGCGGACTGCCGACGGCAATGCGCGTGAACTCGCGGAGTGATCGACGTTCGCTGGCGACTCCCTCTTCCCTTCTTATCGGCTTCCCCCCAACCCTCTTTTCCTCTACTTCCCGCTGCGCCAGCCGCCGTCAACGCGCCGGTGAAAAACGCTGCTTGAGGAACCAGGGCCTCTCTGCGCGCCAAGTTAGCGCTAATTACGGCTGTCTCGTTAACTGCCTTCTTAACCGAACGCGCGAGGCCGGGCTGGAAGCAGCCGCCGACGATTTTGATGGAGCAGCGCGAACTCGGAGCCCTGAGCGTATTTGCATCTCTTTCTTTGCTGGCTAAGCTCTCTTCGTTTATACCTCGGGCAGCTAAGCGCACTCTTCTCTCTCCTACTCTCTCTCTCTCTCTCTCTCTCTATTACTGCCACCGCTTCGCGACTTGATTGGCTGCGCCGGGTGATCGCACAGCTAGGTGCGCTGCCCAAACACCACTCATCCGTCTCGCGATGGCCAGTGGCGTATGTTGATTTATGGGTGGCAGGCCTGGCGACCGAGGCGAGGGGAGCACCGGCTTGCCTTGCCTCGGGAGAGATGGACCAACGATGCGATGGAAATGACGGTATATACGCGTACGTATGCGGCGGCCACCGATAGGAAAGAGTGCTGCCAGGAACGAAGACACAGCCTCGTACCGTGACCCCTAACAGCGGACTGCTTTTAGTGGATCATCGACTTTTCCGCCGGGCTATTAGCCTGGCCTGACAGCGGCCGATGCGTTGCGCACGCTTCGTTCATGCTCGTCCTCGTCTTTTTTCTGCTATTTCTTCTCCTTATTCTTCTGATTCCTATTCTGTTTTTTTTTCTTTTAGCGAACTTTTCCCACTACCACTATTTTTGTCTCCTGAGGGAAGAGTGGAAAGTTCACGAGTCGCAAAAGTATGGCAAGTTCCAGCGACCTGCTTTGCTTGTTGATGCATATGCTTCCGATGTTACTTCTAAATATGTATTTTTTTGTTTTTCTTCCGCACAGGCTGCCCGTGTTTCTCTGTGTGGTCATGCATGAGAATCGATGCTTGCGTAGGTGTGCGTGCGTTTGTGTCTGCTCTCAGTACGTGCGTTCTCTCGCAAGTTAGTTCGTGCGACTTTTAGTCTATATATATATAGTGGAAGCAGTCCGGGTTGCTCAACGGGCCAGTGAAAACTTGCACAGTGAAAAGGTCACAACTCGTACGATTATCAGTGTTTATTTAAAAACGGTTTCAGACGGTGGACCGTCCTTCGTCAGGGTTTTAAGTTCAATCTCTGATGGATTCAAATTAAAACCCTGATTAAGGACAGTCCACCGTCTGAAACTGTTGGTAAGTGTCAGGGTTGAGTTCCTGATGGATTCAACTTAAGACCCTGATTAAGGACGGTACACCGTTTGAAACCGTTGGTAAATAAACCGAGATAATCGTACCAGTTGTGACCTTTTCACTGTATATATATATATATATATATATATATATATATATATATATATATATATATATATATATATATATATATATATATATATATATATATATATATATATATATATATATATATATATATATATATATATATATATATATAGACGCATATTTGAATTTAGATGGTCTATTTTCTTGCACGTCTTGCTCCCTACCTGCTTATAAGATATGCAGTATTGAGCTACTTCCTAGCAAGGATTTAGCGGCTTGTTGTGAATTCTTTCTCTTTAGTGGAAAGCATGACTTAACAATACATCGAGCGCTCTCTCTCGTTCTGGTTTCAACCTCAGCCGACTCGTTTATGCGCTAATCTTGAACAGAAAAGCGGGGTGGCGCACCTTACCACCGGCCGACCTCTCCCACTTTTCCTTTGATTAAATTGCTTTCTCTATCTCTCTCTTGAATTGAATAACGGCTACACATTGAGAAAACAATGCGCGGTGTGTACAGTAGTTATCAGTTAAACCCTTTAGTCTATGCGAACCACGTGAAAATAGGGCCTTAGACGCTTGCCTTTTTCCTAATACGAACAGAAACCATCAAATCTCATGAAAAAAGCATGCGCTTTTGATTATATTTAAAAAAAAAAAACAGATGACTATTCGATCGATCCAGAGCGTTGCTAAGCCATAACAGTGCGTTCTGTATGTGAACGACTACGTATAAGCGACGTTGTGAAAGTTTTTTTTTTCTTTATTGCCCAACGACGTTGTACAAGCATCTGCTTTTGTTCGCTCCGTTAACGATTAAAGTTTTCAGCTTTTTTCTATTATTTTGGAGATTATTCTGTAGTCCACGTGGTTCGCTTTTATTTTCTGTTTTCATTTTCCTATCAGTCTCCCCGAGCGCATGCGAGCCTGGCCTCGCAACAGGCACGAACCGGTATCCGAACGTCTTGTCACTGAAAATAAACCCTCTGCGCCATCGCTCAATGTCAACTAAGAGGAGGGGGGGGAGGGGGGGGGGGGAGAAAGACCAGATGAATGACTGCCCTCGGGTTTCTGTCGCCTGACACCTCTATAACTGGTTGTCCGTGCTAAAGGCTGAAACAAAGAAAAACAACAACCATTTTTTGTTTCACTGCTCATTTCACGTGGCATTGTTTAACCCTCCTGCAGTATACGACTCCAACTAAATAAATATATAACTTCAGTTCGTCGCGGTTGCCCTTTTTCAACCGCGCCCTCTGTGGCCACCACATTGCTTGTCTTCCTATAAGCCTTCCCCAGCTATCTTCTATTGACTCCTGCCGTTCTCCAAACGTTCCTGGCTTTAATTTTTTTCTACGCCTCATCAAAAAGTCTTTTGACCTGATCACAAAGCCATTCTTCGCCTGTCTCCTCTCTGAGCTTATTAAGTTCCGTGCAGGAGCTCGCTTGCTTTTCTAGTTTTTGTTTACTCGGCGAAGGAGACTTCGCGGCAATTGGAAACGGGCGCGGGAAGAAGCGCCGTTAAACGCGCGCTTAAAGAAGCCACCCTTCATCATCCCATAAACCAGACTGCGCGCAATACGCGGTCGCTCCACCGAGGCGGCGCATCCTGGGAAGCCATCAATTATCCGTGGCGCGTCTGATGACTGGCTGAAAATTACGAGGCGGTTCGTAAACTGCCACGCTGTTTCCAGGATGAAACGTTCCCGTAATCGGAGATGGCAAAGTTGTTTCTATGTTTTTTTTTCTTCTATCTTGTTAGTGTGTGGAGTTTGTGTACCTTCTTTGTTTGCCTTTTTATTTTTCCGTCCGCTTTATTCTCGTGTGTACAAGAAAGAGCGAGGCGGGGAGGGAGATAAATTTTTATGTGTGTCTCAAATTGCCTGACAGAAACAGAATAACGGTTTTTGTTGAACGAGATACGATCGGTCAATTTAACCCTGAATTGCCTTATAACTTCCGTGTGTGATTATTTCGCTTCCTTTCGTTTACTTTTCTCGTCATATATTAGTGCGGGTATTCTTTATGGCTGCCATTCATAAGCGGAAGTAAAAAAAAAAATCAATGACGTTCCGGACAAGACGGGTAAAAAGAATACAAGCCGGAAGTATGTTTCATCCTCGCGTTGTGTCAAGCAGGCTTGTGGTCACTAGAAAATTATTTTTCTGTCGTCTTTTTTTTTTCCTACCACATTTTTTTCTTAAAGGAAAAAATAGAGGAGGAGGGGAAGGTGGCAGACTTTACTTAAGCCTTCTCTTCACGGCCGACAAGCATCGAGTGATGGTTTTAAGCAATTTCTGCAGCTGTGTCAAGCCGAAAGACAAGTTGTCATGCTAACTAATTTCATGCCCGCTTCACTCGGTTAACCTCGTTTCTTGCGTTGCCCCTGTTACATGGTCCGTCTCATCTTAAGTTTAATCTCATACCTCGATCTCACTTGGACACTCCTTTTTCTTTTTTTTTTCTTTTCTCTTCTTCATTTTCTTCTGGCTGATTTCTCTTTAGGTTTGCGTCAGGATAACGAGGTCGAGAAGCGCCGGAATTAATTCTTGAGTGGTTTTCAGTGAAATTTGTTAGGTCGTAGTTTCCTCATTTTTTCACTCATCGAATTGTTAATACACAGAAGCGAAGTGGTTAGCTTCCTTCTCTTGGTGCGGTAAGTAACTAACCATTCAGTAGCTTATATTTGTTTTAAGAGCGGACTTAAGCCCCTTGCAGGGCCCCGAATTAGTGGCAGTCCTTTTCATGCGAAGAAAAGCATTCTTGCCGTCTTAAGAACCATGTGCTCTTTCTAATTTGGCATCTCTTTCATTTTTTCTGAGCACGCAAGAAGTTTCTCTTACTAATCCCGTGAAACTTTATCGCGCTAGGAGTGCAAGGCCATAGCTTCCCAGAACTTTCTCCTGAGTTTGTGCCGTATTAAGTCACTTAACTTAATGAAGGCGTGTTGAATCTGGACCGACGTAAAAGGCGCGAGCTCTTTCAGATTTTGAGATTTGCCAGTCAGTTTGCGTGGCATTTGGAAAGGAACAACTGCGCTCAGAAAATTTGCGCCGAAGGCTCCTCTGGGACGGGACAGGATACGGATCACCGTGAAACGTGAAATCTTTTTAGTACTCTGGACTACTGGAGCTTCATTTTTAATTGTTAAACGCGCCGTTAAGTTTTCTTTTATTTTCTACTCTTGGAATCTACTCCGTTACCTTTAAGTACGAGTGGCTATCTTTCCTTTTTTTCATCTCAATCCCTGCCCATGCCCACTTCATGATTTCAACTAGGATTTCAATAACTCACGTAGCGTTATGAGACCCGTACCACGTGACCATACATGTCAAGTTCTAGTGACACTGTACAAAACTTAATGAGTAAAGCGTGAAGCAGGTGTATTATCAGAGAGTGGCACGGGTGAATATGCATTTGTTGAAGTCTTCAAGTAAATGAGCCTCAACTTGAGTAGCAGCAGTGGAATACATGGAGAGTAGGTGCCCTCCATAAAGACTGTTATGTGGACGCCTCAGTTCCAGTGGAACATCATTCTTCCTCAAAATGGATAAGGCATTGGAAGAGTCGACGATGATGCGGGAAAAGAGGCAATGAAAGATGCAGGATATAACAGTTGCAGCTCTCTATTGTCGGAAGACGGCAGGTCTCGATTTTTCATGTGGTTCTACAAACCCATCTTTCTGTGGCTGCGTCTTGGAATAGAAAAGTTCTTGTTCCAGACAGCGCGCACTGGAAAGCATGAAGCGATTCAAACTGCTTAATTTACTTACTAGGTCGAAGCAGTCAAACACGCCCTGTGCATACATGAACTCGGCTACCCAAGCAGCAGGGTAGTGCTGTGACCGCATAACTAACAGCGTATGCACGATCGATCGCATTATCCCAAGACGAAGCTTGCGGCTGTCATCAATACTGGCTCCTTCAAACACGTCTGTATACGCTAGATGTTGCCACTGAAGTCAGGAAGGTTCTTTTCTTTCTTATCGATCCCGGCAAAGCCGAGTTCCGTGGTCTGCCAGTAGTCATCGGCGCGCGTACGTGTGTCAGGCTACACTCTAAACGCAAAAGACTAAAAATGGATTAAGTTGTCCTCTAGCGCGCTCTCTTTTATAAATGGCGGTTTTCTAGAAGACGCCTTACTCTCTTTTTACTCCCACATAGGCGTATTCGTGTTAACAGTGTACGCTATTGAGTGTGCGCGAGCGTGTATACCAGCCGGTCGCCTCACCCCGTGCGTGGTGCACAGGTCCGCCCAAGGCGCCGTACAACTGCACTCTGAGCAACCAGACAGAGGACGCCTTCCTGGCCGAATGCCGCGAGGACCCCAGTGGCGGCGGCGGACTGCGCCAGATGTACAGCCTGGAGGTGCACGACATCTCCTGCCACCGGCTGCTGGCCAACCTGAGCGCCGACCGGCCGGCCTTCTGGGTGCAGGGCGTGCCCGCGGGCCTCAATTACGTGCTCGTGCTGTACGCCGTCAACGAGATGGGCCGCTCGCAGCCAGTGCTGCTGCGTGCCGAGGCGGCCGACAGATACTGGGACGGCACCACGCGGCATGGTACAGCCAGCCTGCTTGCTTTCTTGTACCTGGCTCGTTTAGTTGGTGCATAGCCGATGTCTAGGTCGTGTCTGTCTGGTGTCTAGCCCTTGTCTAGCCATCTCAAGTCGTGTTCAGCTCGGGTCTAGCTCGCCTTCTGTCCTCGTCAGTTAGCTCTGCTATCACGTCCCATCATGTCCCGTAATGCCGCACCAAAAGCATGGCAGTGCGGACGCAACGCAGCGACGACAATCATTGGACGATTATGGCTGTATTAACTAAGCAGTGGCAGTTCTTAATTCATGTCAGAACTCTCTCTATAGTCCAGAGCGTTGTTTCTACTCAATGTTCGAATTTAGCTTTAGCTTTAAAGCCTTAAATCTGCACATTTCGTTGTGAAAGACGTCGTAGCTAAGGTTTGCGGGTTAATACTCGCGAAGTAGAGTTACCTGGCGCGTTAGAAAATTTAAGTACCCTGGCATTACTGCATTTTCCCTCGGTTAAAATACTGCCAGGTATTGAACCTCATGCTCCGTGCTAGCAAAAAGACTTCATGGCGCCAAAGCTACCGCGGCAGGATGATAGACTTGGTCAAAGACTCCGAAATTACACAGTCGTCCAATACACTTAGATTAATACGTCTTTGGACAGGGTCCATAAACACGAAAAGCGGAATCAAATGCATTTCACACCTTACCATTTTCATGCTCTAGTAAAGGCTTTTTTTTTACTTTTTATTCAGAAATTACCCAGAGCACCCAAAAGCGTTACAGCACGAAGGTTACAGCGTAGAAAAAAAAACAACTCTTCATTAGCACAGCACATTTACGTTTCACACAACCGATTCCTCTTTCCAATCGATTTGACAAAAAACGAGTTCGTGTAAGCGGCAATCCTGGCTTGATATTCGCTTTTATATCGGTTCTATTGTCGAATATTGCATATAGCAGTTTAAGGCTTTGCTTGCTTCGGCTAGAGGCATGTACTTCCCGACTGAACTGATCTTCATGGCATTTACTCTGTCCTTCCTTCAGAGTCGGCCCAAGAAAAATCCGCATGGCTGCATGGATTTGAATTTTTTTCAATGTGCTCAGTTATGGTCTTTCTTGTTCGAAGGGTTTGAAACCGCGCAGCCAAAATTCCAAAATAGGTCTAACGCAGCTCAGATAGGCAGTATTATTTAAATTGACATGTAGACGTCTCGAATTTCTTATAAAAACGTTCAGTGCCCTACTAGCCCTGCGCACTAAGTGGTCACGTGTCCGTTCCAGGAACAGTCGTATGACAGCATTACGCCTAAATACTTATATGCAGCTTGTTTACGTATTGTATCGTTATTAACCGTGTACTAGGAATCGGTATGTTTATTTATTTCCGGTAAAACAGACAAGTGCGCTTTATAGTATTTAATTAATCTTCTAAGTGGAACACCAGGACTGCATTCGTGCTAAATCTGTTTGTAAGCATGAAGAACAGTCAATGACAATTTTTTGATACACAACGCAATTGTCGGCAAATAACCGCAGAGAGGATGGTATTCATTCGGAGATGTCAATTACATACACAAAATAACAGTAATTCCAAAAATGAGCCTCGCGAAACGCCTGAAGTTACATTTACGTAGCCTGAAATTTTCTATTTATTTTAGTCCAGACGAGTGAATGTTTATTACTTGAAGCTTGTTCAGGCGGAGTGAGTGTAGCACTGCGTCCAAATCTTTATGAAAATAAAAAAGGCACAGTCCATTTGCCCCCAATCCCTCTCTCATGGACAGCTGATGCTAAGTCATGACAAAATTCAATCAACTGGGTGGTGCACGACAACCCCTTACGAATCCCATGCTGTTCCCTAAAGAACAATTTGTTCTCCATTATTTCCCTACATAGTACTGTATATAACATGTGTTCAAAAATGTTGCATGATATTGATGTTAATTACATGAGTTTACAATTACTGGCATCTTTTTTTGGGATCACCATTGTGAACAGGAACGGTATGAGCAATTTTCCAGTCATCAGGTAAAATATCTGTTGCTAAAAATTTGCAGTAAACTAAATAAAGAAAACGAGAAATCACACACACACACACACACACACACACACACACACACACACACACACACACACACACACACACACACACACACACACACACACACACACACACACACACACACACACACACACACACACACACACACACACACTCGCATACGCATACGCATAGGCGCACGCACACACTCACATACACTCGCATACGCACACGCGCACACACGCACACGTACGTACCGACGATGCTGAAACATGCGTGTCGCATTACTTACACACGTCACCACGCCAGACACAGCACTAAGTTCATCCACTGCACCGCATGGTCTTTCATTGACCATTAGAGGGCGTTGGCATGCTGCGAATGCAAACCCAGATATATTGCAGAATGTTGCAGAAACCCAGGATGTCGCAAGCCCCGATAATTAAATTTCGGGCCAGTGTTCTCCGACGGAGGGCCATGCGTTCTGTAGTTTCTCAGCATGCTACGCTACACGCGAGATACTTTGTCTTATGAGGGCATCTATATGTCTTGCAAAGAGGCAATAATAACAGAGCGCCAAACGCGTTGACTTATGTTCCGGTGCATTGACCGCAGGGCACATGCCTCATATGACAACAAAGAAGGAAAGGCTAATAAAATATGGACGCTGTGGCAGCTGTATTCTGCATCGATCGGACCGTGCAAGTCATCAACACTGCAAGTCAATATCCGTGTTATTCACCGCTGCGCCGAGCTAAAGGCACCTCATATCAGCTCAGCAAAATATCTCAGCAGTACTAGCAATACGTTCGCCTCGGACCAACTGCTGTTTCGGATACGTGATTGAGAAAACAATGTAGTAGCTTGCGTATAATCGACTTTTTCTAATGGGAATTCCAAACAGCGAAAACTATGTTTCAGAGCTCTGTAATGGTCTGTAATTACGTGTTAATAGGGACCCCCTGCGTAGTTAATTACCACATGCGAATCGTCTTTGTAACGACACACCAGTAGTTTTACGATATGTGGATACTTTATCCACGATTATTCTTCCAGTTTTGTTGTGATCAAGGCCCTCGGAACACCTTTTTATGTTTTTTTAAGTTGTTCTCGGAGTTGTATCGCGTTGAAATCCCTTCCTTAAGTGCACGTCTCCACGAAAACCATGCAGAGAGGCAATCTCCTCCTTAATATCCAACGCGCACCACAGCCCGTACTAGTCCATCATGAGCGATCAGTTTCTTTTCAAGATACTAGAATCGTTCGCAGAATTTGTCTATGATGCGTAGCTAAGACTGCTACGGAGTGCTTGAATAGCATGCTACTGCGCGGGGCGGGGACAATGCATAGACTTGCGAAGTATGTCTCTGCGCTTGACTTGCGCAGGATGCGTTGAAGGGCTGATAAATCTGGTGCTTGCTGTCTTAACTTAAGCGAATTGCGCCCATTTAACTTACGTATTTCTTGAACTTAGTAGCAGTGTTGGCAGCGTAAATTATATTTTATTTATCCTAAGCGAAGAAAGGTACCCGGCGCCTCCTGCGTGCGTCAACATTTCAAGTAACGCACTGATCGAAAAAAGGAGGGTGGGGGTTGAGGGAGAAATTGAGAGACTCCGACAGCTGTACAGCTATTTTTTTTTTTTGCCGCCAGTTGTCAATTATCAACCAGTGAAGCAAATAAAAACCACTCCTCGCTGGTGGAGCTCGGAATCGAGCCATCGGATCTCCTCTTTTAAATACGCGCTCTGCAGGCTGTTTGAACCGTGAGGGAGCGCCAATGCTTGGCTGAGAAAAACCGATAAAAGTGGTCAGAGCGCACTTGATACCTCGAAGGACAAAGGTAATAATATAACTATGCAGCTGCCGTGCAAAGCGACGAGGATGTCAACTATAAATAAACAGTGGCGCTAATAGCAGTCAGTATATGCGTATTATTCACGCTTTGCCTGTACAGATAGGCTGTAAATAAATGTTTTCTCCTGCATCATGGTCGCAGGGGGTGAGTGGAGCGGCTGCGAGCAGAGCAACTCACTCGTCGTCATTCTGATTGCCGTCACCTTCGCCGCCGTGTTCCTCCTCTTCCTGCTTGTCATCATAGCACGCTGCCGGACTAAGAAGCAACGCTTGAAAGCTAACACCGGTGAGCGAGCTATACGTTGCGTCACCTTCTCTCCCCTCCCCCCTGTGAGCACTGTTTCTTTGGCCGAACAAAGCTAGCGAGACTGGGAACGTGAACACGTCTTCAAAGTAACCCCAAATCTGATGCTTTGAAACTAGAAAAGCTGTGACGTGTTTTATAGAGCTATCTATTATGTGCAAAAAAGTTTGGACAGAGAATTTAGTTCGCGCGAAAAAAATGCCGGTTTCGTGCTGAGATTTAAGACAGGAAGAAGGTAAGGAGGCTTTCAGCTTGTAGCCTGTCCCTGAATGTATGAGCGGGAAGACCACACAATATTTTCGGCAGGGATGCTACGGTAATCTTGCATGTAACTTATTTAATGTATTATAGTGGTCGGTGAGCAAGAAATTAGAACGAGTACCTCGCCAGAAGCAACGGCGCAGTTGTATAAGTGTCACAGGGGTCAGCCAGAAAAGCCTGCGCACCAAAATAGTTGAGCAAAAGTTTTTCCAGCAAATAACTATTGCAACTTTGCAGCCGCGCAATCTGCGCACATATTGATGCCGCCCACTATTATTTCCCCGTTAGAAAATGCTTCAAAAGTTGATCATATTGAACAGTTTATTAGCAGCTGACGTTGAGGTCATTTTCAACCTCCGGCAGGAACAGCCTTGCCTTATATATGGCTCCGCCGTAGCGACACTTCTGAAAAACGCTAAATACATCGCTTCACTTTTCGTAGCGCCGGTTTGAGTCCCAGCGGTGCTCGTGGACAACTCGTTTAAGAAGCGGGAAGCTTTTCTAGCCGCGGCCGGTTGTAGCGGAGGAATCCCAGAAAAAAGAACGGAAAGGATATTTGCCAGCGTCTGCCCACTCGTTCCCACGTCACATCCGGTTGGACTTGCATCTCTCCTTACGCTTCAGCTGTCGGTCAAGCAATCTTCTTCGCGGCCAAATCACGTGGCGAGGCTGCACGTCACATCCGGTTGGACTTGCATCTCTCCTTACGCTTCAGCTGTCGGTCAAGCAATCTTCTTCGCGGCCAAATCACGTGGCGAGGCTGCACGTCACATCCGGTTGGACTTGCATCTCTCCTTACGCTTCAGCTGTCGGTCAAGCAATCTTCTTCGTGGCCAAATCACGTGGCGAGGCTGCACGTCACATCCGGTTGGACTTGCATCTCTCCTTACGCTTCAGCTGTCGGTCAAGCAATCTTCTTCGTGGCCAAATCACGTGGCGAGGCTGCACGTCACATCCGGTTGGACTTGCATCTCTCCTTACGCTTCAGCTGTCGGTCAAGCAATCTTCTTCGCGGCCAAATCACGTGGCGAGGCTGCACGTCACATCCGGTTGGACTTGCATCTCTCCTTACGCTTCAGCTGTCGGTCAAGCAATCTTCTTCGCGGCCAAATCACGTGGCGAGGCTGCACGTCACATCCGGTTGGACTTGCATCTCTCCTTACGCTTCAGCTGTCGGTCAAGCAATCTTCTTCGCGGCCAAATCACGTGGCGAGGCTGCACGTCACATCCGGTTGGACTTGCATCTCTCCTTACGCTTCAGCTGTCGGTCAAGCAATCTTCTTCGTGGCCAAATCACGTGGCGAGGCTGCACGTCACATCCGGTTGGACTTGCATCTCTCCTTACGCTTCAGCTGTCGGTCAAGCAATCTTCTTCGTGGCCAAATCACGTGGCGAGGCTGCACGTCACATCCGGTTGGACTTGCATCTCTCCTTACGCTTCAGCTGTCGGTCAAGCAATCTTCTTCGCGGCCAAATCACGTGGCGAGGCTGCACGTCACATCCGGTTGGACTTGCATCTCTCCTTACGCTTCAGCTGTCGGTCAAGCAATCTTCTTCGTGGCCAAATCACGTGGCGAGGCTGCACGTCACATCCGGTTGGACTTGCATCTCTCCTTACGCTTCAGCTGTCGGTCAAGCAATCTTCTTCGTGGCCAAATCACGTGGCGAGGCTGCACGTCACATCCGGTTGGACTTGCATCTCTCCTTACACTTCAGCTGTCGGTCAAGCAATCTTCTTCGTGGCCAAATCACGTGGCGAGGCTGCACGTCACATCCGGTTGGACTTGCATCTCTCCTTACGCTTCAGCTGTCGGTCAAGCAATCTTCTTCGTGGCCAAATCACGTGGCGAGGCTGCACGTCACATCCGGTTGGACTTGCATCTCTCCTTACACTTCAGCTGTCGGTCAAGCAATCTTCTTCGTGGCCAAATCACGTGGCGAGGCTGCACGTCACATCCGGTTGGACTTGCATCTCTCCTTACGCTTCAGCTGTCGGTCAAGCAATCTTCTTCGTGGCAAAATCACGTGGCGAGGCTGCACGTCACATCCGGTTGGACTTGCATCTCTCCTTACGCTTCAGCTGTCGGTCAAGCAATCTTCTTCGTGGCCAAATCACGTGGCGAGGCTGCACGTCACATCCGGTTGGACTTGCATCTCTCCTTACGCTTCAGCTGTCGGTCAAGCAATCTTCTTCGTGGCCAAATCACGTGGCGAGGCTGCACGTCACATCCGGTTGGACTTGCATCTCTCCTTACGCTTCAGCTGTCGGTCAAGCAATCTTCTTCGTGGCCAAATCACGTGGCGAGGCTGCACGTCACATCCGGTTGGACTTGCATCTCTCCTAACACTTCAGCGGTCGGTCAAGCAATCTTCTTCGTGGCCAAATCACGTGGCGAGGCTGCACGTCACATCCGGTTGGACTTGCATCTCTCCTTACGCTTCAGCTGTCGGTCAAGCAATCTTCTTCGTGGCCAAATCACGGGGCGAGGCTGCACGTCACATCCGGTTGGACTTGCATCTCTCCTTACGCTTCAGCTGTCGGTCAAGCAATCTTCTTCGTGGCCAAATCACGTGGCGAGGCTGCACGTCACATCCGGTTGGACTTGCATCTCTCCTTACGCTTCAGCTGTCGGTCAAGCAATCTTCTTCGTGGCCAAATCACGTGGCGAGGCTGCACGTCACATCCGGTTGGACTTGCATCTCTCCTTACACTTCAGCTGTCGGTCAAGCAATCTTCTTCGTGGCCAAATCACGTGGCGAGGCTGCACGTCACATCCGGTTGGACTTGCATCTCTCCTTACGCTTCAGCTGTCGGTCAAGCAATCTTCTTCGTGGCCAAATCACGCGGCGAGGCTGCTGCCGTGGTCTAGCAGTGGCCTCGGTTTCAGACCTGGAAGCCCTGTGGCAGGAGTTATTTTCCTGCACCAGTGCCAGTTTAAAGCGTGCCTATGTGGTTACTTCTTCATGACTACGATTCGGAAGAGCTGCACAGCTCTCCTTTGTAGTCATGTGCTTGGGTTCAAGATAATGTTTACTACTCGTGTTCCGCTCTCAGACAACAGAACGACAAAAGGATAGTTGAATAACGCTTGCAAATTATTAAGAACGCAGCGCACCTCGGCGAGCATTCTTACAGAAAATCCCCAACTCCAACGTTGGAACACTTGGTTCGTATCTCAGCCCCGCCGGCGGCCTCACGAGTCTTATAATGGGTACAAGCATTTCCTAATCAGGAGCTACGAATTCTCAGGGTTTACAATGTTGAGGAAAGTTGCTAGAAACGACGACGAACAAATAACGACTCGCCAGCCATCGATGGAAAATTGCAGTTCCTTTCATGCTAAACAGGAGCTGCGCAGGCAAAAATTCCTTTTCGTGGCATGGCCCGGACGCGTATAATTACATTGCAGCGGTTTGGATATAATTTTGCTTGAACGTTCCCCAACCCTCGTCGCTTCTTTTTTGGTTTCTTCCGATTGTTTTGTGCTCTTTTGTTGTCTAATTCATATCGTCTTAATTAATATATGATCACTCGGAGAAGTACTGATTAAATGTTTTTTTTTCGTTTACGGTTTTGAGCTTATAAGTTTTAACACACATTTTAAATGCTCTACTTCTTTCAAAGAACTTTAAACCTACTCAGTCGTTGTCTTTATCATTTTCTTATCTTCTCAATGTTGTCATCCACATCTGGCGCTCTTTGTTGTGTGTGTGTGTGTGTGTGTGTGTGTGTGTGTGTGTGTGTGTGTGTGTGTGTGTGTGTGTGTGTGTGTGTGTGTGTGTGTGTGTGTGTGTGTGTGTGTGTGTGTGTGTGTGTGTGTGTGTGTGTGTGTGTGTGTGTGTGTGTGTGTGTGTGTGTGTGTGTGTGTGTGTGTGTGTGTGTGTGTGTGTGTGTGTGTGTGTGTGTGTGTGTGTGTGTGTGTGTGTGTGTGTGTGTGTGTGTGTGTGTGTGTGTGTGTGTGTGTGTGTGTGTGTGTGTGTGTGTGTGTGTGTGTGTGTGTGTGTGTGTGTGTGTGTGTGTGTGTGTGTGTGTGTGTGTGTGTGTGTGTGTGTGTGTGTGTGTGTGTGTGTGTGTGTGTGTGTGTGTGTGTGTGTGTGTGTGTGTGTGTGTGTGTGTGTGTGTGTGTGTGTGTGTGTGTGTGTGTGTGTGTGTGTGTGTGTGTGTGTGTGTGTGTGTGTGTGTGTGTGTGTGTGTGTGTGTGTGTGTGTGTGTGTGTGTGTGTGTGTGTGTGTGTGTGTGTGTGTGTGTGTGTGTGTGTGTGTGTGTGTGTGTGTGTGTGTGTGTGTGTGTGTGTGTGTGTGTGTGTGTGTGTGTGTGTGTGTGTGTGTGTGTGTGTGTGTGTGTGTGTGTGTGTGTGTGTGTGTGTGTGTGTGTGTGTGTGTGTGTGTGTGTGTGTGTGTGTGTGTGTGTGTGTGTGTGTGTGTGTGTGTGTGTGTGTGTGTGTGTGTGTGTGTGTGTGTGTGTGTGTGTGTGTGTGTGTGTGTGTGTGTGTGTGTGTGTGTGTGTGTGTGTGTGTGTGTGTGTGTGTGTGTGTGTGTGTGTGTGTGTGTGTGTGTGTGTGTGTGTGTGTGTGTGTGTGTGTGTGTGTGTGTGTGTGTGTGTGTGTGTGTGTGTGTGTGTGTGTGTGTGTGTGTGTGTGTGTGTGTGTGTGTGTGTGTGTGTGTGTGTGTGTGTGTGTGTGTGTGTGTGTGTGTGTGTGTGTGTGTGTGTGTGTGTGTGTGTGTGTGTGTGTTCTTTGTTGGTCAGCGCTTTCATTTTCGCGCATGATGAGGCTATAGCACACTGATATAGACTTTTTTTTTCTTCGCGTCTGTTAAGGCTTATTCTCTTCTCTATCTCTTTCAGGCGACAAAATAGTGCAAAACGGGAAAACGTAAGTACTTGCACCTTCCCTTGCTCTCAGAACTGCGCTAGAGTTTTTCAGTGTTTCTCGAACGCCCCTGCTGTTACACCAACAGAAAAAAAAAGAGGACGGAGTTAAGCCGAAATAGTGAGCTTAACCAGAACTGTATCTAGACAGTTACCAGTGTAACAGAAAAAAAATACGGCAAGAGATATAGATAATTACGGAAGAAAGCAATATACTGGCACTTATATTGCGAATTCACTGCAGAAAAGGCGTTTAGTTCTCTCAAGTGAATGCGCCGGCCTGCTGTAATCAGAAGACATACTTTGCCCGGCTTTTGAGTTTAAAACAACGCGTGAGCATCAAATCCGCATCCGCATGGAGACTGGAAAAAAGAAGACAGACGCGCCCGTGTCGTCGTCTCGTTCTCTCCAGTCCCGTCTGTGTGCGCTGTTCCTTCATATCCGTCAAGATGAACGAACCAGCCCGAATCGTCACTCTTCTTGAATTATGGGGGTCACTCCTTAGTTTAATGGGACAGTGTCACTTTTAATGCGTGGCGCAATAATTCTTGCATTCAAGAGGATTTACAAATTACCAGTATGTCGTAGCTTATGGAAGGGTGCGTTGGTTTCGACCGCCTCTTGGAGGAGGAGAAGGAGAAGAACTTTAATGGAACACACCTCTTATAATGCCTTTGTGCAGCGACACTGGTCATGGTGCGCTTGTTTTTCGTTTCGTTTCTAGTCGGTTTATCAAATAACTCTTTTTACGAACACATGCTTCTATAGTCGAAGTTGTACTGAAAAATTCATTACTCAGCGTCATATGCACATGGCAGAAAAAAGCTACCAACCGATAGCTAACGGTTCTCTCGTTTTTACTGCGCGACATCTGCGCGAGTACATGGGCCAAGTCACTGTTCACTTCTTTAGTTCGCGCATTTTGCATACATGTCTGCTTTCATTCTTACTTTCATTTTACGAAATAAGGTGTTATACAATGCATCAAAAATAAGTGAACTAATGACCTTCCTTGGGTAGACAAATATGTAAACTCAGGCCGACAGCACATAATGGAGCGTACAAAGTAGATTGCACGTTTCTGTGTCACCGGACGCATGGCCTATTCGAAACCCGAATGCATAATAACGCGCGCGCTCCTCCGTTTGGTGGCCCGCAGGTCTCCTCGTCCCTGCGACGGCTCAGTGAACATGACCACCTTCAACTGCGTCGAAGGCGACGAGCTCCGTCCCACGGTGCTAGAGACGTCGCCGACCAAGCCACCGTTCCACGCCGACTACATCACCAACGTGAACCACACCCCTTACTTCTGTCGCCAAAAGATTGTGGACTTCTGATATCCGGACGTGCTCCCCACAAGCAGCAGCGGCAAGGCGACTCCCTGCATGACCACGTTCGGCTGCAGCGCCACACCGCAAGGCGGCGCTGGCAGCGGTGGCGCTTCGTGAAGCGTCCCCCTTCTCTGGGACGGGACATCCAAGGGCTTTTGGGGAGACAGAAAGAGGGCGCTCGCAACACGGGACCTAGTCATGCTTGAGGAAAGGTACCACGTCACTGCCGAATGTGACGCAGTCCAAGAAGCGACGCCCGGATCCACGCCCACGATGCAGCAAGTACCGGTACTGCGCGGTGTAAGAGTCGTCGGGTCTCTCGGAGTGCTTTGAAAGTTCAAAGCCGTTGGCGTGAGCGCTGGGGTGACCGGAGCTCCTTCGACGACGAAAGCTCGTGTGGACCGCTAACACCGTGTAACGCTTAGTGGGTTCCTAACCCCTATACGTGACCGTGTCAAGGGACAAGCAGGAGACACTGGTAATTCGCACGGTGCGTCGACTGCAATGGTCGTGACTTGTCGAACCGGAGTGACGGTGCGCGAAAATGTGCGGGATGCTTCTGCAGTAGTTATGATCTTCGAAAGTCTGTGCTCCTGCTATTCCCGGGGAAGACTACGAGGTGAAACTCTGAGCTGGTGCGCGATAGACTGCCATGATGCCAAAAAATATATATTCAAGGACGAGAAGAGAAAAAGAGGTGCTGGGGGAACGTACAGTTCGCGCGTGAGTGCCGACGAAAGGCAGGCACGCGAGTGACAGAACAAAGAATATATCCACCTTACGATATACGTCCTATAAAGACACTCACGTGCTTGAGCTTTGTTGAGAGAGACGTCGGTCGGAGCTCGTTCTATAGGCATTTAAAGCTCTTCTTTTTGTGAAGGATGCGAGCACAGCCTCCAATTATATCCTTTCCCCGTTTTCGTGTTTCCCGAATACTCACACATCGCAATGCTATCGACTCACTGCAACGGGTTTTGCGCAAACGCTTTTTTTTTTCCTTCGGTGCTCGGGCGACGAAGCGGCTTAGTTTTCAAACACTGCTGACGGCTCGCTCACGCCATCAATGCAGTGGGATCGCCGCGACGGGGTGCTAATTTGAGGGGATACTAAATGCGCTCTTGCCGCATTTCTTTTTTTTAATTCGGAGCCATTAAAAACCTCATCGGGAAAGCAATGTGTCGATCATAAATTAGCCTTTATCTGGAGCGAAGTGACGTCACACGACCGCGAGGGACGTCACATCTGGTAAAGGCATCAAAAGCTTCTAATTATATCGCATTGCCAACGCATGAGGTAATTAGATGTCCCCGTGGATTTTTTTTCGTTACACACTGCGAACGAATGAGTCCAAACAAACAAAAAATGCCCTTCGCTTGTATGGTTATCGTTAGCGGGTAACGAGAGCGCGGAGAGTGCAAGCATTAGCCTTCGTGATTGTGAGAGAACGTACAGCCCTCGAAAAGTCACGTCATCATCGACAGGTTGTGTGTGCCACGCGGTATTAGTCCCAACCGCACGCGTCAGAACTACGTAGCTAGGACACCGTGAAAGCAAGGAGAGCGAGTGCGGAAGATAGATAAAAAAAAAAGAGCTTTTGTGCGTAGTCGCTTGTGCAAAAGAAGAAAAAGAAGTATTTTAACTCAGCGGTCGCCCTAACCGCGCATAGCAGTTTTAATGTCGTAAGTGCAGTTCTCTCCGGTCAGTACATACCTGCTACGTTAGACGCGGAACTGTAAACAGGGCTAAAGTTGTAGCGCTTGAGAGGAATGCGAGGAGGAAGACGGGGCTTGAGCAGCAGTGAAGGATGCAACAGTGCATTAGTGGCGAGAGTGGAGGGGTTGCTATGAAGAAATAAAAGGCACAGTGATGGTCGCACTCGTCTGAATTGCGCTGTGAGGCAAAGGGTAAGCAAAGCGAAATAGCAGAGATAGTAGAGAGAGAGAGAGAGGGATAGGTACGTACCACGTTCAGTCTAGGGTGCGCGTGGGCAACGCGGGTGGCGCACAGGTTTTCCGTCCTCGCAAAACGTCGTGAAAACGGCCTCTACACCGTTCGTCGCGAGCGCCACCTCGCGAACATCATTTTAGCGAACGACATTTGCGTAGTCTTGCCCCGCGCTCTCTAGACTGGCTACCAGGTGGAATGCACGCGACCTTGCTCATTGAACAAGCTCATTCGCCGCGTATAGTTTCCGCGACCGACTCCGTTAAAGGGCGGTTTATGGCAAGACCAGCGTTTACAGCGCTTCAGGGAAAGAAAGCTGTGCGTTGAAGAAAAGTTGCCGTTTGTAAGTCTTCAAGTCAATATAAGCGAGTGAACTGCATTTCACGAGAACGTAGCGACGGGGGCCGCGACGTTTGCCTCTCTTCGTTCTTGAGCGCTCAGGGCGGCACACCTGTTTCCGGGGAGACGAGAAAGAGAATGCCGCGTTGAGCTTGTTGCGGCGAACGCTGTTATGTATGTACGTGAGGCTTTTTGAGTGCACGCCACACTCCGTACACGTCTGTACATATTACAATCTATATTTTATACGACGCGCAACTCTCATCGCGGCTTCTTCATCGAAATTATCTCATTCCACTATAATTACAAGTCTCGTATTGACGGTCAATGTGGTAAACGATAAAAAAAATTAAAAGACAAATGCGTCTATACATATATACATACATATACAAATATATCTATTAAACTGTATACTATATGTGTGCGTGTGCATGTCTGTGTGCATCAAACTTCGAGCTTTCTATAAGTGTTATCTCCCTCCCTCTCTTCTATTTCTTTCTCTTTCCGCCGTGCGCGAGACAGTGATTCCGCTTTGTGCGAGATTAACTCGTTGCTTGAGTCTGCTCCTGCTTAAGCCGCTTCATCTACGCGTCGCTATAGTTTGCGTTTAAGACGTTTCGCCTGCTCTTTCGCGAGACATTGCTCAGTAAGTGGTGAACTTTCCTGCTTTCTTTTATTTTCATTGACGTTCCTCTCGCCCAGTGTTTCCCTTCACGAGTCACTCACGGGGCGATTATTTCGCGTAAAACAGCATCTACTGCGCTCGCTCTGACAGTCGGCGGCGCTGCATTTGTCGCGTTTCTCGGGATGAGGAAGAGCTTGGACGTCGCCATCATGGATTGTGCTTCAGAGAAAGAAGGTGTGGACAAACGATGCATCGACACAATCAGGTTGAAGTGTTAATAAACATGCCAGTTGAAACACGCTCAAGTTTCGCATTCTTTGATCCAGTGCTTAGTGACTCGTTGTTGTGCGGAGTGTGGTGAAATAGCCAGCGAATGTGTGAGGATGTCTGGAGCCGCAAGGAGCGCTGAGAGTAGCTGGCTTCAGTAGTTTTGCGGTGAGTACTAGTTCGGCACCACGAGATACGGGATTCTCCACGACGACTCCTTCCCGGAGATATCAGCTCCGTTTTCAGATGAGTACCGCTGTTGTGAAAATTCCACTACATGTTCCCCTGTGACATCAGGTGGAAAAGATTACAGCGTTGAGAAGAAAGTAATTCATATTTATGTGGTATCAGTGATGGGTCTCGATTCTAGGCGAAAATTGTGCGGCATCACTGCCATGCACATAAGTTATGACTTCAATCATAGTAGCTCTGAATTTCGTTGAATATTTTATGGTTCACATCTTTACGTATACTCAGCTATCTGAGAATTGGAGAATTGGGTTTTCTTCGCTACCCCCCTTGTATTCTTCGCCGAGTTGGAAATACACTCGTGACTGTTTTTCTATCCTACATCGCTGCACTGATGTTAACAATATCACGCACCTCATCTTCAGTTAAGGAGAAAACAAATCATCTCGCCCGGTGAGCTGACAGCACCACGATCGAAGAACGTGCGCGCGTATCGGTCGTTTCAGCCGTTCGTTATTCAAGACGGCGCAAAATCATCTCCTACACCGCCACAGAAGCAGCCAGCGCAGAGGCGTACCGACGTTATCGATTAGCGCCTTTGCTCACAGAGGGCACCCTCACTTCCCAACTGATTCCACGCCGAAATAGTAGCCAGTTTATCAAACATGCTTAAGCAACGCAACAGAATGCGTCACAGACGTTGCTACATAGTTACACGCAAGCCCCCCCCCCCCCTCCCTTTTTTGCCCACGCGCTTGTGTGCCTGTGCAAAATGAGGTTTGGACGCGATGGCTCGAGTCGGGGCGCGCGCTCCGGCGTTGCCTGGGGCCGGTCCTTCAGGCAGTGCTGCCGCCTGGCAAAGTCATCCCTCATCTCGACAGCGGAGCGCCAACACACCCTCGACATCGCTCACGCGGCAACGAGGAGGAGGCCTTCTTGCAACCTCTCCCCCCCCCCCCCCCCCCATTTTCCGCCGCCAGCTCTGTCTCGAGTGGTTGACGTGGCGGGGGCCTGCATACACTCGCGGCTGCTTTCACTCTCCCCTTCCCCCTCGTCATCGCCGCATAAGCTGCCCTTGTTTTTCCCGCATTACTTCTTCCCACTTTCTTTTATCCCGATTTCCAAGCCTCTGCCTGCGTGCTCTCTAGAAAACTTCCACGCAATTTTCGCCCTCCATTTTCCTCTTCTTTATTATTTTTTTTCCGAGCCCACCATTCTGGTGGGTTCACCTGACGGAGAGAAAGAGCCCTCGCACGCAGAGCGCCACATAATTTACGGCGCTCATAATTTACGCCAAGAAAGAAAGAGGGAAAGATAGAACGAGAGAGGGGCAGGGCGTGTAGCGCACGCCGACGCTACTGAAAGTGGTGGCGGCGACAGCTTCGCACGCTCGCGCGATCGCTCGCTCTTGCTTCGAGTCTACACGTAACGCTTGTTATCTTTGCAGCCTCGCCGCCTTTTTCCTTTTGTCGCGTTCTTTTCTCCCGCCGCCTTTTCCCCTTTTCCCTACGCGCCATACCACCCTGAGTTCCCTGTTCAGCCGTGGCGCACTTCTCTTTTACCACCCCTCCCCTCTCTCTCTCTCTTCGGCAGCCGCTGCAAGAAGCGGCTCGCATTCTCCTCCGGGCGCCTTAATTATTCCTGCTCGAGCTGCCCTTTATCGAAGCACGTCGCGCGCTCCGTGCAAGACGCTCTTTTCCCGGCCGCTATTCCTTCGTCGCCGCGCGCTTAAAGGAGAAAGCGGGGAGCCGAGAGACACAACGCGCCCAAGTGCGCTCACTGAGCGGGGCTTTATTACACTCAACTGCGCCGCCGCCGCTGGCGTGTCCGGGCTTGAACAGTTCCGCAGCTGCTGCGACGGTGAAAAAAGGCTGTCCCCGAGGCAGCGTGCTTAAGTCGCACTAAGCGTAAAGTGAGCCCGCGGGTGCCGCCGTGACCGTGCTCGGGCTGGTATCTCCTCTACTCGAAGGGTGGTCACGGGTAGGAGTAATGATCCAGAGTAACGAAGAATAGCGGAAAAGACAGCCGGTGCCACTGTGAGGGACCAATCTCGCCTTTCATGTTGATCTAAGTAAGGCCATAGGGAACAGCGCACGATACGTTTTACCCAAAGGATGCTTGCGAAGCAAGCGCGACTGAGTAGAAGTCCTGTTTCCTGCTCCCTCACACTTGCATAATTGCTAAACATATTTGAGTGTGAGAGAGATGTATAGAGAAATAAAGTGTGTGTGTTTGTGTGATGCTCACTTGTGTGTGTTCGAAAGTGGAAGAGTACTTAGCCTACTGACAATAATCGCATAGTTTTTTAAAAGAACAGTAAAGGAAAATAGTAAGTCTAGCTGTACTGATAGAATACCGTCCAAAGATACAAAATATGACAGTTTTACCTAGAACATAACTTTCTTAAGCCAGGAAACTGCTCAAAAGCGAAGTACATGCTGCGATTTCCTCGCGGATTCCGGTTGCTGCGCTTTCTTATGCCACGGTATATTTCGACAGAAATGGGCAAGTACTACCGAAATAGCAGGAAAGCAGCGCTGCAAGTACTGTCTACAATGTTAAAAGTACTTCCCTTGGCATTTTAACGACCCAACCAGCGTGAGTAAGTTATACACAGCAAATCCAGAACTACCGGCTTTCACGCTCTGTCAAGCTTGGATTGCTGGACGGTCAAGCTGTTTCTTTCC
The DNA here is from genome assembly GCF_052857255.1 of Amblyomma americanum. Lineage (NCBI taxonomy): Eukaryota > Metazoa > Arthropoda > Arachnida > Ixodida > Ixodidae > Amblyomma > Amblyomma americanum. The sequence continues at coordinate 165,087,545 of NC_135499.1, read as the reverse complement.
CGTTCGAGCCATCGAACCGACCGCTTTGTAGAGGTGCAGGCAATGAATGATCTTTAAATATAAAATACCGGTTTTAAGCACGAACTGCGTTTAGCTCCAGTTCTGGCAAACTCAGAAGAACATCGTCTGGTAACCGTGGCGAACCCGAGGACAAGCATGACGCTGAATCTGAGGAGGGAGTATGAGGCCATAACTGAAGTCGATTTTTCTAAGTTTCGAGTCCGAATGGCGTGCAGCTCGAAGCGCGACAAAGGAACCGGTGCGCAGCGAATGGAAGCGCGCCGTGCGGGCCTTGGACGGTTCTCGAGTGACGGCGAAGATCGGGCCACCGGCGGAAACGCGCAACGCCGATTCCCTGTCCATATCATTCTGAGGCCGCGGTTCCGGCTGGCGGCGAAGTGACTCAAATGTCAGAGCATCTGGCTTGCACGCTGCCGTCAACGTATACGGTTGCTGCGACGCGCGTGCAGCTTTTCAACATTTTCTTTTCATGTTTGTGTACATTTATTTTTCTACCTTCACGCTTCAGTTGGTGCCTGTCCACAGGTCCAGGCTCTTTCCTGTTCGCTCTTTATGAAGTAACTTACAACCTAAAGGTTGTGTTTGTGTGCGCCCGGGCTTGAGGTTAAACAACGAGTAGACGTGGCGCGTCACTGGAAAAACGGAGTGCTTAGCGCCGCTTGTCGAACTAGCGAAGGAGCTCGCGCCACTCTGTAGGCCAGCGTTTTGGGCAGGAAGCCGCCATCAGTGATACTTCATAACCCAGCAAAAAAAAACTAATTTAGACCCAGACGTCCTTATTTCAGGCTCTTATTCGTGCAGTAGCCTGAAAACCCTACCAATTTGGAAAATGTAAACAGTTTTGGTTCTTAAAAGTTTCCAGAAACTCTCCATGAAAATTTTTTTTCCTCTAAATTTTTCTCCTCAGACTCCCTGAAAAAAGGCATGTTCCCCGAATGGAACACCAATGGCCGTCCTATAGAATGTGCTACGTCTTTCCGGCAACACTCCTCATGCTTGCACTTACTCTCGACGTCGAGATCGGCTACAGGTTTTTTTTTCTCCACCATGCACGTAATTCTGAAGGCTTGAAGTAGCTGGAGAACTCGATTTTCTGGAGTACTCGAAGAACTGGAGAACAAACCTACCATCTCGGCACTGGTGATCGTTCCCACAGTACACTCAAACGTTCCAAAGCTGACTTCGGTACCCAATCCAAACGCTCGTTTCTCACCAACGTCCTTTAAATGGGAAAATTTCTGCGGCTGTCGCTCAACACAATCACAGAGATCTACCAGGAAGATATGTAAAAATACCCGTCAACGCACATGACGGACGAGGTAAATCAGCCACCCAGTGCTATGGCACAGCCCCGGAGGTAAAAGACACGGCGTATGGTTTTACGTCCACCGGGACTGGAAACAACGGTAAACAATACGCATGTCACGTAGCCTGCTTAACTTCCAATTTTTTTCAAGTGATATGAAGCTAGCCCACTTTTAAGTTGTGACTGCCAGCATCGGGAGATTTATATGCATGAAATAGGCCGCACTGCGCGATGCAGCTCAACGCAGTGCACCTGCATCGCGCGACAGATTTCTGCGCATGTGGTTTTCATGCAGTTCTGTCCACAGTTGTAATTACAATTACAGTTACAATTCGTAGCTCGAAATATGTACTCCACCAAGGATAAAACTTATGCATCTGGGCAGTAAGCGGAGCGCTGGCCTTCGGCATTGTGCTGGCCGCGACTGCTGCCTTCAGCCGCTTCCACCGTGCCGCACTGACGACATCTTACTCGGGTGACGTGGCTCGTTGGCTCACTTGCACAAAACCAGCCGTATACTCAGTTCAGGAACACCGCAAAAAACACCACGCTGCCGGGCAGCGTTCACAAGCTCAGCGCAGCAGTCGCTGCACCAACGCCGCACGCACAGCCCAAGATGGCGCCGAGAAGGCTTTAAGGTTTGGCTCATACGGGGCGCCACCAGCAAAGTAAGATGGCGGCGACCAGGCATCGAAACCGAAATCGCGTACAGACGCCGAGCAGTAACGAAGCTTTATCACGACCAAAAGCAGCTTCACGAAGGGTGAATATAGCTGTCATCTTTCCCTCCATGATTGATGTTTTGAGTGAGACAAGAAAAAGAGTTCGCGGGAGGAGCTTATGCTTTACATACACGACCCCCAAGTGGGACGACACAGACCTGAAGGGAAAAATACACATAGCTCAGCCACCAACACGTACCCGCGAAAACGCTGTCTTGTTGTCGTTTGAAACATATTCAATATAATGAAGTGGTGTGAGCCTAAGCCGTTGTCTTTCATCAAATTGCTGCAGTTACGCACGAGCAGGCGATTTCCATTCAAAGCCAATCAATAAGTGTCCCCGCGTGCGACAATTTGGGCATTATATCAGTACAGAGCCAAGGTAAATAATAACCACGAAGTTAAGCGTTGTGAAAAAAGAGAAAAAAAAAGGTGAGAGGCAGGCAATTTCGTTGATTTCAGGAACCAGACTGCTGATTTTTTATCTTTATGATATAGGAAGTTCAGTTTAGTTTATGGAGGTCTAACGTCCCAAAACGATTCAGGCTATGGGGGACGTCGTAGTGAAGGGCTCCGGAAATTTGGACCACCTGGGATTCTTTAAACGTGCACTGACATCGCACAGCTCATGAGCCTCTAGAATTTCGCCTCCATCGAGATTCGACCGCCGCGGCCGGGATCGAACCCGCGTCTTTAGGGTCAGCAGCCGAGCGCCATAACCCCTAGCCACCGCAGCGGAGGTATAGGGAGCGAATAATCATATATGATACCTCTAACAGCACACCAAAAAGTAAGGTACTGAAGTTAAAGACAGAGAGGTATGCAAGTTGAGACGGCAAATGCAAGCAACAAATTAGTAAACAAAAACTATGCTCTAAATACTCTAAAAGAATGCTCTAAATACTCTGAGTTTGCCATCCCATGTGAATCTAGGTTGTTTAAGTTGTTTTTGAACCTGTGTAAATAAGTGTCTTAATTTGGCAGTGTGCACTAGTGATATTGTTCTTTTCCTTGTGTTTAGAAATATTATGTGTCTTATTGCAATAAGCTTTGTTGTGCAGTATTTGTTTTGTTTCTACATACAAGAAACTATGTTTTTTCGTCAATACTGAGCCTGTACTTCGTTTGATTGCCGTGACCCGCCCACAAGCGCACTTGCGCTTCCGCGGGCACACTTATTTCAACTTGTAATTGTGACAAATAAATATGTATGTATGTATGTATGTATGTATGTATGTATGTATGTATGTATGTATGTATGTATGTATGTATGTATGTATGTATGTATGTATGTATGTATGTATGTATGTATGTATGTATGTATGTATGTATGTATGTATGTATGTATGTATGTATGTATGTATGTATGTATGTATGTATGTATGTATGTATGTATGTATGTATGTATGTATGTATGTATGTATGTATGTATGTATGTATGTAATGTATGACGAAGGACTGTCGATTATGGGTTTTACTGCGGCGCATACGCTGCCAGAGTAGTACAGAGACATGGATCTGCGTCCGATGTCAGTGTAACCTCTCACAACGGGAGAAACAAAAGAACGTCATTGAAACGATAAAAAAAACAACAAAAAGGTGGGTTGCTTTCACGGATTCGACTGACCATCAGCGACCGGTACAGAGGAATGTATCTCTTTATCCTATCGCAGAGCCCCGAAAACCAAGCGCACCAAACTCGGCAGCTCGTCCCACCGGCCAGGCGGCCCGTTCCTTCTGCGAGGAATTAAGACCAGGCCCTCCTCTCCGCGTCCGTCAGCAGCGCCGTTAGCGACCGCAGCGACTATCCGGGCCAGCGTTGGCCAACGCCGGCCCAACTCAAGGCTAGCTGCAACGCGTGCGCGAGTACTTACTTCTCGGTGCTGGCGCCCGAGCGCTAATTACACGGAGAGGTGAAAGAGAGAGGCGTCGGCTACTGTACGCGCGCGCGGCCACACAGCCCGCGCTTGCATCACCCTCGGGTGCGAATGGAGGCATCCTCCCCCCTACCACACCCGTCAGCGCCTTTCTTTTATCTCGCAGTGATCCCTACTTCGTTCGCCGAGTTCCAGAGCACGGCAGTCGAGAGCTCCCTGACCTCTTTCTCTCCCCCACTCTCCGCCTCTGTGCGCGCTGTGCGGATTCCTGCTTGCATATTTATTTCCAGCGCCGCCGCTGGGTAATGGGTAATCGACCTGCCTGACCTCCACCGCGCGCGCGGCTACGTCGGGCAGAAAAGGAAGGTGAAAATGGACGAACTCCCGAGTGCGGAGCGCTGAGAAAAGAGGACAGCACGCGATGTGCAGAAAGATAATCGTAATGCGTCCCCTTTTGTGTTTTGTCAGGGATAATGGCGTGTGCTGACAGAGGCAAGCTTCTGGGCAGTGGTGAGTACAAGTTCTTCCAGGGTGTAGCATATAGGTTAGAGAGATAATGAAAGAGGTAGATGAAATGGCGAAAAGAGTAATCGTAATTCTGGCAGCATGCACCGCAGTGGGCAGGCCTCGTAATGTGCACTTAATTTGTCGGGAGATGAAGCACAGGTCTCAAAGCTCGCCACTTATGTGGGTGAAAACTGAAAGACTTTCGCGGTCACGTGATAATCATAGTTATATTTCTTGAATTGACCGTAACTAAAGGCTTCTTCTATGTACTCTTGGTCTCTATTCGGTCTGTGAGTTTGCATTTCGTCAAGATAAATTAATCCAAATTTTATCCCTACTATTTGATCAAGGTTGCCGGAGGAAGTCTTTAAGGCATGAAACCAGGAAATTTCACCTGTGTTTTTTTTTTTACTTCAAGTCTTGTTAGCAATGCCTAGCACCATGTCAGCAGTCAGGCAGACGCGCGAAAACGGTTAGAACCTTTTATACCCTTCTTCCAGTGCGGTGTGTAGTGTTAGATTTTTCCGCCGTAAGGCTTCTCTCCGTGCTTGAAGCAGAATTTTCTCTTTCTCTCTATCCGGTCCACTTCTTCCAGCACACAGATAACCAAAGAATAACGCAGAAAGCAAGCCGTTTTGTTAACCGAATGTTTTTGTAGTCAGAACTGTGGTGGGTAAAAACGTCTTCATGCGATGTGCCGGCTCATCAATTAACGTATTTCGCTGCAATACCAACTGGCGATGTGCAGTACAGTCATCTCGTGGAACGGAACGGCTATGGTTTATGACTGTGAACTATGAAGAGCACTGCAGATTTCAAGGGACCTTTGATGTCCACGATGTCGTCGGTAGGACAAAGGTATCACGCAAGCGACTACGCTTAAAAGCTTAAAATCAATATTAGTCAAATGGTAGCTGCTTCAAAGAAAAACGACACAACTGCGAAGTCAGGCGCAGGGCGTCGAGTCAAAGCACGGGGGCAAGAAAGTTGCTCAGTGCTTTCCTCACACCCGTACCTATCGCATGCCAGAATGCCTACCAAATTAATGAAATGTGAATGGATACTTGCAAAGGGGGACCCCGGCAACAGGCGACAACAGGCAAAGTCACATCACCGAGGAAGCTCCAAGGAAAAGTCCGCGGTACAAAAGCGAGAAGTCGACCAACATGGAGGATTGCTGAAGGCTAAAGTCTCCGACTTAAAGACGCCCCTCTCTTAAGCCAACTGGAAGCCAGGCCATTTTCTGAGACAAAGGTTCCGGGAACATGCCTCACTGTTCCATGCTGTAGTATCTAAAGCCGACCTGAGAGCCCGTTCACGGATGTCATGTACATCTTTGCATGTGTTCCCATTACCTGTGCTCTGTTCTCTCTTTTCTATTTTGTTTTCTTTCTTCAGCCGCCTTAACAGGTGTAGCAGAGCAAAGGAGCGCACTTACTCGTGGACCTCCTTGCCTTCCGCCTTCGCTTTACTGCTTCTGTCTGAATTAATGAACATTTGTTGCAAGGACATTGCTCGGTCACAGGTATGAGCGCTGCGATACCTGCAATGCTCGAACTTGTTTAGGTCATATCTGAATGCGTTAGTACCCACCGCGGTGGCTCAGTGGTTAGGGCGCTCGACTACTGATCCGGAGTTCCCGGGTTCGAACCCGACCGCGGCGGCTGCGCTTTCATGGAGGAAAAACGCTAAGCCGCCCGTGTGCTGTGCGATGTCAGTGCACGTTAAAGATCCCCAGGTGGTCGAAACTATTCCGGAGCCCTCCACTACGGCACCTCTTCTTCCTTTCCTTTTTCATTCCCTCCTTTATCCCTTACCTAACCGTGCGGTTTAGGTGTCCAACGATATATGAGACAGATACTGCGCCATTTCCTTTCCCCAAAAACCAATTATATATAATTATATGAATGCGTTAGCATTAGAACCTCATCGTGAAGAAAAGGCGGTGTCCGGCGTAGTGTTGTGTACACGCATCGGCCACCTGCCACATGCCGCGGTTGGCTGGTGGAAAAGTGGAGAGCGGGAAATCCCCCACTCCATTTGTGGGGGAGTGAACGGAGAGACGGAAGGGTGGCTTACACAAAAAGTAAAAAAAAGAAACGCGATTACGAAAACAGCTATGTAAAATTCATAATGTCTAATAATAACTCAGAATTACTCACCAAAAACGAAAATAACTAGTAGTGACTCAGCTAACAGCCAAGCAAACTTGCTTAGCAGTTTTCTCAACAAAGGTGAGCAAAGAATCTGTAACGAGCAAATAAATACATGGTAAAGCGTATAAGAAAATATCGGGAGAGGATTAGTACAAACGGAGACATTTTAAATCAAGGAGGCCTAATGCTAACACATTGTCCTCGCATATTTATAATTAAGCACCCCAGTAATATTTTTCTGTACTGTTTCTCGTGCGAAGTTCGCGTACACCACGCGTATTGTGAACCTTTGCAATATCTATGTTTACATTGTACGAGAGAAGAGAGCTAGTCAAGACGGCCATCCAGCTTTTTTTCCCACCTTCCCCGCATGGACAGGTCAGCAATAAATGTATCATCAGTACATATTTTATCCCTTTTCTCAGTCTCCCTTCTCAATTCTCTCCTGAAGCAATACAGCCAGGCTGGGCTGGCTGAGCCAACTCGTTTGTCCAGTGGCGTCTGCAGTGTGCTGGTGTGTGGTGAGTTGCGACACTACGGATGGATAGCAAGTGGGTTCCATCAGCCCACGCACTCCCCAAAGTAAGCGTGATACTCACTAGCTGTTTTCTTTCTTTCTTTCTTTTTCCTTTCTTTCCTACTTTCTTTCTTTCTTTCTTTTTCTCTTTCTTTCTATCGTTCTTCCTTCCTGTCTTTCTTTCTTTCCTTCTTTTCTTTCTCTCTTTCTTTCTTTCTTTCTTCCTCTCTTTATTTCTTTCTTTCTCTTCCCGTTTCACTCTTCATCATTTCTCTCACAACGCTGTTCAGATATCCACCCAAAGTGATACGTTACTGCTCCTCTCCTTTCTTCCTTCATAAACCCCTCCTCTTCATCATATTTCTTCCCCTCCTTCTACGCAGAACGTTAACACTTAGCACATAATTAGACACGATTATGTCAGCAAATGCTCTGAAGGGAACCTCTTATACGACGCCAGATTTCTGCACGAGCTCTTCATGCCCATACGTCACGCCTTCGTACTATGTGTAAGCCTGCCCATAGAAAAGTCGGCCCCCCGTGCTCCACCGTTCCGCGGGCGAAAGCCTGGTTTGCCCTACCCATTCTGAGTTAATTATGAGCACCGGCAGGGTCCACTTTGGGAAAATTCCAAAGTAGCCAGCCAGACTCGCACCGCTCGGAGACGGGGCGACGGCAACGCTATCCGCGTCCACGACACCGAAATGCCTGCAGCGATGATTAGGGAAAATCATCGCTCGGGAAACCAGCCGAGCCAGACAGGGCCTCGCAGCATCGCTGACTGACCAGCGTATCCCGGGGAGCGTGGGCAGTAGGCAGTGACGTCCGTTCGGAGTATTCGGTTTGCTGAGCGCATAGTTTCAGCAGTGCACGGACGCGGGGGTAGAGGGGGGGGGGGGGGGGGGAGGCGTAGACGAAACGCACGCAGTAGAAGAAGGCGACGACATGGTTCCATGGAAACGCGACGCCGCTCGTGCAATTAGAGCCAGAGCCGCAATTGACAGCTACGAGCCATGCCGAGCGCAGCGATTTTCGCTAATCAACCATAATTGCGAATCTGGAATGAAATACGAGAAAAAAAACAAGGGCATCACGCCGGAGGAGGGAAAGAGAAAAATTAAACTGTCGTGTGGTGATGAAGAAATGCCTTCGTCATTAATGCTTCATTACAATTCCACGGACTGATGGAAGGCACAAGTAAAATAACAACAACGCACGTTCATCAGTGGTAGTGCATTTGTCTTAGTAAGAGTGGCCATTAGGATTATTTGAGGACTCGAACGGACAGACTTTCTTGGGGCAGCGTATTACAATAAAGACGTTGGCCGCGTGTTTCTGGTCTGTTTGCTGTTCGCCTTGGCTGGACACAATGGAGAAAAAGGCCACGTTTCAGCCTTAGCGGTGGTCTGTAACGGGATCTCGCTTTCAGCAGATATGGAAATGATTCATAAAGCAGGCCGCAAGTACCGAAACGGGAGGGATACAAACTGAAACGTTTATTCTTCAGGAAGTCAGTCCAGAGAAAAATGCGATTCTAAATTTCTGGTTTTGCACTGGTGAATTAGTGGGATGGAAAATAAGGCATCACATAGCGCAAGATGAGACGCAGTTAAGCGACAAGGAAAGGACCGCATAGACTGCGTACAAACTTCCAAAGAACGTCTTTGAATTTGGACATAAATACAGCTATTTTGTGACAGTAAATTTCGACACATCTAAGAAGTAGACCTCGCAATTATTCCAGATGGAGTGGCATAGTGCCCCTGACGCCTGGCCCGACCTGAACGCATGCACGTTGTGTGCCTGCAGCATTGCTGCGGCTAAGTGGGCTGCAGCTGTTAAGTTTGTTTTCTTTTCTTGCTTCGCTCCTTGCTCACCTCTGCATCTTTAAGAGGAATTTAATTAACCCTTAAACGTTCGATCCTTTAGCATGGGGGCACTAGGAGTAAATATAACGTGTATTAAGTTCGCTGCAGCTCGATGCCGTCATGGTTCCGTTCCCGCCTAAAGACGCGCGCTATCGTTATATGAGTTTTGTTTATGCCTTCCGCTGCCATGCCCAGCTTTCCCGCACTTTCAGCGACTAACGCCATTTGTTGGACGCTAGTACGTAGCGAACACAGCGTTACTGAACGGGAATATTTTAAACTAGCAATTTTGATAAAACTATGGGGTCCCGGCCGAGAAATTCTGCGCGAACATGGTGAGTATCATGGCTGACTATTTCTTCTCGTTGTAAAATTTGAGATTTAAAGCGCTTCCTACGCTCACAAAAACTGTTTTGTTTGCGATGGCCACAAAAAATCAATGGGCTATACCAAAATTCGAAATTCCCGCGAAAACTATCAGTGTCCAGCGCCACACGGCACGTTGTGGCGGCAGTACAAACTAGAAGCGTCTGCCAAAATTTGCTGGGCTTACAGTAGCGACTTCAAAAACGGAAGCAGTTCCTGAATCTGAGCAAGTTCATTTCCTTTGCAGCCGCAGATTTTTATCGACAAACGGCGTATTTTTCGATGTCTTTATTCCGCCATAGCTTTTGTAGCAGTGTATTCACTGTCTATAATTTCTGCCCTCTCGCTTGCGTAAGTCGAACTACTCAAATCAGGTGGTCGGATATCACCAGAGCGAGATACTTAACCAAACGAGCAAAAATTTCTGCAAACTATTTTAGTTTACGCACCTGCCTCCATATTACGCATCCAAAATTACCACAGAAAGTGCTAGTGTTTTGGTGCACCCTGTTCATATTATATGGCCGTCACAACTAGCCAGTCCGAGCGTAAGCACCTCTTTAGAAGTAAGATTTCACGGCGCGTAAAAAGAGTAGGTCGGCACAATACTTACCTTGCATTTAGAAATGAAAATACTCCCCTGCTGATCCGGAGTTCCCGGGTACGAACCCGACCGCGGCGGCTGCGTTTTGATGGAGGCGAAACGCTAAGGCGACCGTGTGCTGTGCGATGTCAGTGCACGTTAAAGATCCCTAGTGTTCCTGTGCATGCTCCCGCAGGGAGCAGGAGCATATACAGGAACACTAAAGATACCCAGGTGGACGAAATTATTCCAGAGCCCTCCACTACGGCACCTCTTTCTTCCGTTCTTCGTTCACTCCCTCATTTATCCCTTCCCATACGGCACAGTTCAGGTGTCCGCCGACATGTGAAACAGATACTGCGCCATTTCCTTTCCCCAAAAACCAATTTTCATTTTTTCTTCCCCGAGTTACACGACGTTCTCTACTGGCTGCCGATAGATGGCTCTAGTTCGTGTTGCGACGGGACTTAGTGGAAAGGTAAGATTCGTGGTAGTAAATAATGAAGAAGATAGTGAACCGGAGAACAACAATCACGCATTACTTCTTTCCAGTGTACTTTTGTAGAGAAAGCTACTTGCGATTTCGCTGTGGCACTCCTGAGGAGGAGGCACAGAGCCGTTGCCTATAGCAACGGCTGCAGCTGGCGGACGCCGCGCGCTCGCCGAGCCATCTGGCATGACGTCAAACCACGTGCCTCGCCGCGGAGCTGCCTTTACCCGCCCTTACGCTAACCAACGTATTCGGTGGCGCTATCTATGAGAGCCACTGAAACCCCCGCAAACTCACTAAATAAAAAATAAAGCCTTCGTCGAGGGTGAAGATCAAACCAGGGTCTTCGGCGTTTGAGGCGGAGATGCGGCCACTCCGCCATGACGGCTCCTTTATTTTTTTTTTGTCTTTATTGCCTGTTTCAGGGTTTCATTATGAATAAAGACGCATCTAGTGAATGCACGGGTTTCATATATTCTCTCTTCCGATCCAGAAGTCGCCGCGCTTTCGCTACGTATATCCTGGCCTAACGAGCTAGGCTAACCGCATTACGATAGCATTTCGAGACTTCAGCGTGGCGGCGCCGCCACCCTGTGGCTGCACCGCCACGCTGTCACGTGGTTGGTCACGTATGCGGAGCAGCTGCCGGCGGCGTGGTGCCGTGGCTGATCACGTGTTTCGTCACGTGGTTGGCCACGTGACCATCCCCATGATGCGGAGCAGCTGCGAAACCGAGCTGCAACAGCTGTGCGCATGCGCCGTGTCAAGATGGGACGAAAATGAAGAAGGAACACCCAGCGAAACGGAGCGGCGAAAGACTGACTTTGCAATTCAACTGAACAAGATCCACTCGGCCAGCTGTAGCTATCGCGTCACTCCAAGTTTAACCAGAGCTAAACCACCACCATTTTTTTTTGTTCTATAGCCCGTCCTCTTGTACACTGTTTACTACTTTGACCCGATGCCACCTCGCCCAACTGTCAATGTGTTTGAGGCAAGTAGCAAAGCAAAAGCAGCACACCATTCCCGCGAACGCAAACAGCGCCGATAGCTAAGAAGCCTTTGCCGGGAAAAAGCGTCCACGAGTGCCCGCGCATCGCCGCCGTCGCAGAGCCGGTAAGCAGCACTGCGGGGCTCCAACGGCCTCAGCGATGGGCGCCCTAGTGGCACTCGCGCTGAAGTGGCGCTGTCCCTTCATTAGGGCAAATTACTAGGCACGCGCGCCGCCGCTTCTGCTGATTCTGTTGGTGCCGCGGGGATTGTTTTCGTTAAAGGCCGCCTCCGCCGCCGGCGGCCTCACTACCGCGGGACTGTCCTCGTTAAGGCAATCGGATGTCCCCCCAAGCGATGAGAAAAAGAAGGGAAGGACGCAGGGCGAAGGAAGCAGAGAAAAGGGGAATAAAAGGAAGACCAGCGTGGAATAGGATAAGCGAGGCAGGAAATGTCGTGCAGCGTTTCGCCTTGTCCCGTGGCGAGAGAGCCGCCTTCGCAGAGTGTGCGCTCGGTTCAAGGATGAGCTTGTGATGCGTGTTACTGGTTTGCATGCCGCATAATTGCGAGCAAGCCGCTGGAGTGGGACGCGCAGAGCACCGTAAGCCCCAAGGGGCAGCTTTTATCTCTCTCTCTCTCTCTGCCTGTGCTATCTTTCGTGTGTGTTCTTGCGTTTCTATGCTGACGAGAATTGCTGAACCTAACTTGGACCCAGCGGAAGTTCTGGCTGAATGAGAACAGACGCTGTCTCATTTGTGTAACGTTGACAAATTGACCTCTAATAGGGCTGTACATGTAGACGCGTTTCTTTTTTGTTGCTGTACAGGTATTGCTACCTAGTTATGCTAGCTAATGTGCACACATTTGAACGTCAATATCAAAATTTTGCTAGCGCCTCTAAAATTGAGATATTGACACGTTGCATTAGCGAAAATTAGCATTAGGTCCATTTTGTGCAGGTAATCTGAACTCTGTGCAAGACCAAATCGGAGATTTCGAACCGGCTACAAGGCCCAAAGAGAGTAAGCATTTTTTTATCAAGGTTAAAACGCCGCCAAAAGACATACAGAAAAGGACAGGGAGGAACAGGACGAGATGAGCACCAACTGGCGTCCATCTCGTCCTGTTCTTGTCCTGTTCGTTCCTTGGCTTTTGTCTGTCTCTTGACGCCGAGTTAACTTCGATCACGAACCAACTGGCTCTACATTCAGTACTTCTGCACACAATCATTTCTCCAACAGGTACCTTGCTATTTCCTCCGCAACATTTGTGACAAAACGAGATGTGAGGGATTCTTGGTCGCTGCCAGGAAATCGCGCTTTCGCGCCCCTTTTTTTTTTCACACAGCTTGCTCACAGTGATGTCAAACATTCTGACTGGAAAGCGCTGGCTAGTGAGACCATGTTGCCATCAGTACTTGTATTCAAGCTACGTGCAGTAATTAGTACATGGTGGGCAAACTGTGCGTTGTGAATTCGCGGCAGTGGGCAGTAAAACTATTAACTGGAAAATTTCCATCGGATTCTGCAACATCCGTCTACTCTTCAGGCTCGTTCACAATGAGCGTTCGGCGTCCAGGGCCCGCAAAACGGTTGTAGTGTCTCAATAATACTATAAGCGTCCCTCCTATTCCTGTTGGGCAATGTTAAAAATTCTAAACAGCCGCAATATTCTCTTCATTACTGAAATTGTCGTCACGTCACAGTGATGATAGCGATACAGTTCAATACACTCTAAAGATGTTTATTAGACGAATTTGCAGCCACAGTAATAGCAGTGGCCACGATAGCCATAGGCACACTTTGAATTGGTTCGTCGGAATGGCGCGACCGTATTCCATCCTGTATTTTAGCATAGCACAGCGTAATCTAGGTAATCCACGTGCATGATGGCACTCATTCTCGAGCGGCGCTTAATTTCGCATGCATGATTGTCACCATTTGTGAACAAAATTGTCACGTAGCGCAATACATAGCTCTCCCTCTATGGTAAAAATAAAAACCATACAGCCTTTGCCCTTGGCAAGTGTGGGAAAAAAAGAACTAGAAAAATGAGAAAACCCGAACCTCACGTTTACGTGCCAGACTGCTGTTTAAACACAGCGAACGATAAAGAATGCAGTATTTCAGCTTGGGATCCGTCGAACAACAAGTCGAGACATCCGTTCGCGTGCGCACGTTCAATCAACTCTGGCTTTTGAGCACCGTAACGTGGCGCAGTGGAAAAAGTGGATTGCATGATACTGCGCCATTTTCCTTTCCACCAAAACCATCCTAACAGACGCACAAATAGCCTAAACGCCTGTGTTTGTGAGCACTAATGGAAGAACTTGCCGTCTATCTAAGTGTAAGCAGCCGAACAGATGGTACACTTAAAGACATGAAGAGTCGCACGGAACATAAACAAAAAAAGGCACAAGGAAAAAAGTATGAATACCTACCGGGGTTATTTTAACTGATTGAAAATTTCCGTTCGCCTTCATGCTTAATCGCGCTGATAACGCTTCGTAGCTCTTAATGAATTAAATTTCAGGTTAATCGCGAGAAACCTGTTAGCGTTGTTAACTCAGACATGGAGCAGAGGTAGGCATTTACACGCTTTTTTGCTGTGTATTATACTAACTGCCTAAAATGCTCTACCTCCTCAAACACTCATCCCTTCGCTAATGCCAGCATCTTTTGAGCTATAAATCATGAATCAGACGTCAATAATCTTCAGTACAGCCTCGGCACGTGCAGGTACTGCTAAGTCGTGAGGCCTAATAGATGAAAATACTAAATATTAAGAAAATATGCATTTGGATCATGCACTCAAGAGCTGACTGACCTGCAGGCAAGCCAGAAGAACCCGCTAAAATAAACGTTCAACATGTTCAAACTGCCTCTTACTTTTTCCAATGTGGCTCTACCTGTTGCTCTTTTACAATCAAAGAACCAAAACTGCCCTATAAATCTGATCAACATTTCATTCTTCACGATAAGTTTCTCCACCAAGATAGGGTTTAATTACGATACGACCGAGGTTCCAAAGCTTGCGACAGCCTACTTGCCTTTTCGTCTGACGATCTGATTCTATCTGGTATCGTGAGCAGAAAAGGAGGAGAGAAAGTGTGCGTGCGTGCGTGCGTGCGTGTGCGTGCGTGTGCGCGTGCGTGTGCGTGTGCGTGTGCGTGTGTGTGTGTGTGTGTGTGTGTGTGTGTGTGTGTGTGTGTGTGTGTGTGTGTGTGTGTGTGTGTGTGTGTGTGTGTGTGTGTGTGTGTGTGTGTGTGTGTGTGTGTGTGTGTGTGTGTGTGTGTGTGTGTGTGTGAGAGAGAGAGAGAGAGATAGAAAGAGAGGGGGGCAGTAAGGGGGCACAAAGCGACTATTCACAGCTCTCTTAAATTGTTTTCGTGCTTGGTCCAAAAAATCTACACTTAGTCACAGCTAGAGCGGCGAGTTAAGTCACTAATTGAACATAACATTTTAATAACCGTTGTGTTCAATTTGTTGTGACGTAACCGTACTGGCAATGGGTTCTATTTGTGCAAATGCTAAACTGCACTGAGAAACATGGACCTTCGGAAACTCTGGGCGTATTAATATTTCATCGAACGTCCTCGTCCACTCTGAGCCACAAAACCGATACCGGCCTTCCAAAATCGTCCCTTAATATTCCATACAAAACCAAATGTCCCCGTCTTCCATGCCCTAGTAACCGCTGCTATCTACCTCCCCAGCTCCGTGGCTCTTTCGTTGCCTCTCCTTCTATCTCTGGAGCGGAATATCGCTCAGCCAGGGCGGTTTTAAATGCATCGCTCCTTCTTCGATTTCCACTTGAGAAATGAAACGATTCTTGCGAGCCCTTCCCCGCCCGTCGACCACGAGAAAGTCGGACGAAACCTGATCGCGGCGGCCGCGCTCTCCTGCCCAGCAACGCCACGCTCGATTTCCGACCGGGGCCCCGCTTCGTCGTCCCTAGCGCGTAAAAAAAAATAAAAAAAAAACAAGCCGTACGCAGCGTCGACCGCTCGACAGCGAATGAAGCGTTCGCAGGGGCGCCTTCAAAGCGCTCAAATTGCCATCAACCGGAGTGCTCTATTTTTCACCGCGGAACAATTTGCTTTTCGAATACGCGGAACGGGCAGCAGCGGGAGAGGAGGAGCAAGAAAGCATTAAGCAAAAAAGGCAAATGAAGAGGACTCGGGGGACGAGCGCAACGTACAAAGGAGAAGGCCACCAGAGTTAAACGCAAACTCAAGCTCGGATGAGAACCGCCGTCGCACTCGCTCGCCATTACTCACCGATGCCGCCTTCCTCTTCAACCTCCGCCTGGAAAGAACATCCGCTGGCCCCTCGCTTCTTCCCTTCCCTCTCCACCGTGTAGTAGCTATCGAGATAATGGTTCCCTATAAGCGGTGTGTATAGGGACCGAGTATCGCCCGCGCATCCAGCGATGCTTATTTGTACTTTGTACGCTGCTTCTTTTCACTTAGAGAACGCTTTACTCTTTCATAACATCGTCTCCTTCATGTTTTCTTCATCTCGCTTTCTTTATTTCTTCTCGACGCGAAGGAGATAAGAGTAAGCTTCGAGATCACATTGCTCATTACAGAATGCAGCGTTCCCCCAACCCACTCCAGTGTATTCGCCTTCGTGGAGCTGGCCGCTTTCCTCTTATCCGCAACGTTGTGTGCTTATAAGCATCGTCCAATCGCTTGGCTCTGAGTGAGCAAGCTTATCTCGAATTTTTTGCTTTCATTTCGTCGTCTCGAGCGTTGTTTTCTTTTCGCTTTCGTTTCGTTCTTTTTGCCGTTTCTCTTTATCGCTTCACCCTGGCGTCCTTTTTTTTGCCGCAGGGGGAGAGACGCTGCGTTAACGTGTTGCGCTGGACGTGTTGTTTCCTGGCGGCGACAGCTATTCCTGGTCCTTTAGCTGAAAGCCTCGCAAATCCATCCGCGCACGTGATTTTCACGGAACATGTTGCGGCATTAGCTCTCATCTCATCAATACTTGAATCTAGGAATAGGTAAGCCGATACGTGCGCCTCAGACGCTGGTCTCACGATGCGTATCGGCTCTTCTTCCCTATTTCCCTCGCCGTTTCCCTAAGCGGCCTCTGTTAAGGGGACCTAATGGAGGCTTGAGCGCCTTGGATGTAATCTGTGCTGTTCTTTTGTTCGGTGGTAAGCTGACATGTTCTGTGCAGTGGAAGAGATTCTGCACGCGCCGATCTTTGTGCCGCAGCGTTGCTCGGCAGAAATCATCGCCACAGGACATCCATACGCCGTCCTTCGATGCGCTTCTTGTTCTTGAGTAATGCGTGAAAAAGAAAAGGAGCTGCCTACGAGCGATGAAGCGCTCTTGAAAGCCTGCTGCCCGCTTTGTTATTTCAGTCCTGGCTCAAGGCCGTCAGGAGACTGCGCCGAGATTGAATATTCCTTGAATGCATTTGAGTTTAGGTATATGGGGACAAAATGTTGAAGAGGTGTCCACGTAATGTGACGCGATATTCAGCGTCAGCTGGCTGCGTGGCGGGAATGTAGAAAGGAAGCGACAAAAGAATGCGCCCTGGTGTTCAGTCGCGAGTTCATTTAACTGTAACGATGATGAAATAAATCGGTCAAATAAGTCATTATCCAAGTAAAAATTAACAAATAATATCCCCTTTGACATCGGTCTCGGGACGTGTGGGACACAAGCCAAATCAATCACTCGAACCTTGTGTAATGTGCCCCATTTGACGGGTTCTACTGCTATTGCAGTGCCGCCGCTGGTCACATGATGATGACGTCATTTCGGGTGAATGACGCGATCTCTGCGTAGCAAGGCTCAAATAGCTGTGTCATTGTAAAAAAAAAGAAGAAAAAGAAGGGGTTGGGAAAGAGTGAATACAACTGCGCGAAGACAAAAATTCAGCCAGAGAATTTACTTTTGTGACATCGACGAAAACAGGTGGCCAGAGGCCACAGCGCAATTAAAAGCTCTAAAGACAGAGACATCAGTCTCGTTTACATGAATGCGACAAAAGTCGACTCCAGACCCATTTTTGAGGGAAAGAGCTGGTTTTTAGAACGAAAGGCGTGAGTCGACCTCTACTCTCCCCATCGATGTTTTTGCATCTTAACTCAAAAAGTGGACTAGCGTCGACTTCTGTCGCATTCTTGCGAGGGCGGCTATAGGGAGGAGAAGCAAAGGCGGGGAGGCAATCCAGAAGATTCCGGTTGTCTCCCCTGTATTGGGGAAGAAAAAGAGCGGACCAAAGTAGGAAAGGATAAAGGATCGAATGGAGTAAGTAAAGATCAAACGCGAGAGGCGTGGGGTAATGCCAAAATTTGTAGCGCAAGCACTCACGAAGCAAACCAGTGCCTGGCAAGCCATCGGGGCTTACGCTTGCGGCTGACACCTGTAGAAAAAAAAAAGGGCAAAATAATTAAATTCGACTGGACTCGGCACACTTCGTACAAACTCCTGTTGTAATCGTGAGAGCAAATATCACAATGTAACTTTAGCCAGGCACAGGAAAAATAACTTTCGATAAGCAAAAAAGTTTTAAATACTGCCTCTAAAAGCCGACATTGTTGGCGTACAGATTAAGAAATGTTTTCTGCAAGTGCGCGCGCTAGCGTCTTGAAATCTTAAAAGCTGCCTGAAACCGTCATAAAGGTAATAAATTGCAAAAAAAAGTGTCCAAGTAAAATCCTCATGTCATTATTCTTTCTAAAGCACTTTTAACCATCTCAAACGTCACGGTGAACACTTTCACGTGCCTGGAGGAAAAGATTCAAAAAGAAAAACATTCTCAAACTTTATATGTCTGACAATGTGACGGTGTTCACAAGAAACTAGGACTGTGTAGTTTCATGCGCTGGTGAAATCTCCGAACTGCTTGACGAAAGTTTTCTACTCTGCGTGAACATTGCTCGAGTCTAGTTATCGCCAATTCCTAGAATAGAGGTTAATATAGGTTATACGACTAGTACTTCGACGCGACATGCAGCATATATCATATCAAGAATGCGCCACTGGCACTTTTTTTTTCTTTTCTCATCTGTCTGCATAAAACAATGCTTACAGACCCTGCTTCTACAGCTTCGCTGTAGTCGTTCACAGTCACTTCACAGGAATAATAGCTATGGCTGCCAAATAACGGAGTTTAACCTGCACGACTTTCGCAAAAACGCGAGCACGCCTTATCATTTCGGAAGCATGTGGAGCTACGGGCCGCAATAACAACGATCAAATAAAGTCGAAGCAAACTCTATCAGCGCACACCAGATGAGCTCCTGCGCGGTTCACTGGCTTTTAAACTTTTTTTTCTTCTACGCATACGCTTCAGCTCAAATAGGCGAAAAATTGTCTAGAGCAATTCGGTGGAATAAAGAACTCTCACGCGATGATAAGCATGCTCTGACAGCGGCGTCTACTTGGACCTCCAGCCGTAAAAAAAAAAGTGGTAGAGTTTTAACGTAGTTCAACCGAGTAGACGTTCGAAATGCACGTATGGGTTTAGCCTGGTTGGCTCATGGTTTTGCGTTGCTAGATCATCGGCATGTCTGGCCACGATATTAACTCGATAGTGGTATTAGTTGAAGAAGACGACGATGTGCAATGCACAGCGCGAGACTGTGCTGCAGTTTAACACGAGGCGTGATCGGCTGCGATGGTAGCATAAGCGTGCTTAGACTTTTCTTTTCAGCACTATTTTCATGCAACAAAAAAAAATTGGGGCGATAGCATAGGCTCTCATGCAGTGGCCAGCGAAGCTGATCTGTTCGTGTCGCCGCAGGTTTGAACCCCGGACGCGGCTTTTAACTTTCCTTCTTGTTTTTTACTTTTTGTTAATTCACTTATTAATGGTGTGGCCAAGGTCACCGTCAAGTTGAAGCTTCATACAAATTTGGTGAGTTTGTTATACCTCGTGAACAAGTGCTTTCACGCTTAAAAATAAAAGTAAAGGAGGGCCTCAGGGCAAATGACATAGTACACTCACAGCCTTTTTGTCCATCCATTCACGCGTGGGCTGTGGACGACAAACGCTTGTGTTAGCACTTGGACTCCAGTTTGACGTTTGTATCTCATTATGCACGAATACGCAATGCAGACCGGATCATTTGCTCTCTTCATCGTGCCACAGTGTTTTTGGCGAGTTTGCGGCCACGGCTAATAACGCCCCACAGCGCGACCACCTCGTATTGACTCCTTCGCTCGATGCAGCCGTGTTCTGCCTTCAGGCGGACGTCACTGCAACATTATGCGCATGTACTGTGCAACTGTGTCGCGGCCACGTTCATTTTGTCAAACGATTTTTTTTCTACTCGCTAATATGCAATACCCCCGTGTACTGTGCGATGTCAGTGCACGTTAAAGAACCCCAGGTGGTCGAAATTTCTGGAGCCGTTCACTACGGCGTCCCTCATAGCCCGAGTCACTTTGGGACGTTAAACCCTAATAAATCAATAAACCAACCAATATGCAATACCTTCTGCGATCTAGAACGCAAGTGTCAGAGCTAAACTCTCTATTATCTGGCCCCACCAGACGCTGGCGCACAAAGCTATGAAAGTCCAGACATGGCGCTTGTAGCCACGCAAGGCGCAAGCTACAAGCTAGGGCGCATGCGCAGAACTTCTGGCAGAGACTTTTGCGCTATGGCGTGAAGTGTAGGCTTTGGATGAAAGACTTAAGATCCATGATCGCGCACAAAGGCGTCCAGAAAAATGTCTGACGCATGAATCTCCTCGACGATTAGCACGCGTGCACAGTAAGAAACCATACGATAAGTTTGCGAAAAATATGCTAAGAGACCTCGAAAATCAAAGCGCCAACGAGCACCCAAAGTATGTCGCCATAATTTTGACCTACCTTTTATTTATGCAAAGGCTATGTCGAAAAAAACGTGGTAGGGGTTTGACCTATAGTTAAACCGAGTACTCGTGCGAAAGCATGTGTTCATTCTTCAATTTGGAGGGGACACTTAAGCCCCGCCTTAAAGTTATGGTGTGATATCTTTAGTGGGTTAATTCCGATATATTCAGAATTGGTCACTCTCTACTTGACTTTCATAGGTCGCGGCAAGTCCTCATATTACTATTAGCGCAGTGGCCCAGCGGTTAAGCGATGCACCACTGCACTGTCAGGCGGCTGTTTCTATCACAGCCACCGGCAGGGATTGTGCGACTCATGTTGCTCATCCCGAGCAGCCTCTCGCCACCAATCATTAACTGCCACCTGCCTCCCATTGGCTACCGCTGGCGCGACGCCCCTCCGAAATTTCCCTAGGTATACCCGAGTAACTCGGGTAAGCTCGGGTTAATTCGGAGCACGGGACAGGACAAGATTCTTGCTTGGAGTGGGTACTTCTGGAGTAGTCCTTTGGCACTAAAAATGACAAACTGCTTAGCGAGCGTGGTTAGGCCAAATGCGAGTGAAGTGCGCCAGCACTTCATTTTCATATAAAGTACCGGCCAGAAATTTTCTCTTTCCGCCGACTTTAATCTTTAAGTCGATATATTAATTATTTACTTTCTAAATTTGACTTTAAACGCTCAGGTGTGAATTGGAAAGTTTCCGAGCACCGTCCAACCTAGGTGCTTTCGACAAGGTATCCTAGCGTAGTCCTTAATAGGCAGAAAAAAGGTGCACGTGAAATTTAAAAAAAAAAACATACCACGCGACAGCGTGCGCCATGCGCCTGAATGCGCTGCTATTAAAACGCTCTCATCCGCGACTTGATAAAGCGCTGCCAGCTTCGCGCCTTCTGCGCTGCCAGCGAGAAAGCTTCGCATTGCCGCTGGTTCCGCGATAAGCGCCAGCAGCTGCTGACGGCGCTGTGCTAGCATCCTCTCCCGAAGCTGCGGGGTTTGATTCAGAACTTCAAAGTTTTCTTCCCTTTTTCTACTCAGTACCTGTCAGTCTTCACAACGAAGCTGATATACGATGTGTTCTCAGTAGCCCGCAGAGTATCACACTAGTGCCGATGGCGCTCTCATAAAACGACTGCACCTCTGGCGCAGACACAGGAATGATCAGTATAGCCTTCGAAATGAGCTATACTTAAATTTACGAGACTCGTACAGACGATCCGCTTCACGGAGTGCTTCTATCCTTCACTTCATTTTTTTTCTCTACGAAGCGCATCACTTTTGCGCAAGTCCATCTCTTCGCGACTATGCGCGCCTTCGCTGCTATTGCGCTCTCGGCGGCCGCCCTTTCTTTCCCGCCTTCTTCTTTCCTCCACAACCGCGTTCTTGCACGGCCCCCGAGTGCTCTCTTCACCTGTACGATCGCGCGCGCGGTGCAGATCAGCGTGGAATTAGGATTGCTTACAGCTGCCGTAACAAAAGCCCGTGTACGTTTCCTTTGCATATTAAATGCGCCCACGTACCGATGCAAATCCGGATCGACGGCTGGAGTGAGGGGTGGAGCCGGGCCAGAAGCGGAACACCCGGAGTTCGCGTCGGCTTTCTTCGCCCTCTGCAGCGGCGTGCATACTCTTAGCGCGGCGCTGGAAAGAAACTAAAGCAGCAGTGCGAGCGGCACAAGCCGAACAGCCGGGACCTGTGTAATGAAAGCATCGTGTTCGACTTCAAAGATCACTTCTTCGCCGAACAGGCGGTGTGCGTGTGAGTGCCACTTGGTTTTCAGTGCGCCGATAAAGAAACTTCCGCCAGCCGTGCCTCCTTTCGAACCCCCCCTCCCACCGCTTTCTCTCAATTTCCTTACTTTCTCCTTACGTGTTAAATATTCTCCTCCGAATGTTATGTTTTCGGTCGTGTCAGACTTCAGGGCGAGTTCGTGAATACGTTAGAAGGAACGTTTTTTTTTGTTTATGTTTTTCATCCTCGGTTTGTGCCGCAAGGTATAGCGTGTGGAATCGCTCGGGAGGAACACCGCGTCGACAACGAGTCTACGCCGTTTTGGGAGGTTAGTGAACACGCGGGGAGTCGAGGTGGGAAGGCGTGCAGATTGGCCACTCGGATAGACTTGGCTCTCTTTGCGTGCGCTCGAATTAAGGAGCGTGAACAGGACGCGTTTGCTGTTCTTTATGGAAACATAATTTTGCGGGTCTTGCCCTCAGCCGTCATTTCATTTGCTAGGCGATCTGCGGAAAGAGCCTCCTTAGTAGCAACAAAAACGCAGCCACTTGCGTATTTACCTGCTTCGTTGTTGAAGGACGGAGAAAACGAACCCGTGAAGGCGCAATTTTGCCGAACAGGCAGTGAACGAGATTGTCCTTGGAATGCTACCTTCGAATGACAATATTATGCGTACTACAAAAGCATAACAACTAAAAAGGGACGGGCGCTAAGATGTTAGGCACTCGCATAGTAACTATAGCTAAGCTTACCCTGTAAGGCCAACCTAGGCGAAACTGAAGAAGAAACGTTGAGAACGTGACTGTAACGTATTGTACTGCACTTCGCTATCCTCCTCACGAAACGACATTATGTAGGACTTTCTAGCAACCTTCTTCCTTAGCAGTCAGCTCGATGAATGCACAGTACGGTGGAAAGACTGGTGCCCCTCGGCTCTCAAGGCCCGCCAGCCCCTACGACCGAAGAATCCGTTTGTCTCACATTTTCGCATTTGGTCTGCGGACTAGAAAAAAACAGGGATGAAGCGAAGGCGTTCCCGTATTCTTTCTGAAAGACACGAAGCAATGGAAAAATAAGCGCAAGCTCTCGTCGAGTGTGCCTTGTAGAAACAAGAAAACTTGTTCCCAGACATTTGCCGCGCTGGCAGCTGAAGCGTCGCACGATCTTGATTGAATCTGTCTCTACTACTTTCATACCCTGCACTTTCTTTTTCTTAACAAACCTTCTCATAAATGAAGAAATACGCGTACAAAGGCGGTGTACACTCGTCAGCTCATACGTCAGCTCGTCGCTCGTCAGCTAAGAGACCGTCAGTCCCTATTTAAAAAAAAGGAAAACAAGCAAAATAACAAAAAGAGAGAGTCACTCAGAATCATGCGGATATTACGACTCCGGTCGCGCTCATGAAAACCAAGGAAAGAAAGGAATATGGAAATGCCATGTCCGGAATGCTGTTATTTTAGCGCGCCTATAGAGCACCTCCCGCGCAAACGTCGCGCAGGAAGCCAGAATGAGACATTCTCGCTCAGATGCAACCATCGTTCCGCACGATGCAAATAAACTCAGCCACTGACCTGGAAGAAAGCAGCACAAAGAATCCTCCGTTTCCCCGTGCGCGTTCATCTACTTAGAGATTTATTTTTTTCTCTTTATTCTCGTTTTTACGCACGTAAACCTAAAAAAGAAAGTATGGGAAAAGTGAAACCTTA
Source organism: Amblyomma americanum (assembly GCF_052857255.1). Taxonomy (NCBI): domain Eukaryota; kingdom Metazoa; phylum Arthropoda; class Arachnida; order Ixodida; family Ixodidae; genus Amblyomma; species Amblyomma americanum. The sequence continues at coordinate 165,063,861 of NC_135499.1, read as the reverse complement.
ACAAGCAACTAAATTTACGAAGCGGCGTCTTGGCACTTTCCGAGGAAAGGAGTCGCCGTACAGCAGCGGGCGCGTGCGGCTGGCTGCACACTCTCCCCAGCAGACTTGGCAGCAGCGGCGCTGCCGGAACGCGAGAGAAGCGCTGGGGCCGGAATAAGAATGCTCCCTCAGCGCGCTCGCGCACACCTCGAGCGGCGGCGAATTCCGCCACTCGCAGCAGCAGCAGCAGCGACGGCAAGTGCATATGCACGAGGCATACTAGAAGAGAGCTAAGGCGCGCACGTGCAAGCTTGGCTTGGGGGTGAAACGGGCGCCTCGGCAGACGCGCTATCCCACCTCGTTTATAGATACATAAGCTAAGTACGGCGGCAGCGTCCTGGAGCCCTCGGCGCAGCGCAGCGCGATAGAGCTGCGCCGCCATCGCTGCGATGGCTGGCTACTTAATTTGCATAGGCGGGCGAGGCAGCCTAGAATTTGCCATTCAGCGCGGGGAGACTTGGGGAGGAAGGGAGCCAGCGGAGGGAGCAGTGGAAGCAGAAGAATGGGAAGCTCGCGCCGGAGAACTAGGTTGCACCGACGGCGGCGAGCAGTGAACGTTAAACAAAAAAATATAGAAGATTGGAGGCACAAACACAGACGCTACGGTGCGTCGGCAGAATAGAACTCCGGGGCGCTGGGGCCAAAGTAGACTTCAGATAAATTCTCTCTCTCTTTCTCACTCGCCCCGAATAGCGTAAAATAATCTCTTCCTGGATGTCTCTATACCTCTCACTCTCTTCTTTCTGAGTATGTGGGTATGGGTAAGAGTGTGTGTGTGCGCGTGCTTTGCTAAGCCCGTTGTTCCTTCTGTTTTCTGCCATCCCCAACCGCGCACTCGCCTATATAAGACCTCAGCCCCCCTCTCTCTCTCTATCCCAGAGTATCTCCTCCTCTGCTTTTCGGGCAGATTGCTTTATACTTCTCCTGGAGTGGCACCCAATTTCTATTCCTTCGAAGAGGGAGAGAGAACAAGTGAAAGAGAAAGAGAGAGGGAAACGAATGGCTATGTCCTCCCCCTCCCCTTTTTCCATTTTTTTCTTCGATCTTTGCTAAAATCTCACAGGTCTACAAAGCTCTGTGCCGAAAAAACACTGGCTAGTGCGCTGCGCGGAGACGTAGAGTGGTTTTGTCGTTCCGACAAAGAAGGCAAGAAAGCCTTAATTGTCGGACGACGTTACTGTCTCGAGTGGGAAAGTAGGAAAAAAAATATTCTCCGCATGGACGTATTTTGTTTAACCAAAAAACGCTAAAAAATAAAAACAACACTCCGAGGGAGAGGGGATTGGAAGAGGGGGAGGGGAGGAAAAAAGGCGTACTAGGCGTACTCCATCGGAACGTCTAATAAAAGTCATACACTTTCTTCTTTTCCATATTGGTCTTCGCGCAAGTAATTCACCTTCGTTCCTTAAGCAATCTGCGGATCAGGCATAGAAGAAAGAAAGGCGGAGGAAAGAAAAAAAACTTGTTCGGCAACAGCAGAGTCGACAAAAAAGCGAGGAACGACGAGAGAGACGGAACAGGAAGACGCGGGGACTCTGCAGAGGGCGCGCGCTTTGACAAATTCCACAGCGAAAGAAGCAAAATCGGAGGAGGAGGCTTTCCAGGCTGCCGCCTGAATATATTGGGCCGATGCAAATTTCACAATGGAAAGCAAGAGAGCAAAGGACGACGAAGAACTCGCTTTAGTTTGTTTGCTTGTCTTCCTACTTCTGACGTCAGAAAAAAAAAAAGTGCTTCCACTTTCCAAGGCGGCCGCGCGCACAGATTAGAACGCCCCCGCCGTTCAGAACTTATACATGAATATCCCCCCTTCGTGCTACGTCATGGGTCGGCAATAAGCCGAGTTTGTCGCGGCCATGGACAATAAATATCAATGACCAAATTGTGCCTCCTTACTCTGCATATTGTCGTCGCGGAACAAGAGACCACAGCCCACGCGGTTTCACGATGAGGCTTATAGTCGGATCCTCGAGATGGAACGATAAAACAAAAAAAAAGAAAGATAAAGTTTCTGCCAAGGAAAGCTTATTGTTTTCGCAGGCAGATCGAGCAAAGAAACTTGAAGTCTGGATGGTAAAAATCATAATTACGCTGAGGTGGGCCGGAGAAGTATGACGGAGGAGCAGAAAAATGAAGGAAGAAAAACTGATGCAGAGGACGTCATCTGAAAGGGAAACAAACATGGAACTCAATTAGCGGAAATTGTATTATTTATGAACGTCCCTTCGGGATGTTTTTCTCCCTGCATGCGCAGGCGGATTACGAACTTATGGGATTCTTGTTGGCTCCGCTTCGAAGATCGGATCAAGAAGGCTCGAGTACTTTGGGGGTGATTTGGCTGTTTCTTGCGGAGCTTATCTTGCTCGTGACATGCAATTTGTATGCCTGGCTTATAAAACGTACAAAAAAAAACACTCGCTACACCCCTTTTTACGACAAGCATCTTATATAAAATGTTTAATAAAAGAAAATGCTCACGTGCCTCTAAAACAAAGCACTCCTTACGGCTTTTATAAAAAGGGGACAGTTACTCATTTTCATCCACAAAATCGCAGCCATACGGTTACAAAGAAATGATACACAGCTTCCAAAGAAACTTCGTAGTTAAAGAGAAATTTGTACTGGTCCGGGGTTCGAAACCCGGGACCACCGCTTCACCGGAGCAGTCGCTCTACCTTAACTGAGCTAACCGGAACAACTAGCATACGGTGAGGCGAGAGCAAATTGATTAATATCTCGAAGTGGGAAAAGTGTTAGACAACTGTTTAGGGGATTCTCACAACGTGTAGTCTGCCTTTCTGCACTCGTCTTCCCATATGTCTCCGTTGGTCTTTCCCAGAACCAAACGACTTCCCTGTGGTTCACAGTGATAATGCTGCGTTGACGGTAGCGCGATAACCCATCGCAAATAAAACTTAACCAAACGACCGTGTACTTGTATTATCCAATTCATGCCTCTCTCGACGTGGGTCCAGAGAATTGCAGAAGCACATTGCATTTTTCACCCAGTTTTCTTTTTTTTCTGTTCAGAGTGATGCCATTCTGGCTCAAAACACCAATAAGGAAACTGGTGTTTGGCCTCCCGACGTGTGGCGTAGCTAAAGCTTTCCTAAGAAAAAAAAAATAAAAAACGTAACGCAAAAAAAAGACAAGAACCGAGAGAGATGGACACACACAGCGCTGTGTGTGTTCGTCTTTCTCAGCACTTTTCTTCTTTTTTTGCGCTCCGCTTTTTCCTCAGAATCATTAACCAACAAGTCCAAGCATATACCTTACCTTTCCGAAGGCCGTCGCGTAACACCTGAGCTAGGCGCTTTTGTTACACACGCGCCCTGAAAGCGTCGCATGGGGTGATATCTCGTACGTAGGCATTGCTTATTACTCCTGGCTGAAATAAATGACAATCGCCTAAAAAAGCATCTAACGAGGTTGCTCTCATTGCCTGTCATATGATTTCTTCTCTCTGTGTATGCGTGCGTGTTTGCTTTCGTGCGTGCGTGCGTGCCTGTGTGCGTGCGTGTGCGTTTTGGAGTGGGGGGTGGAGGGGAGCTGAAGCAAGAGTTAGCCGAGGAAAACTTCTGGCTGCTATCAGTACCTGTTTAGTTCCGGGTCTGTAATCATCTAATCAGGGTAACGGAATGGATTCCAAGACAAGCCAAGCGCAACAGGAGGCGACCGAAAGTTAGGTGGGCAGATGAGATTAAGAAGTTTGCGGGGATAGTGTGGCCGCAGCTCGCAAAGGAAAGGGCTGATTGGAGAGACGCGGATTGGAGTGACACGACTTTGCCCTGCAGTGGACTAATTGTGATGATGATAGTGCAATCATCATAAACAACTGTGGCCCGAGGTTATTTACAGGTGTGGCCAAAGCCAGCTGAGCAAGGGTCCTGAATACGCGACCACCCCACATATTCTTGAGTGCAAACTTAGGTTCAGCGGCTCATTCAGTACAGCGCCATCGCCATCATTACAAATAGAAAAGCAAGCAGACTTTCAATATGTACCACCAACTCGCCCGTTTGGCAGTTGTGATCATTTCAAAGACCAGCAGACAACCATATTACAATATAAAGGCTACGTACGGACTGAAAGGATAAATGTTTTCTCTTCCAGTTCTCTTTCTTGACATCGACTCCAACGCTTAATGTATTTTAGCAATTCGGTCTTGCATACACCCTTCCAGAGCAATTCTGCCACACGTTCAGACACCTGCGCAATAAGAAAAACCACCCTTAATACTTGTCTTTTTATTTCACTGTTCACTGGCAGATTCTTCCGATAACATCGTCCGTATGCGGCTGAATGGGGACATTCGCATCAGTCTTTCTTACTTGCGCAAGTGCTACTGCTCTCCAAAAAGAAAAATAAATCGATGCGCGAGGACTGTCGATTTGTTTTTTTCTTCTACAGGTCGTGCTAAGCGCAAGTCTTATATCTGCCGATGTGTCTCCGTCGGACCCGAGGCAGGGATGACCATCCGAAGAAACTCAACGGTGCTTCCCTCTAGCGTTCCCCAGCGCATCCTCGAAAATATTTTCAAGTCCGACGCGTCCACCGCGAAACAATATTTACGAGCTCCGCTAAAGCTTTAATCGACGGCGCTATCCCCGAAGACTTTCGGATGCGGCCAACGAAAAGAGTAAAAAAGAAATCTCGCCTGAGGAGATGTGGACCGAACATATACCGCCGTAGGGCTTGTCCTTCGCACGAAAGGGAGAGAGAGAAAAAAAAAGAAGGAACATCACAAGAAAGCCCTGCATCCCCACTGGGATTCCTGCTCTGGTGCGGCAATATTGCCCGGACATCTTTCTCGGCACATAAAGAATGGTTATGGGTGCTCCGAGCTCCGTGGGCAGTTTCTCTTGCAGCAGAATCGGAAACCACCTTTGCCATTCTCCACCGGCCGCCTCGGCGAGAGACAATGGCGAAGCGTATAGCCTTTTGTGAATGCCGGGGTCATTCCCCATCGCCCTGCCTATATCCAGGACCTGGAAGGGAGGCGCTACGCCACACCGCCGAAGCCGCCGGCCTTGCTGAGAGAGAGCGCCCGAGGAGGCTGTGGCAATGGAGGCAGACTCCGGGGTTTTTTCGCGCCTGTCTGACTTCTGTATGGCTATCGGCATGCTCCGCGACGCCATCTGCCGGGGTGCGAGACACACTGTTGCGCTGAAAGTTTTATCGCTCGGGATAGCTGCGCGCTGTAACGACTTGCGAAGGCTTTGTATTTATAACGCAAGCGACGGCTGAAACCGAACCCGGAGCGACGCGGTGAAGGAATACTAAAGTCGGCACGCGTGCCCACGGCGGCTTTCTGTGCGGCGGAAGAAGAGAGCCACTTTTTGACGCCGAATGCATATATTTACGGCTTTTGTCACGCACGAGAACGGCTGTTACGAGTGGTCAGGGAAGGGCAATGGGGAGAGAAATGCAGGCGCAATGCAACCATTTAGCTGCCACGATGATGAATGAGGAATTTAGCGTTCTATCGAAGCATTCCGAGGCCTGCATAATTGCTGAGATCTGTTACTCTAATGTCCATGAAACATGGCACGTGCAGCCGTCTTAGAATGCCTAGCGAAGGCAGGCGTTCAACAATGTTTGCGCGCAGTGAACATAGAAAATGAGCCTCAGGATCTAAACATCTGAAATACTTCAGAGATAAAAAATAACGTATCGTACAGGTCGCAGTCTGGGAAGCCGGTGTGAAACAATGTACGCTCAAGATCATTCTGTTTATTCTGGACTATTCTATTTCTATTCTCTCCTTAAGAACACCTCATTTGGTTGGGCATCTAAGTTGCAATCTATATTTCCCCAGTTGCTGGCTAACACCATTAAGAACTGTTCAGTTTCTTTTCAGCTCAATTTTCCTTCCATTCCCTCAGGAAAACCATAAATTTCAGTACTGGCCTCTCCCTGCCCTATTCCGAACACCTCGGAGAGTTAAGACCAAGCTACACCACGCACTATGGACAACAGTGTGCTCCGGTCTCTTTCTCTGTTTTTCAGGTGTTGTTCCCCTTTCTACAGCAGCTCGGACGTAAGTTTCATAATAAACGCCTGATTACATTGCACAATAGAGCTTAGGGCCAGGGGCTCTCGTGTCCAAACAAAGGTCGCATAGCTATAGGCGTGAATAGTCCTCAGTAAATGTTTGACCAACCTTACGGTCCAGCGCAAATGTCATACGCACACTGACCAAGTCGCAGAGAGAGAACGGCCGAAGAAGTCAGTGCCACTGGTTCCAAGTTCCGTTCGTCGACCCAGCGGCGGCGACGCGATAAACGACAAAAAGCCCCCGGGAGGGAACGAATAACTACATGGTAACGAGGTCCGCGAAGTCGGATTTCAACTCTATTGCATTCCCACCCGAAGGTAGATGGCCGAGCTCTGCGGTTCTCGGAAAGGTTTGGCCCTTTGGAGTGGACTCCTTTATTCCTCGTATAGAGTCACAGCTGAGCACTGCTCTCGGCTCGCACCTTCTGCGTCGCTAGTCTCGCAGCTATTCCGCCTAGCCGACGGTGCCCCTCTCGACCCCCTTTTGCCTTTCTCGACAGCAGAAGGCTCGATGGAGAGTTGGCTGTATGCTAATGTATGGCTCGGCATTAAAGCGCTGGAAGGAGCAGTTTCTCTCTCGAGCGGAAAGCCATTCCTCGTAAGTAGCATGCTCGTATATAGAGAGATCGCCTCCCGGAACGACAGACTGGTTCTGGAAGCCTCTAAAGTGCACTCGGTGCGTTTGAACCTGACTAGTCGGAAGAAGTCAAGCCTTCGTAGTTAGGTCTGTCATTCACGCCAGACAGGTATCTTATACCGGTTAACCTCACGATCTTTCTTTCTCCCAACCCCGTCTATCCCTCTGTCTCAGCAAATATGCAACGCCACCTGGCGTTTTGATTAATGAATTATTATGTGTTACACGACTGAGTAAAATGAGCAACTGCAACCACAGCTGGCATCCGCCTTCGCGAAGCCTATTTGAACCTGTCTAGTCGGGGGAGGTCAAGTCTTCGCTGTCAACTCTGTCTGTCTCATCCGTGCAGCGACACCGACTAATGTTCTAAGTTACTTTTCATTATCCTTCACACGGTTTGGAATAATGCACGACTAGGGGAATATTTGAGGCTATCCTCTTTAGGTGTCTCTGAACATGTCTGAAGCAGAGAGGTCAAATGCTTGAAGTCATTTCTGTTCGTGTCGCCAATAGGACGGCATCCAGTGAAGTTTTCGGGCTAATAAATTACACTTGTGACACAGCTGTAACGACTGCAATACAATAACGCAATAACGACCTTGGCAATGCGAATAAACTGTCTCAACCAGTGAAGAGCAAAACCACGCGTGCAAGCGTTATCGAATTCGCTGACGACGCGCTGCTTTCTTTATATCGGCGCCACGGGTCCGTGCCACTCAAATATAGACCAATGTTTCGCGGCGATGTTCTCGCGAAATTCGATTACCGTCTGCCCTCGAGTCGGTCTGGCACAAAAGAAGACGGCGCGGGGGGGGGGGGGGGGGGGGGGGGGGGGCAAGAAGACGCAAGCCGCATTGTTGCAACACTCCCCGTACAAAGTCCGGTGCGTGCAAAGAAACTTTGGAAGAACTGCACGAGACGACATATCCAAAGGCGACGCGAACGTATGGCCCCATCTGCCGGCTCATTACACATGCAGCTCCCACCTGCCGCACTACACTACTGCCCCGGCGTTGTCCCTACGTAGTGAAGCGCAGCGCTCGCACTGCACTTCGGAGTTCATGCGAGAGAGAGTCGTCACGGCGACTATCGCTGGGGAGAGAGCAGCTCTGCTGTATAATGAGAGACAGGCGCTTCCTTCCCATGCTGTGAGATTGAGTTGAGCGCCGAAAAAGGGGCTGGAAGAAAAAGGAAAGTGTACGGGCCCTCTCACGCGTTCAGACAGACGCACTCACTCTCTTTCACATACACATACGAACGTCGCTGGTGCCCGTATTCGGCTGTATAAAGGATTCGACGCCTCCTCCTAGGCACAAGCCCAGGTGGATGTGAAGAGGGCGAAGCCTAGTGGCGCCGCCTCGAAGCAAACGCAAGAAACAGCCGGGACCTGAGAGGCAACGGCGGCACCTCCAGCCTCTTCGGGAATATCGGGGATCCGTCCGTTCGACCCGCTTTTCACGCCCGACCAACTTGAAGTGACTTGTAAATACGCGGGGTACTGCGCACTTGCACATTCAGAGGCGTTGCCTGCGTGCTTTCCTCCCTTTTTCAGCTTCCTTCTTTCTTTCTTTTTCAAGGAAACGGAGGAAAGAGAGTCGTTTTTCAAGTTTTTGAGACGACGACGACAACGGCGAAGACCACAAGCGAAGCGCAAAAATGGAAAAGAATAGGAGAAGAAATGCCGCTGCAAACGAGAAAAAAAAAGGTGAGAAAATGACGAAAGGTGAGCGACTGCGGGCGACGAGGCCTTCCTCGCATTCACTCGGCCGCCGGGCATTTCTTGCCCGGATACCGTTGCCTTTGGGTCCGTTGTACGACGCGCTGCACAAAGCTGAGGCGTACGATATTGGCTTCAGCGTTCCGCGCACTCGAGCGCGACACGAGTTTCCGCTGACGCTGGAAGGCACACGCAGACCCGTCCGGTTTATATAAGTGTTTTCCGTTGTTGCTTGTATTTGTTTTTGTTCAGTTTTTACAATCATGTACGATCGCTCCTTTACGTCACCTTTGACTCCAACTTGCGTTCTTTACCGCAAAAAGAACACAGGGAGTGTTTCAGAAATATTCTGCTGCAATTTTATTTTACATCATCTCTTTTCACCTTTCAACATTGGACCGACAGGCAACTATATCTTCCGGATCGGCCTGTCACCGAGCCGGATATGGAAACAATGGTCATGAAAGATAATGAAAAGAAATGTCAAGGAATACTTGCCCTAGAAAAATACTGCGCGCTACTTTTTGCTGCTGCGCACATTTATTTTCATTCGTTGCTACGGCGTTGCAAAAGACTCATTTGCACGCTTGCAGGAACCCTGTGACTAGTCGAGTAGTTGCGCGAGCTATGTCGTATCGACTATCGCTCGCAAAACCTATCACAATGTATGAAACTACGCAAGGCGTGTCGGATGTCTGTGGTTCGCCACGGATGATAGACTGTTGCGCGACAGCGCACTCCGTCGGCGAAATTCGTCACTGCACCATACCGCAACACGAGCATGTTCTTGTGCCTGGTGCACGTTTCGTCACCACGTACGCGTCGCCCCGATTTCGCGAAACACGGTACTCCTCTCAGCGCGTACGTGTCGCGCCACCGCTCGCCCATACATGGCATAAACGCTTTTAATGGCAAAGGCTTGCTACGGCAAATGCGATGTAACAAAGGTCCTAAAAGTCGCCACGAATCGTGCCACGTGCTCACGCTAGAGCTTCCTTCTTTTTTGTTTTTTACGCGCTCTGCGCTACTGTCGCCGGGAAATGGCGATTGTGGAACAAAATGCGGTGCTTTTGATGGGCCCATAAGCGGGATGCCTCATATACAAGGAAACAAAGACACGCATAAGCAATCACAAAATCAATGGCGCCGCCATGGCGCCAACTGTCCGCGCACCACAGAAACGCAAACGTCCATCCAAAAACGGTGCATCTACAAAATGTCCGCCGCACGCACACGTCAGCGTTTCTACTACATATGACGCAATAAACGCCTCAGTGGAAGAACGATATACTGACGGGGAGAGCAAGAGGAGTGGGGCGCGATGGAAAAGGCGTGGGGGGCGGGGGAGGGAGAACGGTTTTCTCGGGTAGGCCGCCATCTTGGTTCATTAGGCGTAATGATGATTACTCCCGACCTGGGGATAACAATGAAGACAAATAGAGACTGCCCGCCAACCAGTTCGCCGTCCAGATCCGCCGCGCTGACCTCTGGATGCGGCGTGATTAATCAGCGACGAGATGCCGCAGGTTTCCCGCGACTGGGGACGCGTCCTTGCCTCGTACCGGGAGCATTTCCTCGCCAAGGACGAAGCGGTTGCGCAGGGAGGGTCGTGGCTCGAAGCCTGCAGACAGACGGGGGGCCATACCACGTGCCTGTTCCCTAAATGACGAGGCCCCTCGATGACGATGGGAAACGCGCCCGCTCTTTTCTCTATCGACCTATTCGTGGAGACTGTCGTGCGGCGTGATTGGACCGAATAGCCTCGGGGAAAGGTGTTCAGAGTCGCTCCTACAGCACGATGCAGCCTCGGCTACCGAGCTGTACTAACAACGAACGATTCCGGCGGCTGCCGTCACTGCGAGTTGCTGGGGGAAACCTAGATGGGCTGCAGGCGTTCGATGCGAAGTAGGAATGCTTCTTGTCAGCGAGATAAGAGGCGGTGTTCGTTTCTTTTTCGACTTAACACACTGTTAAACAAAAACAAAAAGTGGTTGGGTTTAAACATAGTTCAACCAAGTAGACGAGCGAAAGCCCGTGTTTAGCCTGATTGGCTCATGATTTTTCTTTGCTGCGTTGTCGGCCCCGTGTGGTGACGATATTAGTTCGATAGTAATATTAGTTGATGAAAACGACGATGTGCACTGCACAGCGAAAGAGTGTGTTGCAGTTTAACACGAGGCGTGATCGCCTGCGGCGATAGCAAAATGTTCCTGTTCTGATCTGTTAGCGCCACCGCAGCTTCGAAACGCAGTCGTGGCAATATTCATTTTATTTCTGCATGGGCTGTTGCTATGCTAAGTTTGGCCAAGGCCACCCTCATGGTCAAGCTTCAAACAAACTCGATGAGCTGGTTACACCTCGTGAAGCAGTTAGTTTGCTCTAAAATGTTGGAGAAATGCACACAGTTATGAGTCACAACAGCAGCACTCAGCATCGAATCGCACCATGCCTTAGTAAGTAATACGGCCTGGTTGATTTCCGAAACGATGAAAATGGGAACAATGAAACAGTAACCATGTTGCGAAAAAAAAACATTTCGGCTGTATTAAGCTGTGCTCGCTGTTCGTCGGGTTCGTACCGAGCGGAAGACACAGAGTGATAAAACCAGGATTATGGCACAAAGCAAGGCTGAACGAAGCGCATGCGTGGTAACGCGGTATATCCGTCACCTACCCCGGAGAAAGCTGTGGCGACAGCAATGCGAATCTCGATCCTCGTCGTGATGCATAAAGCACGTCTGCTTTCGCTTGCTTTAGCGAAAAACCAGTGCTGCGCAGCATGCGGTTAAGAGTGCCATCGCCTATGTGCGATATTGGCTCCTTGCGCTCATTATGATCGGCGTTTCGAAATGTCATTTTTTTTCATTGCAGTGAGCACCTCAATACCCGTTCCCTAGATAAAAACCTAAAAGAGCTCCTATGTCGGACGGATTTTAACTACACCAAAGTAGCAAGAAGCAAGAAAGGAGACGTACGCGATGAAAACAAAAGCGACAAATATCGCCAACGTCAAAGTCGTTTATATTATCCTTCTCCCTTCTTCCCTCCTTTCCAGTTCGTTTGAGCCTAATAAGATACGCAGAGTAATGCAGGTGAAATAAAGCAATGTTGCGTCGCTTTAGTAAAGTTTCAAAAGTACTGAAGCCAGCAAAATATTCTTGTGACGTTGATCAAACGTGGAAATGTCTGAATGGCTATTCTTAATCCCAAGCATAGTAGTCATGTGAACAACTTGACATTTTATTCATCGCCATTTAATTTTCTTCGAACGAAAAAAAAAAAGACGAAGCTCAACTAGTTTCTTCTCTTGCCTCAAGCTGGCAGTATTTCTGTCTGGTATGTTCGGCTTTGGCAATCAGTGGGGATTAGCAAGAAATCATTAACGGCAAGATAGGGCAGACTATTCGCGAGAGACACATACCTGTAACTTGTTACCTTACCTCGTTGGGGATGGGAAGATAGAAGAGTCCAGGCTGACAGCACAAGCTGACGGCGTTGATTGGGCCACAGTCGCGTAGCTTAATCACAAGGCTCCCGTTGTCCCGTTCGCCGTCACTCTACGTGTGGAATAGAGGCGATTCGCCACGTGCGTGCATGTAATTGCTTGCACAGGGCAATTCAATCTCAGTACGCCCGCCTCCCCCTCCCAATAGACACGTGGACGCAAAAGACCATTCCCCATGAACAAGCAGCCAAGACAAGCCAACAAAGGCGACGTCGCTTCACCCGAAACACCGGCCATGACTGCCACCAGGAAGTCTCTCCTATTCTCACTGCGGTTTGTTGTCAAAGCTCTAAAAAGCACGGCTGGTTCGCTAGTTTCACTGTACGGCACAAAGCATGAATGCAGGGAAGCCGTATTGTGGACGTGTTGCCTTACCTCGAAAAAAAGTTGCAAGTAACAAGCTGTCTTTTTCGTCTCTCTGGGAAAAATCAAAAAGTTTGCTTTTTAATCCTAAAAGGACAGTGCATTCTCGAATACGTGCGTTCTTCCATTTGCCAAAATGTACCACCTGGGGATCTTTAACGTGCACTGACATTGCATAGCACATGCGATGTCAGTGCACGTTAAAATCCCCAGGCGGTCAAAATTACTTCCGGAGCCCTCCACTACGGTGCCTGTTTCTTCCTTTCTTCTTTCAGTTCCTCCTTCTTCCCTTCCTTACGGCGCGGTTCGAGGGTCCATCGAGATACGTGAGACAGTTACTGCCCCATTTTCTTTCCTCAAAACCATTTTTCAATTTTCAAATTTAAAAAGTCATTCTTTTGCCACGGTAGTCATTAAGTATGAAGCAGGATAGAAAAGAACGTAGAAAATGGTTGATAATAGGAACTTAAGGTGGCTTTAAGGCCTAGCAGCGTCTTTTTCGATGATAATTCCCTCGAAAACTATCACCGTTTTCACGTCCGCCTCCTTCTGAGCTTGGGTTCTTGCTCAGCTGCTCGGGACAAGGTGCACGTGCGGCGAGCTGCATAGTGGATGCTTTGCAACCGAAGGGGCGAGCTAAGGCGCCCGCATTGTTTTAAAGGCGAAGTTTTCAGATGACCTCATCGTTGCTGAACCTTTGGGTGTGATGTCAGTTGTCGGGTGGCGAGCAGCTTCAGGACCACTACAACCACCAAAAACTGCACCGAAGTTTCTACTCACCCACCACGGTGGCTCAGTGGTTAGGGCGCTCGACTACTGATCCAGAGTACCCGGGTTCGCACACGACCACGGCGGCTGCGTTTTTATGGAGGCAAAACGCTAAGGCGCCTGTGTGCTGTGCGATGTCAGTGCACGTTAAAGATCCCCAGGTGGTCGAAATTATTCCGGAGCTCTCCACTACGGCACCTCTCTCTTCCTTTCTTCAATCCCTCCTTTATCCCTTCCCTTACGGCGCAGTTAAGGTGTCCAACGATATATGAGACAGATACTGCGCAATTTCATTTCCCCAAAAACTAATTATTAAGTTTGTACTCCACCCAAATTTGACATTGTGTTTTGCAAAGCAAGCTTTTCTGCAAACTTAGTCTTTCTGTGGTGTAGCCGAACTTGAAAAAAGTGGTGATTGACTGAGTGCGGATTATCATTTAACTGCAAACTCCTTTCGAAAAGTGAGAATGAAGTACTGCTTTCCGAACTCAACGACAAGCCACATACGACACAGCAAAGTTGACATCCCTATCTGCGTTAGTTGTAGGTATCACGAGTATGCATGTTATCTGTATAGTGCAGAAATGCACTCACTATGATGTGCACTGGACCGTCTTTACCCTCGCCAACTGATAGAGTGAAGGTCCTCGGATGGCGGCCGAAGCGATCGTCAGCTATGAACGCCTGTCAGGCACTGTTCCGTTTCTTGAGAGCGTTGTACCTGCTTGATATGCGATGAATTTAGCATTCACAAAATACTTAATTCCCTACCTAGGTCCATTTTTACCTCAGCTCTCTTTCATTCTCCTTCAATCCCCTCTTCCCTCTTGGCAAACAGGTATATCATTCTGATTAACTTTCCCGCCTTTACTTCTCCGCTCCTCCTGCCTCCCTCTCTGTCTCCTTTTAAACGGTGGTAGCCCTGCACGTGATGCACTCTCACGAACGTACACATATATGGCGTTTCTTGCAGAAGTTCATAGCGTATATGCTTAGCTCATAATAGCTTATCTGCTTATCTGCATGGACAGAAGCCGAATCGTAACCAGTGCACCGCCACGAGCACCTCCAATATATCATCACATACGTTTGTTCTGGATGTGCGCGTATTCTCCAGCAGTGGTCAAGCCTGTAGGGAGTTAGCGTTCTATGCCGTTGTTTACTCGTGCTCTGTCCGTCATCGCTTGCCCTATCGCTATGCCACGTTGTTGATCATGTAGTTTGCCTTCCTGTTTAAGCTAAAAAATTCCTTAAACTAGGCGAGCAAAAGCTAGTAATAAAGCACGCTAGTCGCACAGGCCCTGTTGTGTTTTACTGGTTAAGCACTACGTGCGCCATAACGCGAAAATTCTTCTGTGTGTCTCTGCGTGGCCGCCGAGTGAAGCCTCCGGCGGCCTGCAAAAAGCCGAGCGCGAGAACCGCTCCTCTATGAGAGGCGAAACGGAAAATCTGAGTCGGCGGAAGCAGGGAAGTGGGCTCAGCCACACCTCTAAATGACCGCGGCGAGTGCGGACAGAAGGACAGCGGCGCAGAAACAGCACGCGTCATCAGCTGATACTCGCGGAGCGTCAAGTAAAGATAAATGTGTATAATTCAACAAATGCAAGCGCATAAAACATTCTTAACAAGCCATAAAAGCCAGCCAAAGTAAAGTGAAATAGATTGGCGCAACTTACAGGCAATATGATACGGAAAAAAGGGAAAGTATTAAAGAAGGTATCATCCTGAAAGCGCATTCTTCTTATGCGTTTCATCGAATCAGACCATCTGAGTGTCTTTTCTTCTAACTAGTACCGTGATTAAAACGTCAGCAGTAAAAGACGCAAGGAACCAAGAAAGATCTTCAAACTGCCAAAGGTCAAGAGAGTCAGGAGAGACGCAAAATGACCCCGTCATCAAGAAATTACACCCCAGTAGTTCGATAAGGCTCTAGACGGGTACTTATCACAGATGTCCCCGCTAACAACTTCGGCTTCTTTTCTTGGGAAAAAAGAAGAATTTGCTGCATTTTTTCTTAATAATTATGAGCTGGTTAAAGTACTGCAGAAGTTTTTTCTTTGTTTTTATTATCACAAAAATATTGAATGTTTTCAGTTACCGTCCCCAGTAGTTTAGAAATTGAAATAAATAAACCGACTGCACGTTACCATGCCGAATTTTCTCGGTTTCTCGCCTGCACAGGAATTTCGTCCTCAGCGTGAGGAGCACGCGAGTATTCCTCTCCATTCCAATGATACAAAGAAACAGCGCCAAAACACGCAGACAATGCGGCGCAAGCGAAGCATTGGACGACGTCGAGGGAACCTACAGGTGAGCGACTAGCGGACGAATGGGCTAGCCGTCGGAATTAAAACGATCGAGTCGACGAAAAAAAACGAAAAACAGGCCCAGAAACAACATAATATGCGCTTGGAAATGGGCGCAACTTATTCAAACCAGTTCCGAAATTATGCAAACGCCGCCTCGCGTTCGCACACTACGCTTCCAAGATCGACAGTGGCGGAACAAAAAAACCTGCTCGCGGAAAAATAAATGCGCCCGGAGTCTGAAAAAAAAGAGAGAGAGAAAGAGATTTCTAACATGAAATTGCGAGGCTGGAGCTACATAGGGGCATAGGAACTGAGAATAAGAGAACGATGGAAGGAAGGGGAAGGGGGGGAGAAGAACGAAAAGACCCCAGGGCGACGAGGAATGCAGTGGAGCGTAGTGTGGCAACGCAACGCAGTGTCACATTGTCTGACTAGGGTTCCGTGAACGCGCGGTGGATTATATAGCCTCGCACGCTAAGAACGGAAATCCCCGAGGCCTGGCACAAGCCTTCTACCGTTCTCTCTTTGCGTAACATTTTTTTTTTTCTGTTTCGCCTCGCTGTTAGGAACGACGAATCAACGGCGAGAGAAATAACAAAAATGAAGCAGGGTAGGGTGCTTTGATGCTGTCCTCTTCTATTTTTTTTATTGCTAATCCGTTGCTTGGTTTTGGCTTATTACCGGCACAGCAAGGCTGTGTGGTAATGCAAATCTCCAGCCGTACTCATTTTAGTGCGACGGTAGGGAGTTCATGAGGACGGAAACCCGAAACCAGGATTGTTGTCAAAGCAGGAGTCCTTTTCCGTGGAACATTTGAAATATCGTGCCAGCCTCAGAAGGCAGATAAACAATCACGTTAGAGAAGATGCTGCGGGAGTTGGACTGAGGTGTACTGGCTTTAACACTCGAGCATCGCATATCGTGCTGCTTGGCCGCGATATGTGAATATACTACCTACAGTTATAATTCATGCTCCTATAAAGGAAGACATCGTGAAGAAACAGACGCATGGTGCATGCTTTCTCTTACGGTTGAGA
Organism: Amblyomma americanum; assembly: GCF_052857255.1. Lineage (NCBI taxonomy): Eukaryota > Metazoa > Arthropoda > Arachnida > Ixodida > Ixodidae > Amblyomma > Amblyomma americanum. The sequence continues at coordinate 165,047,430 of NC_135499.1, read as the reverse complement.
AACAGGTTTCTTGTCATAAAACTTGAATATTTAACAAGACAAGAATTCTACTCTTGCCACTTGCGATGAATCAGCGCAGGGAAAATAATGTTTATGTCTATGAAAGACAACCACGTTTTCTACCTTTGATTTCAATTCATACGACAAACACGCATTAGAGTGACGCAGTCAGTGAGAGCTCCGATTTCACGTCAAGACGCTTTGAAACGCATGAAATCATCTACCTGAAAACCAAGAAAGTTCATCCCTCTCACATCCAACATGCAATGCATATACGCTATGTAATGGTGTCAACACGCGCTTGCAGCGTCTTGCCTGGTACAGCCTGCTCTATAGCCGTGTACTGTAGCCTTGTGCTGTCTATACATAACTATGCCTACGTTGTTTGGAATATAATCTGCCACACATCTTCCCTACTCCTCGATAACGCGCGAAAGCGGTTCGTCAGGAACGCCATGGCTTGTCGTAACTCCTTTACCAGTGCAGTAATACGATTGCAGCACCGCCCTACGGGCCCTGGGACAAAACGAGTTGAAGACTAGACGGCAGTCACGGTACCTTGTTTTCCTGTACTATACAAATGCATTCACGGACACATTGACTGTGCGAAATAATATCGGTGGTTAAGCTACCTGTGTCTGGACGGAGTCTACGACCAACCCATGTGTTCGACATCTCTTTGTGCAACCTCAGTCTTATCGTTGGAATGATGTGTGTTTACAGCTCGGCAATGGCATCTAATTTTGAGAAATTTCATCGTGAAATATTGGCTTTCAGCGAGGCTTGCAGAAATCATTAGGCCTCAACATTTGCTGACTGCTTCTGAGTGATTTATTATTATCCTCTCTTCTCCTTCTGTTCATTTGTTCTCTTCTGTATTCATCACCCTGGGCACCACCCTACTATGTCTTTGGCTGTTGGCTGCCACCTCAGAATAAATAAATTAATTAATTAATAATTAATTAACGAATTTGCATTAGAATTTGAATTGGCAAGATCAATAATTATTCACCAATGTTATAACCTTTTATTTGGGAACCATTTTTATTCAGACTCATGTCCAACATTCTCGTACAAAAATTTTGAAATTTGGAAAATTGTAAGATGATGCAATGGAAATATTTAAGGTAATGATGCATCCTTCTGATATGTAGCAAAATCATTCTTTTAGTGTTTCTATCGATCGCATCGAACAGTTAAGACTGCCATAGAAAACCAAAGGGAAACGGTTTTGATGATAGCAAAACGTTAATGGAAAAAAAATGCAAGACTACTGTCGAGTGATCTGCGGGTATATTGATTGTTATAATGAAATCTTGCATTATATGAAAAAAAATGTGTTCATAAATGGTTTATTGCTCAAAAATACTTTTGTCCAGAATTGTTGAATATGGCAACAAGGCAAATATGATATCCACTTCGATCAGCTATCATTGTCAACGCTGTCCCGAGAGTGACAACCAAGCGGAACAGTTTTTACATGCTAAACGTCCCACAGAATTACTTAAACCTCGTCGTTCGTAAACTGGGTGGAAAGAAAAAGTATTATGGGCTTAAAATTGAACGCGAGCTTTTTTATTTTTGTAAGTCAAAATTTTCTTCGGAACGGGGCCACTCGCTAAGCTTGCGACATAAGTTTTGTTTGCGAGTATTTTGGCCGGAACGTTGCCTAATTTCGCCCTTCTTTCACAAACTCATTATTATGCGACCATTAATGCGCGTCGTGTCTAACTCGTAGGGCACTACGGTATATTAGCCTCCCTATTGTACGTCTTCAGCGTGATAGGGCAGATCTCAACATTTAATTAATAACTCTAAAATGTTGCATAACAGGAGATCAAGTGTGCGATAAATTGACAGATATGGTCGAATGTGCATAAATTTCATGAGGATATCGCGAAGCAGTGTTTCATGCCATGCAGCTAAGGTTTCGTACATCACTCCGAAACAAAAGGTTGAGTGAGAGAGACTAAATCAGTGTAAAGTAAATGAAGATCCCCCTGTTGAAAAGCTACTGGATACGACTGTCGCGTTGCATGTTTAGGCTTATTTTCGTCCTCAGTTCACCAGAGCCGATACGATAAGGAAGTGCCTTGAGGACGAGCCACCAGTAAAGAGAGCACTAAAGCTTAGCCTTCAGCCACCTTCGAATGGTCGGTGCAGACAGCACTTCCGTGCCGGACATCAGGTCGTCAAACGCACGATTGCCCAGTGGATCGGGGAGTAAGGATTTGGTCGTCAAGCGTAGGATAGTAAGACCGGCTCGCGGTAATTCGCGTCTAAAGCTTCATGAAACCGACCTCCCGTCGGCCATCAGCTCACAAAGAATGTGCGAGTAAGAGGCCGACAAATCTCTCGTTTGCGCTCGTAATGATAATAGTGGTTCCTGTGGTGCTCAGTGTTTGTTGATCCGGAGGGCATTCCTTGAAACCAAGGCCACCCTGGTCAATGAGCAGCCCATGAATCATTCTCTGACATGTCGCAGACGGAGATAACCTGCAAAAATAAAAATGTCTTTCATTACCATACTGCACTTTTGGCGCGTGCTACGACATAGTCGAACGCCTCCGTTGTAACTTACTATTGGGAAGAAAAGTTTGCGGGAGGCAAGTTCTTGGAAAAACGGTTATTGTAGCTCCCCCTCGATATCCACTCGCCTGATAATGTACGAAGGTATTAAAGGCCTAAATGCTCCTTCCTCGGGTAACAGTATCAGGTGACTGGGTAGCGAGGTGGAGCTACAATAAACGTTATTACGAGAACTCGCGTCCCGTAAACATTTGTCCCCGATAGTACACGGCAGCCACGGCCTATTTCCTCTACCTAAAGTAGCGGTAAAAAGCTTGACTACAGTAAGCTGGATTCTCTTTCTTCATTATAGTGACAGCGTGCAGGAACCTCAGCACCCAAAGTACATTTCTTGCTCCTTGCATCGAAGTCTATCCACCCCAGATGGCGAATGACGCTATCGGGGTTAGGCTAGCCGTCGGGCTGTTTTCAGTTTTTCAGTCGATGTCACAGTTAAGCATGACAAGTTTCTCTTTATCTGTCGCCTCCTGTGTCTTTGTCTCTTCTGCGACCGTTAGCACTTGACATGCAGTCGTATTCTTAATTTTATTTTGTTTTTTTCTTCTTTCTTTCATTATCGTTTATTTTTAAGCTTCATTCAAAGCAGCCATTTGCGAACACTGCAAGGCGCGTAGAGTACCTAAATAATCTGCGTCATCACTGTTCGGGCCCTATGAATAAATTTTCATCGTCATCATGATCATCGTCATCCGCCTTACTACGTCCACTGCAAGACTAAGATCTCTCTCCCATCTCACCAATTAACCCCTTCCTGTGCCAGCTGCGGCCACCCTATCACCGCAAACTTCTTAATATTAGCCGGCCACCTAACTTTCGGCCGCGCCCTTCACGTCCAATGCATGTTTATTGCGAGAGCAAGAAGACGCAGTCTTCTGTTTTATTTAAAATAATTTTAGAGCAAAAAAAAAATTTCGTGAATAAGGCTTAAACTTAGTCTGTGCGAACTTTTGTCAAAAATGAACTTCAGCTTTTTTATTTTCCTGATAATTTGCTGTTATCACTTTGTGTCGCCTCTAAAGTTGTGTCAAAATAGTGCTTTACACGTGAAAAAGGAACTTATTATCGTCATTGCAGCCTACAAAAAAAATCATCAGTTTATATTATGAAAACAATGTACTGTTCACTGTATACCATTTTAAATAAAATATAGCAATCTCGCAGATGATAGCCTCCTCAGAATTTGAACGACGAGCACGAACAACCAGCCGCGACAGCAAAAACACGCTGTAAACAGCGGAACTTTTCTCTCGGCCCCAAAATATTTCGGGAGCATGCATTATCTGCACATGCATCTTATTCTGCATTGTATGCCTGTCAACTGTTGCAGAAATAAATAAATAAAAAACCTGCCTTCAAAACACGTCGATCAGAGGAAAACAACAAAAACATTTCGATCTACAGCCAAGGCGTTTCGACTGTTCTTTGGCAGGTGGACGCTCTAATGTTTTGGTCACAAACAGACCAATTGTTACCCGCAGTAAGTCCAGCAGTCGTCAGAAATTCAATAAGAAGGTCAACGCAAGTCCTTTTGTCTCGTGTTCCAAACCGATAAACCCGTATTCCAGACCTAACTTAGTCGTCCTGGGTAAAAAAAGTAGATGACCAGACCTTCAGAACAAAGCCCCGGAAAAGAAAGTTACAAATACATTGGTAGGTTGGTCTCAAGAGAGGCAGAACGTACTTCTTTTAAATGTTTTCGTTTATTTATTTCATCTTTGCTGCTTCAAATAATATATTTTGTACCAATATGTTTTTATTGAACTCTTATTTTATGTATAGCATTTTTTTCCTTTTATACATACCGTCTTTTTTCTGGTTTTAACCCAATAGCGTTAAAGGCCCCGTTGTGCAGAAAATACGGTGTCGGCGTTGTGAGCGAAAAATCACGGGCATGGCTCTCACAGATGGTCCCCAGAGAACAACCTAGGAGGCTGGTGGGCCACCTAGGTCACGTGACCTTGCGGCGTCATTACAAGCTGCTCTCTGGGCCAGATGGCACTTAAATTAATTACCGGTCGCTCGGGAAGAGCAACTTGGGCCGCAAGAGGCCCCCCGCTGGGAGCACCTGCCATCACAGGTTATACTGGCGCATCGCTTAACCCCTGCGCCACTGCGCCATGAAGGGTATGAGGTCTTCCAGGGATCTAGGAATGTGAAGTAGAGAATGACCTTCTGCATATATGGGAATTAACTCATTACGCTAGTGCATCATACCCCTAAGGCAGAGCTCAAGTGTCCCCTCAAGTTTTTTTTTTTAAATGCATTTCTGTATTTGTTCCTCTTCTTTGAAGATTATTGTAACATCCCTCCCCCTCCCCCCTCCCCCGTATGCAATGCCCTTCCAGGCCCTTAGGGTATGCAAATATATAAATAAATGAACCTGCAAACCATGGTTAGGTCCAAGCAGGAACGGCACTTTATGGAGTAAAGAAAGGGTATGCAAAACTTGCATGACAACTTGAAATTTACAAAACACTTGCGACGTACATACAGTGAGCTACAAGGCGTAGAACATGTCCAGCAAGCCGTGTCTGTCCGTGAAAGGGAGTGAGGAGATAATTTGATGCAGTAACAAGCGCCACCCACATGGCATGAAAAACATGGAGACTTATTAGAATAACGTTCAGCCTTTTTCCCACCGTTTTGCTCAAAAGGTTATCCCTAATGGCTGCTTGTGTGAAACCTGACATCCTGTTATACTTTCCTTTTCTTGTAGGGGGAGGAACTTAATCAAAGAGTGCCCTATTTTATGCCTGAAAAATACGTAAACCTGCTCTGGGATATTGCGAGCACATGTGCACCGTATTCATACCCGACAATTCTGGACGAAAGCACTTTTAAAAGGGAAAGAGTTTATGAGCGCATCTTTATCATATATTGTAAGATTTTCACTATAACAATCAATATATCCGTAGACCTCCCGTCGGCAGGCTTTCATTTCTTTCTTTTTTGCTATTAACGTCCTTGCTACCGTTTAAAGCGTTCGCAATTGTTTTTTTATGGCAGTCTTAACTGCTCAATGCGAGCGACAGAAACACTATAAACTAAAGATTTCGCAACATATTGGAAGAATGGATCATTAATAAGATTTCGAGCCTGCATGAACACAAAAGTATAACATGCACCTGACGTTCACGCATTGTACTCTAATCTGCCTAATTCTTAGTTCACTTACATCTCAGTCTTCGCCGCAGAAGCAAACAAATGACGAATCGCAACCACTGTGAACACAAAGCCTTCAGCGCCCTGGAGCAAATTATCTGGCTCTTCAATCATTCAGGTGTAATGAGAGCAATTACACAGATCGCTGCCTTTGAAACTAGATGAAGTCAGGGGACCCTGCGCCGAGGCATTAAATCTAGCACCTTTGTACGGGGATGGTTTGTCAGAAATTAAATAACTGCCTCAGTCGAGGGACCTAGCTTATTGTTTTATATCTTTCTTTTTGCGTTAGTGCTTCCCAGTTGATTTGAATAAGGATACTAAAAGAAGAAAGATAAGCGTATTTAATGATTTTGTTGAGTCAGCTGTGCATCTCCTAAGCGACGAAGAAATCAGTGATCACTCAGGCGCGCTGACTGCTGTGTTTTGCAATGCAATTATGAAAAATTATCGCCGGAGGACGCCATGGCACGCAACTGTTCGGTAATTGAGCACTTCTGGGAGCAGCTGTAAAAAAAAAAAAAAAGACCTGGGTCACTGCTGTATTGAAGCGGAAGCACAAAGCAGGCCTGATTTCTATGCCAATTCTTCTTGTTCACATATTTGTTCCTCTTTATTGTTATGCTTAGCAAATGAAGAAGTGCATGACTTTTTAAATGCGAAATATGTACGAGGCCAACCCATAACACCTTCCTTGTGCCCGTATGAAATCGATAAATAGACTGAATAGAATATATGGGCAACTACTGGAGCTTTGAGGTTGTCCTGTATGTCTTCTGACCTTATATATATATATATATATATATATATATATATATATATATATATATATATATATATATATATATATATATATATATATATATATATATATATATATATATATATATATATATATATATATATATATATATATATATATATATATATATATATATATATATATATATATATATATATATATATATATATATATATATATATATATATATATATATATATATATATATATATATACGACTCAATACAGGTTTTCCGCTGCGGCGGCAGAACTTGTGAGCGTCTTCGTTCGCTTATGAAAGAGGCTCAACTCAGGCATATTGTAGCTGCATCTTTCCCACCCCTTTAAGTACTGGTCCTGAAGAACCATGTACTGCTCTAATGAAGACTGGTCCCCAATCGAAATGGAAGCCGCCGCGGTGGCTGAGTGGTTATGGCGCTCGACTGCTGGCCCGAAAGACGCGGGTTCCATCCCGGCTGCCGGCGGCGCGGCGCGGCGCCGTGGCTGATAACCTGGTTCGTCACGTGACCCAGTTCCACGCGGCCAGCTGTAGCTACCGCGTCACTCCAGGTTTAACCAAAGCTAAACCACCGCCAATTTCTGTCATGCAGCTCGGATAGCGAGGGACTCTCGCATGGAGGAAAAAGAAGTTCTGCAGGGAGTGTTCGGCGATAACCTTGAAGCCTAGTCGTAAAAAGAAGAGAGAGTATATTCAACACGCGACTACACCACGTGCGTATATCTATCACCGCTGCGCGCGCATTCGCGGGCCAGCGCGGCAACCGACTGTAGACCAGCCTCGTTGCCGTAGATGCCCGCGCCATGGTCAACGCAGACGCGCACTAAGCATACCGACATCAAAGCATTAGGGACTGACTCGGAGAGCGACAAACCGGGAGCCGGAATGCGTCTGCGTCTCACGTGCGCTGGCTTTCAAGCGATAGCGGACGAATTTTCGCCACTCTCCAGTGAGGGCCACATCTCATGAAAAAGGCGGATTGGAATCGTTAAACCAGTGATCAATCGTGGTGTGGACAAATGAGGACACGACACAGATTGCATGATTAGTTACCGGAGATGGGGGAACTGTTTTTCTAGGCAGGCTAGTTGCCAAAATCTGGAATTATGAAAGTTTTCCCCACCGAATAATAATTAGGGGCTGAAACACATAGTTTCTGATGAAACTTTCACTTCGTTACGTGTGCGTGATCCTTCGCGCGTAAAGGCTATAAGATTTTTTTTTTTTTCACAACCATAAACACAAAGCTCCGCCCTTGAATTTCGCATAAGGCCGTAGCTGGCTCTCTTTTGAACACTGACAGATATGGAACTCAAAAACAGGATGCAAGTGCCTTCGCATCTTTCGATCTTTCTTTCTTTATTTGTTTGTTTCTTTCTTTCTCTTTTTTCTTTCTTACTTTCTTTCTTTTTTCTTTCTTTCTTCCTTTCTTTCTGTCTTTCTTTCTTTCTTTGTTTCCTTTCTGAGTTTCTTTCTTCATTTCTTCGTTTCTTCCTTTCCTTTCTTTATCTTCTCAGTGGACATGCACTTTAGCTCGCATACGGGAGCCGTACAGGAAAAAAAATAGCGAAGTGCATCGATAGAACGATTTTCTCGACAACGCGAAATATGGGTTGCTAAAGAAAAAAAGGGGGCCCAAGAAAGGCAGCAGGCCACGTTGAAATTACCGGGTACACACCTTTAGTTCGCAAATCAAATTTCAGCCTCGCGTTTTCTGTAAATTGTGAGCACCTCCGGAAACAAGTCGCTAATGGAGAATGTCTGCGAGTGTACAGGAGGAAACGGCCTCTCGCACAAGCGACAGCGTCAGGCCGCTTCTATACAGCCACTTATTGATCGGAAACATTCCGTGCGCGCTGTCGATAAGAAATATTCTGTTCCGCCGCGCGCCGCGGGAGACACGGTCCCGGAGGCACGAGCTAGCTTCTTTAAGTGGAGCCAGGATAAACAGCCTTCGGTGACAATTGTGAGCATTGCGACGGCTTTGCTGCGCGAAGCGTATTGTGCCCCAGCTTGTCTTTGTCACCTCACTAATTTATTCAGAACCGCTTCGCCAGGGGAATGCGTTCTCAGAGCTAGCTGATTATTTTCCGCGGCTGTGCTGCATATTCCACCCCAAAAAATATGATCATCCGCCAAAGCGATAAAATGAAAAAAGAAGGCTGCGACAAAATCGAAACAAATCCACAGGATTCTCATTACGAAGTTGGGACTTACTTTGTCGATCCAGCTTCTTCTCTCTTGCGGTGCGAGCAGCAGAGGCTTTGTGTTGCATCAAATTTGCGAATACCTTCACAATTACATAACAGCTACCGGAATTTTCTCTTGTCAATTCTATTCAAAATATATAAACATATCGCGGTATTTTTTTTATTCAATTCCATGTTGTTGTCTCCTACCTTTTCTCTCTTTAATTAATCTTTGATTTATTGCTGTTTGGTTTATGGGTTTATGGTGGTTTAACGTCGCAAAGCGACTCAAGCTATGAGGGACCGTAGTGGAGGGCTCCGGAAATTTCCACCACCTGGGGTTCTTAACCGTGCACTGACGTCTCACAGTACACGGGGCTCTAGAATTTCGCCTCCATCGAAATTCGACCGCCGCGGCCGGGATCGAACCAGCGTCTTTCGGGTCAACAGCTGAGTGCCACAATCACTGAGCCACAGCGGTGGATCTGTTATTTATTACAGCACATTCATTAGCTTGCAACCAATTTATCCTCTTTACTTGGCCCTCCTCACTACCAATCCCCCTTCGTGGTTATGTGCCATGTCACTAAGGCAACAACAATATAACCGACGCAAGATAAGCTAATACCTGGTCATATCAGTAAGCCTAACTCTCTTTAGCGACAATAAGGAGACAGCTTCGTGAATGGATATCGGCGAATTGCCAGTGTAGCTTCAATCAACAATCTGCACGCGGCAACGAGGGAGGCACTTAAGCACCAGTAATAAAGCATAATATACTATAGAACTCATACACTCACCTAACCAATACCATGGCTTAAAATTTATATAATCACCCAAAAAGGGTGTGGGTGTCCCCCGTGTGATCGTGGTTAATGAGTAATATGCAATGTTTTGTACAGAAATTCTGGAGCTGTGCAAGCACAGTACGTCAGGCAGCATCTCAGATATGTAACTAAGAGGTTTTACTAGCTGACAAGCGTCATTACTGTACGACCAGTGCAAAACTCCTGACACCCATGTTTTAGATATATTGGTAATGCTGTTCTATAGTTGGGAATTAAACATCATAACAACATTTAGAAAGTTTAATTATGGCTTATAGTTATGACAAAAGCATGAAAATGCCATTTAAAACATGACATAACAGAGCGACCTCTATCGAATATTTTCTTTTGAATAACACTGTAATGTTTAGATTGAACGTTAACCTGACATTACAATGCAGCATATAACATTTTTTGTTTGCTTTTAAGATTAGCATAACGTTCCAGTGTAACATGTAACGTTACTGCAGCATGCACAACAATTTTACATCATTATAATTCTCGATGGTACCTGAGGCGCTATTTCGAATTCCGCTCGGAGCTATGGTATTGCAATGTTTTTGTGCGCTAGATATTCTTTCAGCAGAAAATTTCGGAATCTTTCAAGGTTCTTTTTCACGTTTGTCTTCATGTTCAGCCTCATGCTTGCCGCGGTTTCTTGAAGACGCTCCTTTGAGTTTTCCTGAAACTGCAGCCTTTCATGCTCGAAAAAACAAGCTATGACTGCTCCTAGCGGGAAAAGCGACGGTGGTGCGATTAGTGCCCAGTGGTGAAGCGCAATTCAGGCCGATGATCACTGGAATATCAAGCCACTGCATGCTAAGTTAACCGCCGCGGTGGCACAGTAGTCAAGGCGCTCGGCTACTGATCCGGAGTACCCGGGTTCGAAGCCGACCGCAGCTGACGTTTTTCGATTAAGGCGGAACGCAAAAGGCACCCGTGTGCTGTGCGAAGCCAGTGCACTTTAAAGATCCCCAGGTGGTAGAAATTATTCCGGAGCTCTTGTAGCGCCCCTCACGCCGCGCTCGGCTCGCATGCCTTGGCACGCGGCGCCGGATAGTGCACGTTAAAGATACCCAGGTGGTCGAAATTATTCCGGAGCCCTCCAATACGGCACCTCTTCTTCCTTTCTTCTTTCATTCCCTCCTTTATCCCATCCCTTACGGCGCGGTTTAGGTGTCGAACGATATATGAGACAGATACTGCGCCATTTCCTTTCCCCAAAAACCAATTATTATTATTAGGCCACCGCAGCGCGGGCCATGCAAATAAACAGTTCAAACCTCAACGCTGTCGGAGCTGGTTTTTCCTCGCCTTAGCTCCGACATACTTGGTGACCCGGCATCTGACAAGCAACCCCATCATCCTACATGGATTACCCTGGCTCTTCCGCCCTTCCTACCGGCGGCGACGCGTCCTAGAGAGCTCAGCCTCTCGGTGCTTCGGTGGCCGCGTTCCAGCTGGTCAGCCTGTCGCCATTTTGGCCCAATAGCTTCCGTGTTTGGCTCCTGCAGGTTGAGGCGCGTTTCCAGCTGCGACGTATCACCAGCCAGGAGACCAAGTTCCTCCACCTCGTGTCGTCCTTGCCTTTTGACGTCGCTGAGGACTTAGTGGACGTCATCAGCTCGCCGGACTCGGCTCGACCCTTCGACACGTTGAAGGCGGCTATCATCGACCGCAAGTCAGCGTCCGAGCGCAACAAACTCCAGCAGCTCTTCAGCGCTTCAGTGCTTGGTGACAGCCGCCCTTCGCAGCTCCTCCGTCGCATGGGCCAGCTTCTGGGAGACTCCGCTGCTCAGCACGACCCACTTCTGCGTGAGTTGTTCCTTCAGCGTCTTCCTCAACACATGGTCCCCATCCTCGCAGCTGCGGGTGATGTTTCATTAGACAAGCTCGCTGAACTCGTTGACCGTGTTACAGACTACTCACGGCTCGATCCCCATCGTGAGCTCTGCGACCAGTCCGCCTCCAACTACAGCCGCAGGCTCCCAGCTTGCCAGCATCGAATGTCGACTTGATGCTCTTGTCAGGCGGCTCGATGTCCTCGCGCCTTTTACGCGCCGTTCTCCGCCGAGGTGCAGGCCACGCCGCCGCTCCCCGGAATCCCAACCATCTGACACGCGGCCAGCCACCTCGCGCTCGGCTGTCTGCTGGTACCACCGTATTTTCGGCAGCTCTGCCCGCAAGTGCCCACACCCGTGCTCCTGGTCGGGAAACGCTGCTACCGGCCACTGACGGCGGCGAGTGGTGCTGGTGGACGGACATGCCGCCTCTTTTACGTCTCGGACAAGATTACTGGCACTCGTTTGCTGGTCGACACGGGAGCGCAAGTCAGTGTCATAGCGGCCTCTTGGGCAGATCGCCGTCGCAACGAACAGACTTCTTCGCTCCAAGTGATCAACAACTACCCCATTCCCACGTACGGCCAACGGTTCCTGACGCTTAACCTCGAATTGCGCCGCACGTTTCACTGGATCTTCATTATCGCTAACGTCTCGCAAGCTGTTTCTCGGCGCGGACTTCCTCACTTTCTTCAACATAGCCGTCGACATGCAAGCTCATCGCCTCATAGATCTCAGCACGCACCTCTTCGTCAACGGCCTACCCTCCACTACGGCGGCGACGGGGCTTCGAGCTCTCGCCCCTGTTTCACCGTATCCGAAAGTTCTGGCTGATTTTCCCGACCTCACAAAGTCGCATACCAGAGAGTCACCGGCGAATCACTCGATCACTCACCACACTGTGACTTCGGGACTTCCGGTGTTTGCTCGCCCTCGACGTTTGTCGGGAGAACGCCTCGCTATAGCTCGCCACGAGTTCTAACACACGCTGGAACTCGCCTTCCTCCAGCAACTGTGCATCGCCACCACATATGGTGCCGAAAAAATCAAATCCTTTTATTCAGCATTTTTTTTCATAATAAGCCAGGAAAAAAACACTGGGACAGGAACAAAAAGCTACTATCCTAGTAGCTTGACGGTGTTCCTGCCCCTGTCTTGGCATTGGTAGCAGACAACAGGCACATATGTACAAAACTTAAATAACGCCATAATCATACACGCGCTCAAACACAACATCGCATAAGTCATTTACAGGTCAGATTAACAACAAAAATAGGACAGAAAACATAAAAAAGGATAGAACATTCAAATGCACATTTGTGTCAAATACAGTCTTTGCCACTCCGGAATCATAAAAAAATAGCAGAGTTACATGCTTTGTGATATGAGGTATTCTTTCCATTTTTTCTTTGAGATGTTACATATGTCAATATTATTTGCTTCCAATAGATTAAGGTACTTCGGTATGTAGTACTGTAGTCTGTGTAGGCCATAACTTGTGCGTGAAAAGGGAATTGACCAGAATTCTCTTTTTCTAATGGGATAGGGTGCTTCTGGATTTTTCCTGAGATTACAAAGCTTTATAAAAGTGACGCTGTCATCTTTTATAGCTTCTTTGTATTTCATAATGAGGTTAAATTGGTGGACATGCTGTAAAGGAAGCACATTAAAGGAGGAAAATAGTACTTGTGTATGGGCATCATAGGGAGCATTTGCTACGTGACGAATGGCTTTCTTCTGCAGCAGACGCAATTTGTTTACGTTGCGTTGTCTTGTGCCAGCCCAGATAAGGCTACAATAATTGATATGGGGGAGAAACAAGAAATTATAAAGCATAAGTTTAATTTTCACTGGAAGCATGTGCCGGAACCGAGAAAGCAAACCCGTAGCTTTCGCTAGCTTTCCTGCCACATGGTCCACGTGCGTATTCCAACTTAAGTTTTGATTAAAGATTACCCCGGGCGACTGGAGACCATGTGGAGATTACCGCGCCCTCAACGCTCACACTTTACCAGACCGCTATCCACTTCCTCACATACAGGACTTCACATCAAATCTGGCTGGATGCACGATCTTCTCTAAAATTGACTTAGTCAGGGCTTATCGAATTCCTGTGGAGCCCGCTGATATTCCGAAAACGGCCATTACCACACCGTTCGGCCTCTGAGTACGTGCGGATGCCTTTTGGCTTGCGCAACGCCGCACAGACTTTCCAGCGAGCTATCAACGAGGTTACGCGAGGCCTCGACTACATCTCCTTGTAGCAAGTTCATCCGGTACTGAGCATGAAGCTCATCGGCGCGCCCTCTTCCACCGACTGGATGAATACGGGCTCGTAATCTACCCGAACAAGTGCCTCATTGGCGTAGCTACAATGCAGTTGTTCGGCCACCTTGTCACTCCACAGGGCATTCGGCCTCTCGACAGCAAAGTCAAAGCCATTCAAGATTTTCCCGCCCCCACGTCACTCAAAAAGCTCAGAGAATGCTTGAGGCTCCTGAACTTTCATCGCCGCTTTTTCCCGAAGTGCGCCTCTTTCCTGAAGCCTCTGACCGATCTTTTGGCTACGAGAAAAGATTCTGCTGCGCCATTTGAGTGGACTGATGACGCTGCCGCTGCATTTGCTGCTGCCAAGAAGGTGCTCGCTGACGCCACTTTGCTCATACATCCAGTTCCTGGTGCTCCACAGCGCCTCGTCATCGACGCCTCGAGCATTGCCGTCGGCGCAGTTCTCGAGCAGCACGTCTCTAGTTGGCAGCCCCTCGGTTTTTTCTCCCAAAAGCTGAAGCCACCTGAGACTAAATACAGCACCTTCGGTCGAGAATTGCTCAAGTGTTCCTCGCCATCAACCACTTTCGCCACTTCCAGGAGGGCCGGGACTTTCACGTCATCACGGACCAAAAGCTTTGACGTTTGCCTTCCAAACGAACCACAGCACCTACACTGCACGCGATATCCGCCAACTGTGTTTTATCTCCGAGTTTACAGTGGATCTCCCTCACGTCCATGGCCCGGAGAATGCTGCTGCTGATGCGCTTTCCCGTGTTAGTGTCATGGCGTCCGAATCACCAGTGGACATGGAGGAGCTAGCGGCTGCACAGCGCAATGATCTTGAGCTGCAACATCCTCGCTCCTCATCCACGTCCCTGCCCTTCACTGAATGTCCCCTGCCGTTTTCCTCCCAGTTCATTACATGCGAGTCTTCCACTGGCGTCTTGCGCCCCTAAGTACCTTTGGCTTTCCGTCGCACCACTTTTGAAAAACTGTACCGCCTGAGTCACCCTGGTATTAGTGCTACGCAAAAGCTGATCGCATCTCGTTTCCTTTGGCCACGCATCAATGCCGACGTCCGCCACTGGGCACGAACCTGCCTTCACTTCCAGCGCGTCAAAGTTCACCACCACACCGTCACACCTGCCTCTCCTTTTCGGCAACCTGACGCATGATTTTCCCACGTTCACATAGACATTTTTGGTCACTCCCGTTATCACGTAGGGCCTCTTATCTCCTCACCTGTGTGGACCGGTTCACCCGCTGGCCCGAGGCGTTGTCCATTGCTGACACTGCAGCCGAGGCCGTTGCCTCGGCCTTCATGGACGGCTGGATTTCTCGTTTCGGCTGCCCGTCCGTCGTCACCACCGACCGCGGCCGCCAGTTTCAATCGGCCCTGTTTACTGCTCTTGCCAATATTCTTGGCGTTCGCCACATACATACGACCGCCTACCATCCTTCGGCCAATGGGATGGCGGAACATCTGCATCGACAACTGAAGGCTGTCCTTACCACTTAGCAGCCAAGGGAACGCTGGTCCGACCACCTTCCCCTCGTCCTCTTCAGCATTCGCTCGGCACTGAAGGCTTACCTCGGCAGCTCTTCTGCTGAGCTAGTCTATGGCGTTCATCGGCGTCTTCCACCTACATCCGAGACCTACGCAACACATTTCGCCTCATTACTCCTGTCACCCCTGCAGCCCGTCACCCTCAGTCTGTGTACGTCAGCCAGGACCTGGCCTCCTGCACCAGTGTCTTCATCCGCCGTGAGCACGTCCGTCCACCCCTCACACCGGCCTACGATGGACCGTTCCGCGTCCTCCATCGTGCGCAGAATACCTTCACGTTAGACGTACACGGCCATGAAGACGTCGTGGCTGCTGACCGCCTCAAACCAGCCCACATTGCCACTCCTCTGCCCGTCGGCCCTACACTTGCTCTCGCTTCGACTCCGCCACCATTGTGCGCAGCTTCCTCCAGGAACATCTGCTGGGCGATCAACAGGGGGGAGCCCTGTAGCGCCTCTCGCGTCGCGCTCGGCTCACAGGCCATTGCACGCGGCGCCGGACAAGAAAGAGAAAGTTGGGCTAGGCTTCCGCAGAGCGAGCAGCGCAAATAAACAGTTCAAACCTCAACGATGTCGGACCTGGTTCTTCCTCGCCCTAGCTCCGACACTCTCCACCACGGTAACTCTTTCTTCCTTTCTGCTTTCACTCCCTCGTTTATCCTTCCCTCACGGCGCGGTTTGGGTGTCCACTGAGATAAGTGAGAACGTTACTGCGTCATTTCTTTTCCTCAAAAACCAATTACATTTCATGCTTAATTCTACCTCCGAGCTGGCGGATAGGCCCTTCTCTTTTCTCTGTTTACTATTTGCTTTATACAGTAGCCGACGGATAATTCGGATTCCAATTATTCGAAGTTGCAGGATATTTAGGACTTCGATGAGGCACCGTCAGTCACCCCATAGAAGCGCATACATATTCCCGACGGATATTTCGGACATTAGAAGTTCGATAGTTCGGTTTTTCGGACTAATTTCATTCGCCAGCGGGCCAAAATCGGCCATCTTTTCGGCTTTTCACCGGTGCAAAAGGCGCCATCTGGGATTTAGGTGGAGTTACTCTGCAGTTGGATTGGCTTGACATACTTTCGGTGCCTCAATTTTGCCAGTACAGGTCCCTGCGAACTCTGACACTTCGAGGTGACAGTCGTATTGTCATCGCCGTCAACTTGCTTTTGTCGCCAACGTTGTCGCGGGCAGTTATCGCTTGTCTCACACGTTAAAAATTGGTTGTTCGGGCTCGACGGATACCTGAACCGCGCATTAAGGGAAGGGATAAAGGAGGGACCGAAAGAAGAAAGTTAGAAAGAGGTGCCGTAGTGGAGGGCTCCGGAATAATTTCGACCACCAGGAGATCTATACGTGCGCTGACATCGCACAGCCCACGGGCGCCTTTGCGTTGCGTTTCCAACGCGGCTGCCGTGGTCTGGGTCGACCCGGGTACTTCGGATCAGTATACGAGCTCCCTAACCACTGAGCCACCGCGGTGGGTCTCATACGTTCGTCATTCACCGTTTCGTCACTTGGATTTCTCCGACCGCATCGAACGAGTGGCGCTCAATCTTCACGAAGTTACATTCGTTCACCGTTTTGTGATTGCGTCCGGCGGTTACACTGCTTTGAACGAAAAGTGCCTTGTCTTTGCGTATGTTTGACGAGCGGTGTGGTGCACACTCGGGTTGTGGACAACATGGCCCCACCGGTGCCACCGGGTCCATCAAAGAAGCGTGGGAAGTATCCAACTAAACGCTGTGACCTTGCTGTCTAGCATGTACAGTGAAAGCAAAACTTTGGCGAAAATACAGGCGCAAATCGCCACCAGCAAGAGATATTTGCCGCAAGGTAAAATCAGTGACTTTTTTCAGCCGATTTCATCTCAATAAAGTGATTTCTTTTTGTACTTCATGGATTTTTCGGACTGTTCGATTATTCAGACCATTTTTCGGGTCCCTTAGAGTTCGAAAAATTTGTCGGCGACTATAGTGTAAGCTTTGTACGTCGTTTCCGTTCCGGAATAAGCGTTATCATCGTTGTCGTATGCCGTAACATAGAATTTTTGCGTTATTCTGCTGGTCAATGATAATGTCGTACAGGTAGATTGTAGAGTGTGGTCAGTGTTTCTTCCAGTGGAAAGTGCCGTCAATGTTCTACAATGTTTCCAGTGTGGACGTGTGTCCCGTGTTGTCCTTGTAATCATCGCTCTCTTGCTGTCGACGATGAGTAAGGAAAACGCCCCTTAGCGCATTCTTTTTATGATTTGAACCAGGCTGCTTTCCGTACATCTTTCCTTATTGTTGCTAGAGAACTATGAGAACACTAGAGTGATTACAGGCGGCACAGGATAGCTGTTCATGGCATTGCGATCGGTATCATGCCAGTGGCGTCGCAATGTCTCATCGCATCATGTGAAAACAACACCTGTCTTTACGTTAACAACACGAGGCCGCCAAGCGATTTCTATTCAACGAGGCGGCGCTCTTCCTAACGACAGCTCCGACTGTCATTCTGCACTCTTTCTTTAGTTACCTTATTTCTTGGCTCAAGTTTCGCAATGACCATGAGCAATAGCGTCCACGACTGCTTGTGAGCAGCAATAAGCTTTCTTAACGACCGGTTCGTACCAAAAGTCTTCCGCTTTTCAAATGCGTCCCAAGCAGCATTTAGTTTATAACATCGCGTCGAAATGCCTCGGGCAGTCCAAGAGGGCGAATTCTGCAGATAGCAGCACTCAGCTCGAAATCGCAAAAAAAAAAAAAACCGAGAAACGATGGCACTGAAGAGGTCTAACTTTTGGTCGTTTCTGGCGCGCGGTTTTCCTTTCTTTGTTTCTTTATTGTCTTTTTTCTTGTTCTCTCGCCACGCCGCCCACGCATCGTGTGCGCGTGAGCGTCTCAAATTGCTCTCCCGATTTCCGGTCCACTGCCGCCGAGACACACGACTCGCTTGCGGCGCAGTGACAAACAGGTGCAATATCGTATTTCTCCAGCTGTATTTCATATGTGACTCCACGGCGCCAGGCGCCTACAACCCCCCCCCCCCCCCCCCTCCGTTTGTTTCCCTTGTGTTTTTCTCGCACACTTCCACTCTTTCACTGTTTCCTCCTCTCTTCACCGTAATGCCCTTAAAGACACGTAAACAAGGTCGTTACATCCTGCCTCAGTGTAGCCAACAGTAAGCACCTTTCTTTCCGTTTCTCTCTTTCTTTATTTTTCTCTTCTTTCCGCCCTTATTACTCTCTCCGCTCTTTCGCAAATTCCCCTTCAGACTTCGTAATGCGTTTCTTTTTTTTTCTTTCCTTCCATCTTTTAGGCGGTCACGCGTCCTTGCCAGGGCTTGCCAATAGAACAAGGCGCGCTAGCAAATTATTCGCGAGAAGAAGCTGCTGTGCGCCCTCTCCTTGATTATACTTGTCTCTCGCGTCTCGAGCAACGCTCTCGTTACAGCTCGGCGGTCGTGTTATATAAACGAGCGCCGTCGCTACTGTAGCAGAGTAAAAAAGAAGTAAAAACAAAAAAAAGAGTCAATTAAAGCGAGAAACAAAAAGAAGACGCTGTTAGGAGAGACGGCCAAAAAGAAAAATTACGCAAACGAGGCAGAGCCTAAAAAGTCGGCGGCCACCTCTGCCGTCGTTACTCGAAACTTGAGATGAGCGCGCAGGAAATTGGTTTGAAGAGCCACCACCACTGCACGCGCGCGCACATGCTAAACTTCGTCTAGGCCGTCTTTGGTTTTTTGGTTTTTTTTCACTTCGTTTCTTCATTTTACCCGTGACGACACAGCGGCGCCTTAGCTCCAGCTAAAGTAACCTCGACGCAGACTGTATATGAGTGTATTCGTGGCGAGGCCCAGAACTTAACATAATCCTTGAAAGGCTGAAAAAGGACGAAGGCCCGAGAATTCTTATAAGACATTGCGGCGTTATAATTGGGTTGCCTTCGAAAAGCTTCGTCTAAGCGAGCAGATGTGCATGCATTGCTAGACAAGAATAATTGGGATGTGCGGAGACCGCGCATTCTACATGCGTGCGCACATGTGAGCCAGAGAAATGCGTCCCCCCCCCCCCCCCAGAAAAAATTGTTATTTCAAATCTTCTCGCGTCCATGGGCTTCTTTTTTTACGTGTTTTTGAATAAGATGTCTGCATTCAGAGAGTCTCGGCGCGCGTCTGAAACGTATCGTGTGCAGTCAAAGCCCAACAGCCTGCGAAGTGCGAATTATAAAAGGTCGAATAAAGGAGTTCAACCCTGCCACGTGCTCAAAGACTTGGTAAGGTAACTGCCGTATATTATTTGCCCGTCGTTTATTCTAACAATATCATTGTTCTCAGCTCTGCATTTTCTCTGCTCCTCTTGAGTTCCCCTTTCTTTCTTTTTCTGCACTTTTGCAGAGGAATGAAGATAGGAGAGAACTTGGCAGGTGACGGTAATGTTTAAGGCCGAAGTGTAAAGTTAGCTATTGAATGCGACAGCTCAGCAGCGCTCTTGATAATCGTCAAACAAGGGAGCTGCTTGTCCATATGCGCCTTCCGTTCATTTGTGGTAGCACCGCAAGGTTCAGAAAGGGCTCCCTGAAAAATATATCTCAGTAGATACTGGTTTTCTGCTTCTCTCATGGGCTGTGATTGTGCTCTGTAAACAAGGAAACCTTAACGTGCCTTATCGTGGCGTGGCGCTAAACGCGCGAGCCGCCTTACAAGAACATATTAACGGCCTTTTAGTGACTTTTAGTTAACAGATATCCAGGATGTCTGCCCTCAATCGCTGTGTGATACTCATTAGTATCAACGACTGCTAAAGGGCAAATGAAGTGCTTTCAGAATTCGACGTGCCCAAAGGGGTGCAATGTGTGAAATTTTCAGGCAAAGCTTTTCAAGTCTTTTTGGGAAAACGCCGCGGCGTTCAGGTTTCATCGCAGCGCACAGCGGCGGGTAGGAAGCCCGATGATGACGTCATCTACAGTGGAAAGAGGGGGGGGAGACATTTCCAACACAAAACCATTTGCCCGGAAGTAGGAAATTAACGCCACCCACGACAAAGGCCCCGAAGCGTTGTTTGGCGGTGTCGCACGCCGCATGGCACGGTGTGGGCGAAGGCAGCGGGAATCTGAAACGTCACAAACAGTGACGTCATCGTCTAGTTTCTTCGCACTCCTCCAATGCTGTGAGGAGAAGTCTGAAGATCTTCGCTACTTTAGCCGATGATTGTGTCATCACTTTAAATGCTAGCGCAAAACAACTTGGTATGCTTAAACAATTAGCTTTGGTTTATAGCGTTTAACGTCCCAAAATGACCCAGGCTATGAGGGACTAAACTACTAGATTTATGCATTCGAATACTTGAATCTCGTTGGTTTCTCAAAAAAGCGTTTCAGCTTCCCTTTAAGCCAATGGCAACCCGTATTTGATGAATTGCACAAAAACTTGAAGATAAATTGCACAAAAAATTAGAGAGTTTGAAAAAAATGTGTTTCCTCGCTAACCCCGCTTTCTCCGTGCAAGATATGAACGACATCCACGGGTTCAACAGGTCGGTGAAATATTCTTCACAGCCAAAAGGCCGCAGCTGCGTTCATGGCCAATTTAGCTTTCTTTTTTTTTTTGCTTAATCGTCCGTCTGCTGCAACTGCCTTCATGTTAAGGTACATAGCTGTTTCTATTTTATCGTAAAAGTTTCGAGACAAACTTTCAACCGTTCAAAGTAACACGCAGGAACTGGTTATTTTGAAAACAGCAACAATTGGCCCAATGTTACTGCAGATGACCACTCGAGATTCGCAACTTGGCGTCGACTTATGAAAGAAAGGCTCATTTGTAGAAGCTCCAATATTTAACTCTCTTAAAAAGCGATTGCATGGGCTTCACCTCAGTTAGCAACTCCATTTCGCAAAAATTAAGAACGGCGAGCTTCTAGAGTGTTTCTGTCATAGATAATAATGCTGGTTTCGATAAGAATAATATTCGATGTCAAAAGCCCCAACAGAACGCAAGAGCTCCGCGACTTATGCCGCCTGCATAGCTCATAAGTTCTTGTACTGGCTGACCCAAGAATACAAAAGGCTGCAGATCATAAAGATGCGCTAAGTAAAAATCTACGACGTGGCTGAGCCCCGATATTTCTCACAACGCTGTTATCCCACACGTAAATGGCGACTGAATGAACGTGAAGACGACTACATAAGTAACGACTGAGAGTGACCTCGTGCAATACGAACGTTTTCAAAGGGACCACAGTCGTACCAGCACGGGGAGCAGGTTTATCTCGAGCGGCCTGCAGCCCTGCAATATGTTTTCCCATTCCGCACGTGCTACTTGAGATACCAAGTTCTTTTGCGTGACCTTACCACTGCTTCTCTTTTCTTAAGAGCGAATGAGCCGCAGCCTTCCTTAAGAAGGACAAGCCTACTGGGCTTCCCCGACAGGTAGTAGTTAATCGCGTAAGCGAAGGGCCCTTACAAAGAAGACGATAAACCGTGTCCGAAAGACATTGTCCGTGCCCTCAAGAAATACGCCGTTCCGTTAATAGCAGACAAGTTTCCAGGGCAGCGCGCCTTGCACTTTTCGCTTTGTTTCCCGTGCTCGAACGCTATCGGTCATTGGGCGCACATGCTGCACGCGCTTCTCATTAAGAGAAGAAACAAGGAGAGATGAATCCTCAACTCCCGACGACCCCGAGAGAGCAAGAGGACTGTGCCATTGATTTCTCATTTCGTCTTGTCTAATGACTCCTCTGTCCGTCGAGGAGGAGCCGTTTTTAGACTAAGTGTTCTGGGGCAGAGAGCGCCACGCGTGACGCCCACTCGCTTAAAGTTTACTGCGCCCCGGGGTTCGTGCAGTACGGGTCGAAAGACATAACTGGGTCACTGCGAGGCGTCATTGTCCGCTTAGAGCCACGGGTCTAAGTGGCCTCACGCCGTTTCTTGCGGGATCTTTCCCCTGACCTCATGCTGTAAAGGCAACCTAAGCGTAGGGACGCCTTTCGCCGTTCTCGCTAAATGCCTTTTTCTTTATTTTTATCAGGGATGAGGCGGAGCTTCAAGCGGATTTGTGAGTGACAATAATGATGTGGCTGGCCAAAACGCGGGCTCTGGCCGAGCAAGAGTCCGTCCCAAGCGCGCGCAGCCTCGTGGCTTGGGCAGCCGATGCGCCGCTGACGCTGGTTATTGATTTCGCAACACAGCCCCAGATTTAACGAGACAGAGGAAAGACAGCAAAGTACTCAAACCAGAGACAAAATTGGCGCCTGCTAATAAGCATTTTGCTTCGAAGAAAGAACTAAAGCCACGCAAAGTATCACTGCGCCAACAGTACACACGTGAGACACTATATACGACGAGCTAAAATACGAGATTCTGTTATTCCAGTCATGTTTAAAAGGAGGGGTTTAAGAAAGCTGACTATTAGGCCAGTTGGTATAACACTTTTGTGAAATTCAAAGCGCTGGAATAAATATGTAACGGCAGGACTGGACACTTGTCTTGTCCAGTGTTGTTTTAACCTGCCCTTTGTATTTTTTAAGACAGTAAAAGCTTTATTGCTCAGAAAAGCGGAGAGGAAAAGCATGCTTCAGGCTTGGTACCCCACACTAGGGGAGAATAAAAAATAATCGACATATTTATAGATTGAGTGAGGATGAGAGGTGATGTTGGCGTAATAAAATGGGGTACATACGCGATGGCTCAGCAGAAAAAAATACTGTCTCATTTTGCCAAAAGCATTTCAAGTGGTATGCTCTCATGGGGCCTTCAGGAGTTCCTAAACATCCTTCGCCTTGCCGTTACATATGCACTGCGCAGGAGAGCGTGTCCTGAAATGCAAGATGTGTTGCTGGGAAAGTTGGTTTCACATTCTGAACACTGTAGCGCTGGCAGTCTACGGACGAAGAGAGAACGAGACACAGAGGCACTGCGTGTCTCGTCCTGCCAGCGTCGTCTGCCAGCGCTACAATGTTTATAGTCCCGAAATGCAGCATCCAGGGAGCGGAACCGCGCACATTTTTTTTCACCCGCTGTGCCTGCGGTAGACGAAAAGTAAAGCGTCCAGTTCCCAACCATAAGCTCTGCGGCTAGATTCCCCTGCTGTTCACGTGACATGCTGCTATTCTTATACCATGGAATCGCACAGAACTTGGGCTCCATATGCATAAGGCGCAACTGCTTTCTACACAAAACCTCTGTCCGGGCTACACTCGTCAACGGGCATCTGTAGATAGGTTGCACTGACGTCGTAATGGCTCCCTTACTCGAGACCACGGGCCTGGCAGAATGCGGCAGGTTTTCCTGATCCGCTGATCGAAACCTTCGCTGGCGGGCAGTGCAGAAGTTTTGCAAGCACTACCTTTGTGCGTCCGTGCGTGACAACACGTGGCACACGTCTGCTAAGAAAGTGCCACGCGTTGGAGCCGTAATAAATTTGACGGATCTGAAAATTATTTACCGTCCCCAGGAAACGATGTGCGCAGCGACGGGCGGCCTGACAAGCGTACAAGGGCTTGAAAGACGCCAGGAAAGCTGGCGAACCGAGACAGGTGTACAGGCGGGCTTCACATGCGGTTTGTTCTCAAGTTATCGTGTTTCTAATTTAAACGCTGTAACTCTTAAATTATATCCAGAAAAAAATTAATGTACTATACGTGCTAAATTTCTTTCCTCGTTATATTTTTATATCTTTATTTATTGTCATCGTCACTCCGGTAGTTGTCGGAGTCCATTTTAGATTGGGCCGCCGCGGTGGCTAAATGGTTATGGCGCTCGGCTGCTGGCCCGAAAGACGCGGGTTCGATCCCGGCCGCGGCGGTCGAATTTCGATGTAGGCGAAATTCTAGAGGCCCGTGTGCTGTGCGATGTCAGCGCACGTTAAAGAACCCCAGGTGGTCGAAATTTCCGGAGCCCTTCACTACGGCGTCTCTCATAGCCTGAGTCGCTTTGGGACGTTAAACCCCCATAAACCAAACCAAACCATTTCAGATTAAAATTCTATGTCAGCCTCACTCTCGCAGATATATTTTATGCCTTCATCACCACCGCTTTCCGAACTGCTGCAGGAAACAGCTGGTTGGTGTCCAGGGAACATCACCGCCACCGGCATTATGCAAGCGTTCCTACGTTATTAAATCGCCATTGCCAAGCTAGGTGGGCGCCAAAGGCCAAAACAAAATTTTTTCTGCGACTTCTCCTTGCTGCAAGTGTTCAAAAAAGAAAAGAGACTTATGAAGAAATTTGCCTTTTATTTGGCAGTGAAAGCAAAACAGCATCGGGCTCAGCGAGTGTGACTCGTCATTAGCGATATTGATATAAAGTCCCGTGCCTGTTATAGTTCCAACTTGTGGATTAAGAGGCTAAGTGCATGGCTCATGTTCTCAAAAATACCTCAACGATTCCCCGGCGGGGGCATTCTAAAGTATAATTTAATGTTACTTCTTTAAGCTTGTGGCGCACAGTGGTATTGATGCGGTGGGCCACATTTATTGTTGCTGCTGCCGCGCCGTGGACGAAGGCAGCTGGGCAAGCGCCGATGAGCTGAAGATCATGGATGCCGAGCGCCTGACCAGTTGTCTTCTGCTCGCCCTCGGACTGGTTCTACCTCACCGAACGTGCAGAAGCGGTGGCGCTACAAGCTCTATGTTTTAATTAGGACGTTAAGTTCGAGAGAAAACTTACTAAACACCCCTCTTAGTCCTTCCCTCGGCATGCCTTGTCATCCAAAGGCAAAGCAAACTTCAGCCCTCTATGTGTGTTCTCAACATAATTTCTGGCCACAGTACTGCCTGCTTGCGAGGCAGATTCTAATCCAAACCTTTCAATAGTGGCCTGCAGAGCACATCTACCACGGAATTGGCGGAACACGCACAGCTATAACGCATTTGGAGAGAAACAAGGTGCTCTCTCTTCCCCAAACAATCGGCATTAATTACACAATTCAGAAAAACGCTTGCACACACCTCCTACTAACTGGTAATGCACTAATTTTGTTTCAGCCGTGCACGCTCTGAAAAGAATCTTCACGGAATGGCATTACGTCGGTCACCCGCTGATCACTACAGCTCGTTCGAAGCAGAGTTATGTCCCGCAGTATACGTTAATCTCGATACGTATACGTTAAGCCGTACTAAAATTAATGTCATTATCTGCCCCATTCTGTCGCGTTTAATAACTACCGAAACAAGAAAGTAACAGCCGCGCAGGCTGTCGGCACGCTTCGAAAGTTTTGCGCAGTCAGCGCACCATCAACGTTTCAGATGATGCACCAAAGAATGTTTGAATTTTTTTATTTTACTTACAAACGGTCACAGAATATAAGAAAATGCACAAAAGCCTTGTTGTTGTCACCGTACACCGCTTTCCGCCGACTACGTGCTCTTTCTCTTAAAAGCAAGGGGATAACAAGTATAGAAGAACAAGGAATGTGGAGCTCGGACGCGACCGAAACAAGCAACTAAATAAACCGCGACGGCCATGCTTGAGGCACCAGAGCGCAGTCGAAGGAGTATGTTTCTTTTGTTTTTTTTTTGTCAGACCCTGCGCGGTAGCTCTTGGACGGTCCCACGCTACCCGATATAGAAAGAAGGCAAGCGCAGCGGGCTTTATGGCCGAACAGTTGGTCCCGCCATGGCTTCTTAGGCGGCGTCGCGGCCCATTTAGCGTCACAGGCCGTGACGCCCTCCTACTGCCTTCCGGCCTTCCACTCCTCTCTTACCTCTCTTTGCCTTTTTTTCTTCTTTCTATTCTTCGCTGGAGATTCTACGGTGCGGCTATACTTCATTAACTCGTGCACAAAGAGCCGCTCTTCAGCTTTTTTCTTTCCATATTGCTCCTTTTTCTGTTCAAAGGACGTGAAACATGGTATTGTTTGGCCAGCTAAGGAGCCGTCCTCGAAACTTTTGTTCGACGAAGCCAGAACCTCCCTAGATAGATAGTTAGCTGGCACCGGTAAGCCTGAGGAGGTGACCTATCTCGCCACTTTTAGCCAGCGAGCACGCACGTTCCACGTTACGTCAGTAGTGAAGTCTGGTTAAACAAAGGGAAATTCTTTCACATTTTCTTCGAGAAATAAGAGCGACCGCGCAAGCCAAAATTAAGGCGCAGAGAAGAATAAATGGCGGGCGTAATCGAAGACTGCACGGCCAACGTCTTGCCTCCTTCCCAGAATCCTTGTCTTCGGTTTGCGTTGTCGCTCTTGTTTTTTAATCAGATTGTTGTCTTTGATGATGATAGTGAATTTTTATGGCGCAAGGGCATCTGCGGCCAAAGAGCGCCATGGCACAAAGTATCTCCGTTTGCTCAAGGTGGGGTCAAAGACCCATTTCTCAAGCATTTCACCCTGAATAAGCCGAGCACCAGGCCAGGGGAAGCTTTTAAGCGAAGACGGTATAACTTTGCTAAATAGGATGCGGAAATAGTTGAGAAACGGAAAACGCGAAGAAGACCAAGAAGGAAGAAGCGAATGTTGAAGGTCGCCAAAGGAACGTGTTGTTGTTATTCTGTGAGGCAAACAACAACAACGTGCAGTAGAGTAGCGTGTACAGGTAGCTTCAGAGACCGCCGAAAAGAGGGAGCGGCGAGTCGAATCGCAACGAGCAACTCAGACGGCTTACCGCAAGGGGAAAGCCGAGGAACGACTGCTAGAACATATGTGTGCAATTGGAGTTTTTAAACTTATAAAAAACAAAGGCAAACATGCTAGCGTACCTAAGCCGCATTCAGCTTAACCAGATAAGCCAGGAGTCAACTTTTTTTTGTCGCTCCATGTGAAATTTCAACTTGATCTGCATAACCATTAATTTTACGATCAAGATCATGATGGTCTAGCCAATTCATGACCGATATTATATAGTTCATGATTAAATAGCACAGCGTGCAGGGCTTCGGGTCTGCTGCTTCACATATCTGAAGCAGGCGTCCTCGGAGCGTCAATACTTTCTTTTCCAACCTTCCTTTAGCTTCAGTTTGCGTCAGGTGGCCATCGTATACGCGCGATCAAGGCTGCGTTTGCTTAAAGATATAGGCCAGGGAAGAAGGGAACCGCACAGCCCTGTCCCGTCCACGCGCCATAGCCATTCATCAATTTCTCTCCCTTGCTAGCGTACGGAAACGGGGCAGAATACGCCAACGCCCGGCGCAGCGCATAGCGCGTGGCCTACATCCACGTAAGGGGCACTGACGGTACATTGCCACCGAGGGTTCTTTATGGGGCCGCGACGACGATATCGGCGAACAGAGACGAAACGGCTCCCACAAGTGTCGGTACGGATGCACCGTCCTGAGCCGTAAACAATGCGATCCGCGCGGCGACAGCCACTCCCCGTCCACCAGCCATCTCTCTCGCACGAAGCCGCCCTACGGTCCCGCAACGAAGCGGGAACGAATAAGGAACACGTGCGGATCCACTGGCGCAACAACCACACATACATGCACGACGCGACGCGGCAGAGCGAGGCGCGGGCGACTGAATTAACCAGAAGAAAGAGAGGCGGCTCCGCGGCAGGCCGCACGCGCCCTTTGGGCACTGGTGAGGGGGCTAGGTGGGGGGGGGGGGGGGGGGGGGTGAGGGGGGAGGAAGGATCCGCCTCCGCGCGCGCGCTTCTCGCTAACTGGGGCAGCCACAATTTCCTCAGAAAGTGACGCCGGTCGCGGCGGCGCATCCGTCCCGATGGCGGTGAGCATAGCATAGCTTAGCAGCGGCCTGGAAACGCTGTCTGTCTCCCTTCATTCATTCGGGGGGACGTCGCGACGTGAGCCGCTGTTTGGGCCGCATGACTTATTCAGGGTACTCGCCCCCTTCCCGTGGGCCGCTTCGTGAGTCCCGAGCGGGCACCGGAGGCAAAATGAATGCGACCGACGGAGGCCGAACGCGCGCGCGTAAGGCGGGCACGCTGTCGAAGCGAGAGTCAGCCGCCTCCGCAGCAGCAGCAGCAGCCAGCCAGTACCCAATCTTCCCGAGTGCGACTGCCGATTAAGCAGGACCCGCTGCCGCTGCTGGTCATTACGCGGTGGCGGCGGCTCTTTGACGTGGCGCACGCTCCAGCGCCGAGGGCGAAACAAGCTGGAAGCTAGATGACAGAGCCCACTCTCACGTGCCCCTCATCCGAGTACGGATGTGAGGGGAGGGTGGGCTTTCCGGCACCTCTTCGGGCCGAGCGGGAGAGCGTCTCTGTCTCTGCTCGGCCCAGGCGGCAGATGCGGTGCCGAGGCGAGACTAATGACGACGCAAATGTCGCTTGCCACGCTTCCCGCCGGCCCCTTCCTCTGCCCCTTTTTGTCGAACAAACGAGCCGGCACTCCGGCCTTTATTTCCTCGATGCATTATTTCCCCCATCCTTTTTTTTTCTCGGCTACGTAGTAAAGGGTGAGCGGGCAAGGATAAGCAAATAGGGTGCTTCCCCCAGATTACGTTTTTTTTTTCTTTTACCTACACGTTCTTCTTTTATTTTTATTTTTCCGCCGCTGATCTAGGCACTGCAGCCAGGATTGGCGCCGAGGATAATTGCTGGAGCAGTGCCGCCTTAATCCTCGCTGCGTTTGTCACTCCGTGCGTCCTCTCGGTTCTGCTCAGCGAATCCCACATCGCTGAATTTGGGCAGGGCATTCACAACGTTCGTGTGAGATTGCTTTTCCTTAACATCTTACTTCCTGAAGCGCCACGCCTCTGCAGTCACACTCGGATGGTGGCGTCGATAAAATTGCCTGGGCGGCCTTCAGATCTTGCTCTGGTGAGGAATTGTTTCGCTCTCCAAAGCACCAGCGCCACGTTTCCAGCTCTGATTCTGGCTTTTGCTGGAAAGAGTAATGTTCAATAAATTTTCATATTTTTTCTGAAAGACTTCTAAAGGAATAAGAGTTTACGATTCGTGACAAGGTACGGGAAGTAGTTAGCCTGCGTGTTAGTCTAGGCCAAGCCATTACGACAGATTTAGGCCTAGAGAGAAAGTTTGCTGAGAGAATAAAAATGGGGCGGAGTGCATTAGGTGCTACTCCCAAATGCACAACAGCTAATCCATACCTGTGATATGGAAAGTATAACACCTTCAGACCTGAGCGAAAGTTCAGTTTATCAGTATAATCCAAATACATTTTTCAAGCCTGGATATTCCCATCAACGCAGGCACGCACGCACGCACGCACGCGCGCACGCGCACATGCACAAACGCGCACACGCATGCACACACACACACACAGTTTATTGCATCATACAACTTTTTTAAGCAGGGAAAGTGACTCAGGCTATGAGCGACGGCTTTCAATGAAGTATTAGATATTAGAATACATAGTTCACCACGTTGTATTCGCCTGTGGCCACTAAGTAATTTATGATTGAATTTCTTCATAATGCTGTTTTGATCTCGTTAACTGAATGGTGGCTGTGACGTGTTGAGAGTTTTTAGGTCTCGTGACGCCAAAATAAAAACTGCGATAGATAATCGCCGATACGTTGTTTTAATTCAGTACAACGCTGAGGCCACCATGCCTCAACAGCTGCAATGACAACAAACGATATATCAGCGGTTATATTGCAGTTTCTTTCGTGCCTCACGTGACCCAGACGCTCCCAACGCTTCACAGCCAGCGTTCGATTGACGAGACCGAAACCTAAAGAGCATTTAGAAGAAATTCAATTACAAATTATTTATCACCATCATCTGAAAAAAGAAGACTCCCATCTGAAATAAGGTGTCTGTGGTGCCTTAACATGAACATGCAATGCTCGTCATGTGATCAGATGGCAAATGGTGGTCCTTTGGTGTGGCATAATGGGCACTAGGGAGAACCAATGCTAGATGAGAAAAGGGTGTAATTGAAGGCAATTGGGGGGAATCAGAAGTGATTATTATTATTATTATTATTATTATTATTATTATTATTATTATTATTATTATTATTATTATTATTATTATTATTATTATTATTATTATTATTATTATTATTATTATTATTATTATTATTATTATGGTGGTGGTGGTGGTGGTGGTGGTGGTGGTGGTGGCGGCGGCGGCGGCGGCGGCGGTGGTCGTGGTGGTGACGATTATGCTAATGATGATGACGACGACAACCATGGTTCATTTTTCTTACGTTTATGCTTCTCGATTTGAAACGCTTTGGCCCCAATTTGTCCCTCGAGGCTGACGCAACCGTACTGTCGGTGCCACGCTCTGCTAGTTAGACGCCACTGTCATATCTAACCTTGTTGAGGATAAACCGAAACATGACGTCACGCCGGCTTCCGGAAGACGGATCAGACGTAAACAGCGATCAGTTATAGCAGTAGGGCGCGCGGACATTAACGCAGTCGTGGTCAATAAGACATTTCAAACTTCCCGCTCCAAGGCCCCTGACATATGCGCATATCCATTTTTCTTCTCGACAAGCCTCCCTGACCCCTTCACGTAACCACGTTCTTCGCGCGCAGCAAAACTTAACCACATTCTTCAAGCGCAGCCTTCGTGAAGATGACGAAACGGGTATGTCCAGCGTAGAGACCAGCGGAAAGACACAGCGCGCTGCGCAGCCATTTTTTTTATTCTTCTTCTTCTTTCAACTTCGTTACGAGGTTCTAGAATCCAAAACTTTTTCTTCAAACGTCGCGATTCCAACTTCTGACTTCGAGCTCTAAACTTTTCCGCTCTTGCCAGAAAGAAATAGAAACATCACGGCAGGAGAAATAAAATATAGTGTGGACCAAGCAGCCGATTTTATTTTTTTCAACACACAATTCTCCTTCTAAAGAGACAGGCAGGGAGACGGAACGCAACAGTCCCCTTATAGACGTCGGCCGCACTGGTCCGTCGCTATTAGATCTCCCGACTGCTCGATCATTTCAAGAGCGCGCGCTGCCGCGGAAAAAAGCTGGATCAGCAGGAGGAGCGTCGCGATGGCGAAGCCAGCGACGCCGTGCAGCCAGAGGCCGCCTTATAACCGGGGACAGAAAGGGGGGCTTCGGTTCAGGGAAAAGGGGGGGGGGGGGGGGGGGTCTTGGTGATCGTCCTTCTTCAACCGGAACACGAGTGACGAGTTTCTACGCCTTTCGCTCTGCTACCACTGCCCTCTCCCCCGCCTCCCCCATTCGGGGACAGCGCACCGACGCGCGAGCATCGTCTTCTATCGTTCAATCTCGGCCGAGGCGACCTCGAACAAAACAAACGGTTTCAGCCAAAAACAAATACCTTCCTTCTTCTCCGTTCCTCTCTACTCTTTCGGCAGACCACGAAACAAAGAAAAAAAAAGAAACAGTGCGAGAGGGAAGAGGCGATGGAACTTCAGACGACGGCCACCGCCACCACATTGCACCCCACCTCCCTCTGCGCTTCCAGCGAAAAGGTAAAGAGAAATAATGGAGACATAGGAAACAAGCCGGAGTGACGTCTTCTTGAGGATGGTAACCACGTACTGCTTGCTGGCCGCAGCGGCGGCCGGAGACAACAAAGCGGGCCAAGCGAGCCAGGAAAAAGGAGGCTCGCCTTACTGCTTTCTTATTTCTAATGTCTATTTTTTTGCCTCCTCCCGGTACGTCTCGGGCATGCTCCCACCCTGCGCGCAGTTGCTGACCGTTCTATCTTTTCTTCGCTGCCTCGCTTCGATTCCTTCGCGAAACTGCTGGCTCCTCATCCTCCACCTGCCTCCCACCTTCTTTCGCCCCATCCCGATAATCTTTCAATTGCTGCACACCTCGTTGCGTTGGATCTTCTTGCGGTGATTGGCGCGCAGATAGACAGGCAAAGAAAGAGAAAAGAGAGACGCGAAGTCAGGATGGAAGAGCGTCAGCCTCGGAGCCAGGAAATGCCCGCCAGCGAGAACAGGGATTCGAAGCAACAAAAAAAAGAGGGAGGAGGGGGAGGAAGGGCAAAAGTTCAACAAGTAAGCAGTTTGGCGGTCTCCCATGGGTGGCGATGGACGACCAGCCGCTCGCTGCTGCTGCTGCGCCGAGCCCGCGGCCAGCCGGGCAGAGATGACTTGCGGGGCCCCGCATCCATCACTCGGGGGATGGAGAACGGACGCAAACAGACCGCGAATTCCCTTACTCTGGAGGAGGACAACGTTTTATTGGCAGAGCCATTTTTCATGCACACTTCGAGGAACTGGAGAAGAGCAGGAAACGGAAAAGGCAAGAGAGGAGACGGAGGAGGAGGCGAGCGACAGAAGAGAGCTCTTCTTTTCACCCTTGCCTCACCGAAGAAGGCCCGGCACGCGCACGTTGCGTGGTCTTTCTTCGAAACTGCCTAGTCGGCTTCCCGTAACGTCTTTATGGCGGCTATTCCGCGCCAGAAAGAAAGAGCGCAGCTCGAGGGAAAGCGACGTTGGTAAAAGTCCCCCCTCCCCCTCGCCTTCTGCTCATGTGACCTGTTCCAGCAGCCGCAAAGCGCTGTTCTCTGATGGATGAGATGAAGTAAAAAAAAAGAAACTAAGTAAAAAAACAGCACACGTGCTCTTAATACAACGTGATTACACTGCACTAATTTTTTTTTTTGCTCTTACTACAAGAGGCAGCTGCTATTAACCCCCAATCGTTCAGTTCTTCACTACTGCTATCAACCGGTAGGTAAAACGTGCGCCACAAACTAACCTTCTTTCCTTTTTCCTATGCCTATAGAACCCCTCCATAGTGACGCCTCACCGTCTGCAACCGTATTCGGAGGCACAGCTCAACCCTCAACACGTCATCCGTTCAACCACTGCACAGCGTTTTTGCGACTCTTAACCACAAACTGTACAGGCAAGAGAAAAACCCGCACAGCCGCAGGGTTGTATCTGCATCCGAAAGAAAACGTCTAACATTTCAGCAACAACCTTTGGTCGGCGTTCCTTTTTCCTTCGACACAAACCTATTACACGGCCTGATGACACGGCGTCAAACCTTAGATTTTATGTTTAATCCTTCAGTCCGTAGCGCGTCAGAAATTTAAAATCATCCAGTGTTCCATCTAGCTTGCGCAACAGAGTATACCCTCTGTCGAGCGCAGTTACGCCAGTGTGAGCGCCGTTGAATGTTAACTCGGCTACTATGACATGCAAAACCTTTCATGCTAGAACGACCTTCGTTCCCCTGGGCGCCAAGCCACTTACTCACGCGCTCCGGTCTTCCGCAAGCCAGTCGAGAAGACGTGCTTTAATTTTCCGCTCCTCACACATAAACAAGGAACGCGCGTTTCGTAAGACGCAGCGAGACGCCAGCCACAACCAAAGTTGGGGTATTTATTATTCGGCTTCTTTCAGGTCTGTCACACTTTCACTTGGACGGCGCCTTCGCTCGCTAACGTCGGGAGTGTGTTTCCACGCCTAGCTGCTAATGAGCATTTCCGGTGTTAAATGCTAAGCCTATTTGCCTACACCCCTAAGGAAAGAAGGGGAACATCAGCGCGCGCCGCTAAAAGCCCTGGGCCAACGCCAATTAACGTCGCGTGCACGCATTCCCCCCCCCCCCCTTTACTTTTTATGCCGGCGCGCGTCGCGCCAAACTTCTCTGAAGACATCCTTTCGTGCATGTGTGCGTGTGTGCGGGCAGATTGATTTCTTTTTTTTTTAACGGCCCGAACTCTAGTGGAACCTAAGAATCGCCTCCCTCTTTAATGCAAGCCCAACTCGTCTCCCTAATTAGGCTTGCTTCAATGGCCTGGAGCTGCGAATAAACAAAGAAACATATGAAGCTTGCCTTGCGGATTGGGTGAGGCCAAAATGAATTCGAGGCAAAAAGCAGAGCCAATATTACGGCGCGTATTTTGACAGCGAAAGGCCTATTAGCGCAAGTTTGTCTAGCTCTGCCCTTGTTCTTGGATGGTTGCGAATAGGGAGCAGCTTTTCTCTCGCTATTCTGACTGAGGGGCTAATGAAGAGCCAACACCCCCAGCTCCACTCCCACCGTCCTCTTCTGCCTCCACCTTTCCGTCGGGACTGCATGCATAATAAGAATGACATCCGAATATTGCGTCGCCAAATGCGCGCTGATGTTATACCCTAATTCATATGCGGCCTCGAGCTTGTTATCTCAAGGTAATTTCTTGTTTATTGTTGCTGTCCATCTGCGTAAATATGAAAGACGGCGCCCCTGTGATCCGGTATTTTCTGGCTGATGAATATTGACAGTGGACAAGACGAAGGACTTAGCATTCGCGCGCTGGAGTTAACGTGAGGCCTGCCAAGATGTCTTTGATGGCGGAGAAAAGTGCCCGCAACACAACTTTTCGTTGTTGGAATTTTGTTTCCTTCGCTGATGTCTCCTCCAGTTTTACATACAACAAAACATTCCTTGAACAATATTTTTCAGCGCAGGATTAGTTTGATCATAGTCCCATATTTTATGAGACGCCTGGAGAAGAGTGTGCGCAAATTTATTTTCACGCCATGATACCACTTCAATGCCGCGGCATGTCATTACTCTAGGACTACTCTGGTTCCAGCTGGCATAAGGCTGCTTTCGCAGACCGATCGAAACTTCAGGAAAGATGCTTTTGAGCTTTTCAGGGGCCTGGGGAAAGCAACCCTCACGCGTTGTGCAATTTCTGAGGCTACTCTCTGGGATCGCGTGAACTGAATATGAATGCACCTCAATTGGTGAGTTTTCTGCCAGGATATCTAAGACATTGGTATCGCTTGGTTGAGCGCCATGAGAGTGTACATATGATGTCTTGAGTGTTCAATTTATAGTATTTAGGTCATAGCGAAAATTGAAGCAAGATTATTTGCCGGGTGTTATAAAAAGTGGCGCAGTTAGGTGCGCCGTTTGCAGATTTTTTACCAACATCTCCTTTGCTTCAATGCTAACTACACAGATTGCTTCACAAGAGGGCACATTTCGAGGCCTCAGTACGTTTACTCGCTGCGATGTGGCGCAACTTATGTGGAGCGGTAGCTTAAGTCACAGCGCGATCTGCTGGCATGACTACCGAATACTGATCTGGAAAGCGCCACTTCGCAAAAGAAAAGAGAAGAAAAATTGTTCACCCATATCCCCACGTTGTATGTCGCTGCATGTATTTCCCAGTATTCACGTGGTTAGCAGTCACGAAAGGTAGCGAAAGATGATGTTTGTTTTGCAACTTGCGCCCACTTTATTATGTCACCTCTGCGTCGGTCAGCCATCTGCACGGGGTGCAGGCCTTGTAAAGCCTTTTTAGGCTTCTTGCTTTTCCTCCCTCAGCATCACACCTGTCCAGTGGACATTTTATGCTGGAAAAAAAATTGGAGGGATCACTTAGGCTCTGCCTTAAGGGCATGACGGGATACCGTAATTCCCATAAACGCAGAACATCATTCTCTACTTAACATTCATAAATACCTGGGAGTCACCATACCCCGCCTAGCGCAGTTGCGCAGCGGTTAAGCGATGCGCCACTGCCCTGTGATGGTAGGTGCTCCTAGCGGTGGGCATTGTGTAGCCCAGGTTGCTCTCCCCGAGCGACTAATCATTACCTTATCTGCCACCTGCCAAGGTGGGCAGTTTACTCACTATCCGGTGGGAAGGTTGTGATGACGCTGCAAGGTCACATGACCTAGATGGCCCACCTGTCTCCTAGGTTGCTCTCTGGGGACGACTGCCAGAATCATGGTCGTGATCTTTCGCTCACAACGTCGATGCCGACAACACCGACACCAGATTTTCTGGACAACGGGGTCTATAACGCTACTGCGTTAAGAAACTCGACTGGGCATGGCTTCAGAGCTTGCTTTACTGAAACTGTCTTATCTGGCGTCGACTGGCATATAAAATAAAGGAGACGTTGTCCCGACAGCTCAGTTCGCTCATCTAGGAGGGTTGTACATTGTTAAGGTATTACAAAAATGTTGAGCATTGTTCTGCATAAGCTGGAGTACTCTTGTCACGTGAAAGTGCTGTGAAACGCACTCTCCCTTTCCTTGTGTCCTTCTCGCTTCGTTCTCTCTTTTTTTTTATGTGCGGTCGCACAAAGACACGAGTCACAAGGAAATTTTCCGCATTCATTCTTTGTAGACATTATAATATTTTTATAAGTCCATTCTCGTCAAACGGCTTTCGCAGTGCATTTTTATTGTTAGTGAAAACTATGCTGTGATAATTCGTCACGGTACTGAAAAAAAAAAGTTATTCAGTACTTACCGCAAACAAAAGCAGTTTTGGGCATCTGAGCAAATTTGGTGAAAAAAAAAGCGATTTACCTCGTTAAACTAAATGCGATGTAGGTGCACTAGCGCAACATGCATGGGCCCTTCGCATAGGTTATTTATGACTGTTTTACAGGAAACGTAAGCGGCATCAGGCGAAACGCGGTTTCTGCCCTTCCACTTGGCTGCTTACGGCGCGGTTCAGGTGTCCGCCGATATATGAGACAGATACCGCGCCATTTCCTTTCCGCACAAAAACCAATTATTATTATTATTATTATTATTATTATTATTATTATTATTATTATTATTATTATTATTATTATTATTATTATTATTATTATTATTATTATTATTATTATTATTATTATTATTATTATTAACTTGGCTGCAGCTGCCGCGAGACCAGTTTGCCTCCTTTCCACTAGGAAGTACAGTCACGCTACCCTGCGTTCCACTTGGCTGCATCTGGCGTGCACGGGTTTCGATCGTGCTTTGCATCTGGCTGCAGTTGCCGTGAAGTCGGTTTTCCTCCTTCACTGCAGGACACCACCAGGCTTCACCAGCACACATAACGGCTTTTTCATAATGAAGATAGTAACAAATGAAAGGGCATAGCCCCTCCCTCCACGGTCGGGGATACTCTCCCCCCTTCATTGTCACGCCACTCCCTACATTGTATCGCCAGCAGGGTCATGAGCATTGGCCGACGCCATTGACTGGAAGTGGGTCATTGTGGGGGAAAAACCGCTTTGTTCTAGAGTTGTATCCGACCATATTCACCCACGTAGCGCTAGAGCACGAAAAGAAAAGAGGGATTTTCCTCTCGCCACATCGCCATCCGCAACCCGTCGCCTGTCACGCTCTCTTCGTCTTCCCTCTCCTTTAAGATTAGAGAAGGGAATTTTTCTTTCCATACTTTGCAACCTGCAACGCTGACAGCTTGAAGGTGGAGGCTTCACGAGGACATAGAGCGTCTTTTTTCACCAGTGACCCGCCTGCATAGCGCTATCGCACTCTGTCTGTCAAGCGTGGCGGGTGTAACCTGCTAGGAGGAGGCTTCATCCGCTACAGCCTACAGGGCGGCTTTTTCCCTTTCGAGACATCTGGTGCTAGCGCAGTAAAAAGAAGAAAAAACCTCTATGCAGGCTGAATGGAATCGCATGCACTGCACGCTTTTGCCCCAGCAACGAACGCTTGCTTTTTTTGCATAGTCGCTGCAAATCACCATTATTGCAGGCTCTGCATACAGAGCTACCCGAGAGCCTAACCTCCAATTTAGCCACAGGGTAATAACGTATCCCGCCAGAGCGACGCCAGCTATACATTGTGGCCGCGAAAATAACTATAATCGGCTTAGGTCTGGTCGCACTAAGGTGTGGTGGTTACTGGCCTAAAATTATAATTGATCCTGAAACTGCGTCATATCGCCCAAACTTGCAACATAAAGGCACTCATGCGGGCGCGCTGGGCTCTCACTCGAGTATTTGATAGGGTGACCAGATGGTTGGACTGCCTGCACAAACCACTGAACCGACATTTTTTTTTTGCTTTTCTTCCTGACGCCACCCGACGCACCTTTTTATCACTGGCTAACTAAACAGCCTCTCGCTGTTTCCATGGCACCTCAAGGAAACGGCAGGACAATAGCACCCAGCACAATTTCGCGTAGATTAGTGGCCATTATCGTTGCGTGTAGAACTGCGAAGTCAGATAGCAGGAGCTGGACCTTCAACCTTATGAAGGCAGAGTACTGATAACCACAACAGTTGACCCGGAGAGCTTTAGCAATGGACAACTCATGTCAGAAGTAATTTCGGTATCCTCGCGATAGGCACAACTTGTAGAGGCAATGGATGCTCCATTAAAGTGGTGCCAACTTCTTACAATTCTCCTCTTTTTTTTCATCGTGTTAATACTCCGTCGCAGTTCACGTGGACACAGTCTTCATCCCGTCGGAGCGGAAACTCCGTGAACACCGCACGCATGGCCCTCATCAGTTTTGTCAGCTATAATATACGCTGACCAGTCGGCGAGCCCAGCGCTTTGAGGCATTGTACAAAGCTCAGTCATCTGGAACGATTATGACCTCCTCAATTATTTTTCATAACATGCGTAGAACTGCTGAGAGGCTTTATTATGTTAGTTTCTCCAATGCTCACTTTTTATTCCCGCCAGCACGGGGTGCAATAATTCCGCCACGTGAGACGATATATTAATAAGTATTCACGCCAGACGCGACCAGATCCCTACGGAAAGATGATGGACATGTGCGTCAGCTTCTACGGTGCTCAGAACCGTTCGTGGCGTTGTAGGTGCGTTATGTCGAAAGTGCGCGTTGTTCTTTAAATAGAGCGCCACGATGTGCAGTGGGTGATTTTAAACCCGACGACCGCCTAGTACACTTGATGCTATGCCGTTTCTGAGTTTGTTTTTTTCTGCGCCGGTGCCCCACGTCACAGTCACGTGACAGAATCCTTCGGATCGGTTTAAAATGCTTGCCAACCAGTAAACATGTGCACAAGTTTCTTTATCTCTTCAAGAGATGAAGGCTTTCATTTTAACAATTTAAAAGTCCTCCAGATTATCCTCTCATCAAATAGCTTGATTCCCGTAGAAATAGTAAATAATGCCGAAGAACAAATATGTAAGCATCAGCGCGGAACCTCCCATACCAAAGCCACAAAGAGGCCTAGCAACATTGCATGGGACGAATCATGATCCAGTTTTATATTTATGCACACCGTCGGGCTTCATTATTCCAATTTCTTGGTGAAAGCTGGCTACAGCAGGTAAGCGATTCTGTTTAGCAAGCGAATATTATTTTTTCGCTCTACTCGACTCGTGGTTTTGCACATTATTCCCGGCTATAAAAGGACTTCCCGCTCGCGGTATACCTATCAAGGCTTACTCGTTTCTAAGACGGGAACAAAGCGTAAAGTTTGATAGACCGCATTCAATCTTCGGCGTCACGAATACAAAAGTCGATAGTCTCCAGTCCCGTTCCATCTCCTTTCTGACCACTTTTTATTCATCTTTTTTTCATACAGAACCAATCTTCAACATGTAGGTTCCCGCAAGATATGGCAGTTTTCATTTCTACATTACTTTTTTTCACAACAAAAAAGTGTGCCTTCTGTTCTGCGCCCTGCTTTTCTTTCTTCTTTTTTGGAGGGGTGGGACGAATAATCAATAGGGGATTATAGTAGACAGGGAATATGGTACTATTTCAATAGACAGCTCAGGTAATTACAAAAAAAAATGGAGGGGGCACTTAAACTCCGCCTTAAGAGTATAAAGCGTAAGCGGTAACGTGTTCATGTCCACCATACGCAGAATTGCTAATTCTCTACTTCGCATTCCTTCGGGTGAGGCTTCTTAAGTGTGGGCGTGGAGAAACGGGCTCCTCACCACTCGTGGCGCTGTGGTGCAGCGGTTAAGCGATGCACCACTGCACTAAGTTGGCATGTGCCTCCACCGGTGGGTCTTGAGAGACCCAAGGAAGCTCTCGCGAAAAATCCCTAATTGAACTGCAACCTACACTGGTGGGCAGTTTGCTCACAACCCGGTAGTCAGACAGAGACAGTGGCCAAGTAGCCAGATAGGGGCGAAATCGGTGAGTGTATGTCTTTGTGCCCGCACTCTAAAAATTTTAGGTGCGGTCAGTTGCAATGATGCGAAGGAAATGTAATAGCATTTCTTCTTGCATTCGCCAATATATTCCAGTTTTGATTCTATTGTCTTTCACTAACTAGCCTATGCTAATTCTAATTATATTCCTCCTCTGATTCTATTCTTATTCGATTTCCATTCGTAATCGCTTCGTTTATTCGTTTTTGCAGAGTTAATCTCAGTCCCGCGCCTCTCTTCTCTTCCCTAAACATGAGGACTGCTTCGCCTTCATATCACTCCAAATGCTGTCGCATTAAAAAAAAACGAAACGTCTGCATAAAATTTTATTGTCGGTCACAACATTTATGTAGCCTAACAACTGCATACCGTAGCGAAGAGTTCATGTTTAGAACTCGAAGTCTGCATTCATGCAAACAAAAGTTTCGCCACAATCTTTAGAAACCGAGGTTTCTCATTTGAAATGCGTGATGTGCAAACCAACAAAGGACTCCAAAAAAGTCCCTGCCGAGTTATGAACACCTGCGTTTCGGGATTTTCAGCTACCCACCTGTTGTTTGTGTCGCATCTAAATTTTCATAAAAGAAATACATTTCTTCGTATTTTCTGTTTTGCGTTTAAATGTTAGGAATTTAATCCTAAAGACCCACGAAGTTATTAAAATCGAACATAAGGTGCGTACGGGCCTCCTTTCCAAAACAATAAAGATCAGAGTGCGAAGGTTCACTACGATAATATTGAAATCAAGTTTAGAAGAGCGTAGCCAGCAATGGAAATAAAAGTTACAATGGTAACGTTAAGACAAGAAAAGAGAGAAGCGTGTATTAGATAACAAACGCGAGTCAATAACATCCTAAGGCTGCAAACAAAAAGATGAAATGAACTCGGGCAAAGTACAATCAGGCAGGAATGAAACGCGAACGCGCATATGCCATAATTTTCTACTTTGCTGCGAGATATTCGTTCAGAACTGGTTTATGAACATGTACTACGAAATATCTTTTACAGAGGAACATGAATCAGGCTGTTTCTGTACTGCAGCACAAAGTATACAAGTGAAATATCTTGTTTTGTCAACATGCACTGTTCGCGTTTCATTCCCGTCTCACTGTATGTAATGCGCAAAACTGATACCCGAGTATCTTGCGGTGACCGAATGGATACGAAGAAAAGAAAAAAGCTGTCAAGGACAGCTGACAGTCATGTAGGGTGATAAAATTAATAAACTTATTTGGATAGCGTGGTCGCGGATGGCACAGGGCAGGGCTTGGTAGAGATTAGTGGGAGCTGCTTTTGTAGGAATGACCCGGCTGATAATGATGATGATTGTGGTGGTGGCGATGACAATCAGGTGTTACACATCTGACGGGAACTTTTTTTTCATTCGCGCTTCTTCTTTTTGAGTTCAAGGGCTTTCGCAACTAGCAAAACTTTCACCGGCATAAACGAGGTCACCGTAGATAAAGGATCCAAGGTAGGGCACAACTAAGGTTAAAGCATGTGTCGATGTCATATGAAGAGCAGAGCGGTAAACAAGAGATCTCCCGTTGAGCGCTGTGGACGTACCAGGTTAAATCATGATCATCATCAGCCTGACTACACCAACTACAGACAAAAGCCTTTCCCATATCTCTCCAAATAACCCTGTCCTGTGCCAGCTGCGGCCACCCTACCCTCGCAGACTTCTTAATCTCATCCTCCCACCTAACTTTCTGCCACCCCTGCTACGCTCGCCTTCTCTTGGAATCCAGTCTGTTACTCGTAAAGACCGTCGGTTACCCTGCCTTCGCAGTACACGTCCTGCCCGAGCCTATTTCTTTCCCTTGATTTCAACCAAGAAGTACTTAGCTCGAATTTGATCCCTGACCCACTCTCCCCTCTTACTGTCTCTTAACGGTACACCTATCATTTTTCTGTCCATAGCTCGCTGCGCTGCCCTTAATTTAAGTCGAACCCTTTTCGTTAGCCTCCATGTTTCTGCCCCATAGGTAAGTACCTGTAAGATACAGCTGTTGTGTACTTTTATCTTGAGAGATATTGGTTAACTGCCATTCGTGATCTGACAGAACCTGCCAAATGCACTCAACTCCATTTTTATTCTTCTAGTTATTTCAATCTTGTGATCCGGATCTGTGGTCACTACCGGCCCTAAGTAGACGTGTTCCCTTGCCACTCTCAGCACCTCGCTACCAACTGTAAACTGCTATTACCTTCCGAAACTGTTGAACATTACTAATAGGCTAGTTAGTCATCACAGTTAGTGAACCTCCTGCGTCAAAGCTGGGGCGGCGTTTTGGGGAAGTTATAATCCAGGGCTCCGGATTGTTTCAGATGACTTGTGGTTCTTTAAGGTGCAATAATATCACCTTGCAGGAGCGTTTCTGTACACTGCCTTCATTGAAATTTGGCGCAAATGGGCGCTGTCGAACCTGCTACTTAGTGCTCAATATAAGAAACCCATATCTACTCAGCCACTGCGACGGATAGGCTGATTTCAGTTTGTCATAAGGAAACAAACGCTGTTACTACTGGGGCCGCATCTCATAACGAATGTTCTTCATTATTTTGCCTTCTGTGCCATTGGCAGCAGCAACTTGTGACGTTATGACTGACAGCCAAACAAGCCGTGCAATTCGTTGGCTCAGCTATCGAAGGAGGAGCTGACCAATGGCAAGGAAGAGAAATAATGAATCTAAGTAAATCCTTACGGCCCTCAGTCTTTATTTTATATATATGTTGCCACAACTTCTCACAAATAAACCTATATGCGTACGAACACAATGTAAAAACATAAACCAGGTGCCCTGAATAATGAAAGTTTAAAGTGAATTTTTACGAGCCAAGCCTAAATTAAAAGCGGAGCTCGTACGATGGCTGCAGGAGCAGCGCACACGAAAGAGAAGACTTCAAGACAAAGTGACTCGTTCTCTAACACCTCTCCACGCGCTTGGAAGCAACGTTACAAGAAGGCTATTTCATTACGGCTCCCATTAGTATGCAGCCACTATGTGGCGTAAAAGTTAGCCCGCAGCAGCTCCGAGTATGCGATCCTGACTCGCTACTAGTTCCCATCGCCGCAAGTAGCTTATTTCGAAGCTTTTGTGACCGAGGTAAAATGCAGAGGGGATATCTTTTTCTTTGAAACAAACTTCCGGCCAGCTCTGCGCGCATTACAAAGGGCTTCTTGACAGTAGTGCGCTAGCGTACGCATACGCAGCTCGAGTTATCGTGCAAAGTACGGGTGGCTCGCAGAAGCACGCGGCTTTTCCAAAGTTACGTGTTCTCCATAAAGCGTCTGCACATGGGCGTCGACTTTA
Organism: Amblyomma americanum; assembly: GCF_052857255.1. Lineage (NCBI taxonomy): Eukaryota > Metazoa > Arthropoda > Arachnida > Ixodida > Ixodidae > Amblyomma > Amblyomma americanum. The sequence continues at coordinate 165,004,182 of NC_135499.1, read as the reverse complement.
TTACGTATTCACGAAGGTTCGCCAACGCGTGCCCATAAGCGGAGGCCCGTGTATGAAGCGCATAAAAAAGACAGAGAAAAGAAGCTTTCTCGGAGTAACAACCACCACCGCTTCCCGCAGAACCAAAGCGCCGTTAGCCGCCCGTAGACGCAGGCGAGCGGGCGGCGAAGCAGGGCGGCTGCTCGTTCTCCAACCCTTCTAAACATCGCCCTCCATTGGCGGTACACTGTGATTGATGGGCGCCAATTTTGCGAAGCCGACGACAGGATTGAGGGGCTGCCGTTGCCTTGCTACGTGTCGGGCTGTGTCGACACGCCAGATGGAGCCACACGCAAACATGCACGCTTCCGCCTTTCCGACGGCATAGCTGCCTGCGCCCAGTTTTCACAGGAAGTATAGTATACCGCGCGGTCGCCACTGTATGCAAACAGTTTGCTCGTTGGCCGCAGCTCTCTATATGGCCACGCGAAGCCGCGATGCCTCGATTCTCAGCCCGTAAAAAGAGTTCATTTGCGTGCCCGGATGATGAACGAGCTGTCTCCGGCTGACGAGAGACTCAGCCTATCTCTCTCTCTCTTCCTTTCTCTCTCTTTTTCTAGTTTCCTCTCCGTCCAGCACCGCTGATCGCAAACTTACGGTCCTAAAGGAGACGCGGAGATACCTCCGTGTGCACTTCGCCCGCGTGCCTTGCAAGCAAGCGGTCTCGGCCGTTCGGGCACGTTCGTCGGTGCCTGCCGTCCGCGCACGCCGCATCGTCGTGCACTAGTTTATGCGGGCCTTCTTCCGGGATTTACGAGCGCCAAGAAAAGGGCGAGTAATGAGATGTGCGTCCAAGGTGGCCGTGCAAGTAATGCGCGAGCGACTTTTCCTCACACCACCGTTGCTCGCTCCGAAGCACACCGTAAATTTCCAAGTCCCGCGTGCCGTTCAGGAAGAGAAACGAATGACTCTTTTCCACGCGAGCCAAACTCGCTGACTGCGGTTAAGACTGAGTGTGAGAGAGAGAGAGGGAAAGAAGGAGGGGAGAGGGAGGGGAGGTGAGGAGGGGGCGGTTAGCTTTTGTGCGCTCCACGGAACGACCAAGTGGCTGAAGCGAGCAAGAGGATTAGGGACGTAAGTGGCGGCTTTCCCCACTTTTCTGAAGTGCGCGGCCATATCTGCGAAGATGTATACGGCGTCCCGATTAGGTGCCAGGCAGTGATTCTTGGCCGCATCGTTATGTGTCAGGTACCTCCAGCTTGTCCAGAACCATGCTTCTTACCCTTCTTAGTTATTATTAAGTTCAAATTTAGCGCAGCATGCACTTCCATCGCATGCGATGTGAAATGCGTTCTCGTATTACCCACCTTATGCGCGTCTGTACTAAAAGAGAAATCACAATTTAAGCTTGCCTATAGTATTCCTTTGTCTTTAAAATAGTAGAAGTGAGATTCCTAATTATGGCGTACAGTGTAAAAGACATGCCCTGCAAGAAGTTTTACAAACAATTTATTTTTTGTTTGAAATCGCCATTGATTTTAAAGCTGTTAGTCCACCTCCCAGCGTGACGACGAAAGAGGTTGAGCACTTTGTTAGAAAAGCACGAACACCAAATTTTACTTGTGCGTTCTGTCTTTGCAATGATGCTCTAGAATTAGTATTAATATACACGGATCACCATGTGCTCTTCTCGTACGATTGGCAAATAATTTAAATTTAATTTATTATCTGACGCTGGTTAAGTTAAAAACGTCGATGTGGTAGCTACTTGGTCGTTTTATTTAGCACAACGCTTAAACCAGTCTGCCTCAAGAATCGAAATGAAAACGAATTAAGAGGAAAGTATGTAGCAGGTTTATTACGCCTCACGTGACCTATACTGAACTTTGGCGTCAATCTCATTGTCCTGCTGTTGAATCCGAAGCAAAACTGAATGAGAGAAGAAAATTAACAGTGAATTATTTCCTGGTCGCAGGCGAATACCACGTGGCGGTCCATGTAAACTGATGTATTATGCATCCCGCAACCAAACATTTAATGACTGTACTCCTTTAGACAGAATGTCGGACATCAAGCCCAACACAAAGCTCTAAGTACGCACCACGTGCGCATGTTTGTTCCCCCCGCTTGAGAGAACCGCTCCGCTTGCTTTCATTATATTCATGTCAAGTTCCACCGAGCTGAAAGGCCTTAAGCGGCCAGAAATCATGGCCATGTGCGATAGCCACCATGTGGTGTCCGTATGCGGGACTTGCGTGTATTATACTGACACGCCTACATACTTGTAGACCCCAAGTGTGTAAACGTAGTTACGGTAATGAGTTAGCTTTTTCTCACGTCAAACTTGTGTCAGCGACGCTAGCCTCGGAGGTCTCAATAAAAAAGCATCTTCACACTTTCGCTGGTAGGCTTTCTTGACTAGTTTACTGGTTACGCTGAATTATTGCTTGTTTTGGGGATTCATCGTCGCAAAAAGAAACGCAATCCAAATTTAAATATCTTCATTACGAGCCCATTCAGGACAGCGCCCAGCCAGAGCCGCTAAGCCTAGCGGCCTATCACGCTCTGTTCTGCATCCACTCAGTCATTCTCGTTCTTTCTTACGTCACGAATGATGTCAATTGCGCTATTTTTGGACGTTCAAGTCCCCACGCCACGTGGGGTTTGTCCCAAATTCCTGGTAATGTTCTATCTCCACGCCCACTTGGCATTAAAGAAAAATTAAGGTCTTTTTTTTTTAAATGACGCCCACTGCGGTTAAAACCCGTACAGGCAGCAAAATCCGGAAATAAAAGGAAATTTTTACCGCAGCTGCTCTCGCAGATCTGTTCTGTGCAAGCAACACAATTTTCGTGCCCCCCCCCCTCCCCCACCCTCCCCCCCCCCCCCCCGACGACCCTCCCAAACCATAAAGCTTTAGTCGCTTAACATTCTCTCGGCTTAACTTTTTGCAGCACAGAGAGCGGTTGGTGCTCGTCCTAGGTAACGCGCCCATGTAATCCAATTACACCATGTTCCCGCTCTGCACTCGCACGAAAGCGTAGCCAGCGCCGCGGCGGGTAATTAAATATGCGGCATCGTTATCTGCAGAAAATCGCTCTATCCGGCCCATCGACCATGACAAGGCAGCACTTCTCGAAGCACCAGCATAGCGAACCAAAACACACCTTTATACGTACCGCAGCCCGTGATTGACGGCATAACAACAGAAAAGGCAGGATTGAATATACGCAGCCACTTTTGTTTTCCGCTGAATAAAATAAGATCTAAGTAGCACGATTTAGAAGGGCACAAGCTTCAAAAGTTAAGATTTACCTCATCGCGAAAACGACACAGCACGGACATAAGAACCGATTACACACAGCACTGACGATCGACTCATGAGTTTATTCAAGAAATCGCCAATTCATAAAAAGATCAAAGCTCGAAAAATCTAAATCACAATCGAGAGCATACAGGAAGGTCACCATGTTAAATGAGTAAGAGATTTGGAATCTGTGGAATAAGTATTAAACTTATTTCTTTGTTAATGATACTGACGCGTCACTGATGCATGGATCGTGGTGTTTGGCAATTTGGTAGGCCTCTTTTATTTCCCTCATTAGTTTAAATTTTCCCTTGGATACAATCTGGCAGTCTCTCAATATCAGCTGGCGTTGCCCTATAATTTGTGCTGATGAACACGTTTACATTGTCTTTGTGCCCCCCGTTGCAGAAGCGACAATGAGCATCCAGGTTTTCAGATACAGCTATATTTTCCACTTTCTTTTTGTGTTCTTGCAGATGCACATTACCACATCTACTAGATCTTCCCGACAGAAAAGCCACCACATGTGAGGGCCAAAGAATATTCGACTTGATTTATGCATGAGAAAAACCAATTTTGACAACTAATGTGACATGCATTCCCAGGAGCCTGCGCAGCTCGGAGCGCATTTATAAGCCTAACCATTTTTCTTAGTTTGTTAGGAACGGAAAATAAGACATTAACTTGCTGCTGATTTCTGACTTTCTTAAGGCACTGTGAAAAACCATTAAAAAAGGTACAATCGTTGTCTTCTTACGTTTTTCACGTGTGTTAGATGAAAGGGTGCAGAGGTTCAAATTTTTGGATGTCATTTTACACTTAGACTTCTCAGCCAGTATATCTTCGTGCTGTCATTTTCGAGTTGTGGAAAAAATTGTCATGAACAACCAACTCGTTCGAGCCTCTACTCTTGTAAGCTTGAATAGAGATAGGCTACACACCGCGTAAGCAAGCCTCTGTAATCAAATCTAGCTGCCATGCGGAAAAGATGTGTTGGACAAATTTTAGGTTGTTTTCGCGACTACTCAAGTCAGCCCAAAGCACACTTAAACCGTATATTATCGTCGGCTGTAACTCAACAACTAGACGGCAAACGCCCTAAAAGAGAGCCATCTAGCCAATGGCATCGGGCCATTGCACAGATAGACCAATGCCGCCTTGCACTGCTGCTATAAGGAGCACGCTAGCATGTGGAAGGTGGTCGACCGCGACGTCATGGCATTAGACCCTCGGTGTACTATTCTTCAGAAAATGACAGGGATCTGCGAATCTCGGTAGGAGATATAAATAAGAGCCAGTCATCAAAGTAAAGTAAAGCTTATAAGATTGTTACGTTTGCTGTCATCTTCTTTCTGTCATATTATCTGGTATCTGAAATAATAACGCACTTAATTTCACCTCTAAACATCACAATCATTCAATTCTCCTATGCTTTCCTTGGTTCAAAATGCTGTTGGCCTTTTTCGTATATGCGCCACTCAGTAAGCAGCTTGGAACTTATCGCTCATCATATCTCTCGTCGTACTGATAAGGCACATGTGGTCTCCTATAACTAAAATTTCTGCCCTCTCCCTTTCAACTCACACGAATTGATCGTCTTACTCTCTAACGACCTCAACCAAGAGCGGTGGCTGTAACCCTCAAGCACGACACTAGCATTGTCTTTACCGCAAGCCGGGTTTGCATCAGAGTTTGCTTTGCAGGCATAACTGAGGATTTCGGTGTTTCAAATGCCGTTGGCTTCTTTGGTATCAGTGCTACTCTGTAAACACCTTGCACGTTATCGGTCATCAAATATCTCTTCATCACGATAAGCCACACGTGGACTCCCATATCTAAAATTTCGTTCCTCTCTACTTAATTTTATACTTATTGATTGTCTTACTCTCTAATGTACTCGAAAAACGGTGGCTGTTAAAGCACAGCGATAAAGTTGTCTTCACCGCAAGCTGAATTTGCATGCGGCAAAGTATGCTTTGCAGGCATAGCAGAAGATCTCTCTCTCAAATGCCGTTGGCTGCTTTGGTATAAACGCCGCTCTGTAGGCAGCTTGAACTTTATCGGTCATCAAATATCTCACCATAACGATGAGGCACATGTGGCCTCCCATATCAAAAATTCCATTCCTCTCTCCTTAATGTTATACTTATTGGTAGTGCTACTCTCTAATGTACTCGAACAAGAACGGTGACAGTAACTCTCAAGAACAACAACAATGTCTTCACCTTCGGACATTCCTGCGTGCGGCAGAGTACGCTTTACAAACATAACTAAAGGTCACGGAGTTTCAAATGCCGTTGGCTTCTATCGTGTACACGCCATTCTGTAAGTTCAAACAACGCATTAAGTTCAAGAAACGAAGGAAATGTAAAACGGGTTCTTGATTTTTTTGCTACCTTGTGGTTTACAAACAAGCATTTGTGAAAACTCGTAACTGACTAACGATTCCTAAGTACACGATTTCTGTCAGGAGGTCTTTGTTCCAAACGATGGCAAACAGGATTATTCAAGAAGCAACTGAATGAGCGTCTCTCAGTGATTTGTTCAGGATCTAAGAGTCTCATCGTCATCATATCCAGCCTGACTGTGCCTACTGCAGGATGAAGGTCTCTCTCATTTTTGGCTAACTAACCCTGACATGTGCCAAGTGCGACCACCTTATCCTCGCAGGCTTCTTAATCTTAATTACCCACCTAACTGTTTGCCACCCCCTACAACGCTTGGCTTCTCTTGGAATCAAATTCGTTATCCTTAACGACTACCCGTTATCTTGCCTTCGCATTATATGCCCCGCCCTAGCCCATTTCTTCTTCTTGATTTCGAACAGGATATCATTAACTCGCGTTTGTCACGTGACCTATTCTGCCCTCAACCTGTCTCCTAACATTACACCTGCATTTTTTTCTCATAGCTCACAGCGTTGCCCTCAAAAGTTCAACCCTTTTCGCCACGAAGTCAACAGCGCAATCTGAGGCAATCTGAGTGCACACACACACACACACACACGCACACGCACACGCGCACACACACACACACACACACACACACACACACACACACACACACACACACACACACACACACACACACACACACACACATACACACACACACACACACACACACACACACACACACACACACACACACACACACACACACACACACACACACACACACACACACACACACACACACACACACACACACACACACACACACACAGGGGACTAAGAAAGAGAACGAACACAGCTTTCCTTCTCTGTCCTCTGTGTGTGCGTCTCAGACTGCGCTGTTCACTTCATGGTGCTTCGTGACCAACTAGCGTGCCAGAACGTCTTAACCCTTTTCGTTGGCGTCCATGTTTTACCCACATAGGTAAGTACCAATAAGATACAGCTGTTATGTTTTTCTCGTCATGGATATAGGTAAACTGCCATTCATGATCTTAGACAACCTGCCAAATGCGCTCTATCCCATTCTTATTCTAGTTATTTTATACACGTGATCCGGATCTGCGGCCACTGCCTTCCCTAAGTAGGCGTATTCTCTCACCACTTCCAGCGCCTGGCTAGCAATCATAAACAGCTCTTTCCTTTCGAGATTGTTGAAAATTAGTATTCTGCATAATAATTTCTGACCCTCCGTTATGCTTTGCCTTCTAAGCAACTGATCATGATTTGCAGTTCATCCCCTGAATGACTTAGCAAGGCAATGTCATCAAAGAATCGCAGATTACTAAGGTATTCTCAATTAACTCTTATCTGCAACTGTTCCCAATCCATTTCTTTGAATACCCCCTATAAACAGGCGGTGAATAGCATTAGAGAGATCGTGTCTGCCTGCCTAAAACCCTTCCTTATTAGAATCTTATTGATGACGTACATTACGGAGGAATATGGTGGCTGTGCAGCTCTTATCTTTGTATGCTTTTACAGAAGGGTCTGTCCATGGTGAAACATGCCCCAGATAACACAATTGTACTCTATAATTAACTTTTGCCTTTCAGCGTGCTGCTTTTTTCCTTTCATGACTTCGGCAGAACGCAAGGTCATTTTCGTTTAGACAAGGTTTGAGATCGGCACGACAATATTATGTACAAACGCTATGCTTGTCGAAAATTTAGAAATAAACGTAAAATCTGTAAAGTACATTCTCATTACGCATTTTTTTTTCTGCTTCCCACCTCACCACCTCTGCTTTGCTCACTCACGAGAGGGGTTATATCGCATGCTAACAAGCACTCGGCAGGTAGCTTGTTAAGCAGATTTGGGGGGCGTGCAAGTAATTGAAGTTTTTCTGTAAATTCCTTCACTTTTGATCGAAACGCGCCGCATCATGTCCTCCGATGGCTATGAAAAATGTATTTTTTTTATTTAACCTTGCGCTTCGCGCTACGCACTGCAGTCTCTTTTTATGCGCATGCTTATAAAGTGCTTAGGAATTGAAAATGTCAATACACAATACTTATGATATACGTTGGAGTGATAAATTTTTGGCCGGCTCAATGAAAAAGTTTACTAAAACAAAGCACCGGTTATCTCCTTGGCACGTCCGGGGGCGCTTAAAGTGCTTAGTTTAAAATGGCCACTTAGCACGAATTGAAACTTCTCTACAAACACTGATTACCGCGTCCCAAGGACAAAATGTTGGCTACTTTTGCTGAAAACGAAGAATTTATAAGCTATAAAACGCCAAAGAATAAAATACACGTGTCGCTGCCACTGGCCGTTTTCACGAGCAAGTTACGAAGACGTCAATACATTTTTAGTATGCGCATTTCTGAAGCTAAGCCACATTGCCACCATCTTCAGCCAGATGTATGATCATGGAGTCGGGAACAGTTTCGACGTCATCACCAACGTCACGAGCTTGAATCAAGAGGGGGGGGGAGGGGGGGAGGAACATATTCTATTATAAACTTCAGTTGTCTCAGCATACAAGTCCTTGATTGTCGAACGAACGTCAGCAGAACCAGAAAAAGCTAAGCGATCAAATTTTACTTAGACAAACATTGCATGAAGTTGCCCCAGAGTTCATTTAATGGGTCCTGTGGTGCTGCGTGTACAAATTAAACCGTAATGTTGGTCGTATAAAAGTACACAGAAGTACTCTTGGCATTTATAAAGTAACATATTAATTCCAGTGCTGGATGTGGGCCACTTTGCCTGCGTCACCATCTCCGGTCTCCTGATAGGGCACCTCGATGTACGCGCCTCGCGCCGGCATCGCGATGAAACAGCGCCTGGGGAGCGAAAGGAGAGGTGTAATTGTCATCACCCTAAGCTGGCGTGAGGCGCAAGTGAATTTAAGCACTCGTTATGTTCTGCTTCGCAATATTACTCTACGCCACTGAGTAATCTTCTTTTCCACTTCCACCTCTTTCTTCTTTCTCTCCATGTTCTTATCCATCCTCCTCTTGGCTAGGTTTCTCCGTGTTCCAGGCTAGACTTGTTGTCCTTCTCGTTCCTGTTCTTATTCTACTTCCAGGCTAGGCTTGTTCCTTGACAGGCTTTATTTTAAAAGCCTATCGAGAGGGCTTCGAATATAATAGGCGGCGGCAAGCGAGGCCTGTATACATACGCCAGAGCCAGAGAAGAGTCGAAAGAGGCACTCGTTCGAGTGTGCCCACACATTGAGAACCCGCTGCTGATTACACGCTCAGGCGCGCCGCACACCGAGGCCTTCCGCACGACGCGGCCCCTTTTGAACCCGCCACAATCGACTACACGAGGAAGCGGTGGAGATCGGCCACCGCCCCGGAACTCCGCGCGCGCGGGGTGGCTTCGTGCACACAAGTCACCCAAACACAGACTTTTTTTTTTCCTGACATACTGTGCGCACGTCTAAACTGTACCAGTTGTGCCTTCTTCTTTTTCTTCATCCTCCCCCCCCTCCCCCTTCCTTTGTTATTCTGCCTCTCCCATCCTCGGGGTTCTTCTCCTCATGGGTTGGTGCGTGCGCGAGGGTATTGCGTCTTTGTTGCTCTTATCTCCGGTGGGGGAGCCGCTGTCTCGTGCTCGCTCGTGGTTGGCAACAGAGTGAGCCCCGGATGTCAGGAAAGTACCATGTTGATACTCACTGCAGAGCCTCTTCTTATGTGTTCCTTCTTTTTTCGCCCACAAGACATACAGCCACGTATAAGAATGCTTACACATTTTGACGTCTGTTGTGCACTTTGTCTATCTTTATTGCAACCAGGGCAACTGCCTGCTTTTCTTTTCTAGGAAGGCGATTGTAAGCAAGCTTCCAGAAAAAAAAATAAGGAACAGTAGCAGCAAGCCCTTGTCCTTCTTGAAAGAGTCTTTTCTTTCTGCCTGCTGTAATGTACCTTCCACCCTTCCGAAATATTTTTTATTTGCTTCCCTCTGAGTGACTTGTTGGAAGCGAGTGCGGCTGGGGCTTGAAACCATCTGAAAATGTCCAATTCAGATGTGTTGGGCCCGTGACAAAGTTCTCCAAGTTCACTGCTTTCCATGTCTGCATGCTCGTCTTCCTGTGGGGTCCCTCCCGCAGAGTTAAATGCAGGAATGTCGGAATTGTGCAAAGGAAAACTGTTCTACGCGTCCTTGATTCCCCGTAGTGGTAAATCTGGATTCGTTTGTCTAGTAAGCAAACACATTCGTAAAAAAAAAAACTAACCAGCACTCTCTATTTACGCCCAAAGTTCACCGTGGCTTCGAAAACTTGAGCTTGCGGTGAGACACGCTTCAGTAGAGGGCTCCAAGTTTATTTCGAGCATTTCGGTAATAATTGTACCTCTTTCTCACTTACTTCTTTTCTTTCACCCTCCTTTCCTATGCGTTTCAGGTTCCTGTCCATTAGCTGACTGTTGCCGCGACTTTCCTCTCTTTATAACTTCCTCCTCTGCGGTCACACCCGCAATGCCTTGCCAGGCAATACAATGACATATCCACTGAACCACCACAGCGGCAGTGGAGCGTGACACGGCTGTTAAGAATGCTAGAAAAAAGAAGCGCTAAGTTATACCCGTTGTAGATGGACGCAGACGACGGAAACACCTAAGACATGCAGGATAAAACCGGAGTTCTTTGGTCTTGTCAGCTCCAAAATTATTCATTATCATCATCACCCTTTTCGACGTCGTCATCAACGCCTGTCATATGTCTTACGCATGCAGTCACGTTATTCCAGAAAATTTCCAGGCTCGTCGCTACGTCTTACTCTCGGACGCCCTTAACTTGACTGACAAGTAGCATGATGTTCTCTTTCATTTTTTGCATGTGCAATTTGTTTCCGTTCAGAATTTCTTGCAATGTTTTCTTTTTTAACACGACAGCGTTAGAGGCCTTGTTTATCAAAAAATCCGGTGTCGGCGTCGTCGGCGTCAGCGTTGGGAGCGAAAAGTCGCGGGCATGGCTCTTGCAGGTGTACCCCAGAGATCAACTTAGATGGAATGTGGCCTACTTAGGTCACGTAAACGTGTGGCGTCATCACAACCTGCCCACCGGATAGTGAGCAAACTGCCCATCGTAGCAGGTCGCGGCTAAATTAATTGTTGGTTGCTCGGGAAGAGAAGCCTAGGTCGCACAAGGCCTACCTCTAGGAACACCTGCCATCGCAGGGCATTGGCGCATCGCTTAACCGCTGCACCACTGCGCCAGGATGGGTATCAGGATTCCCAAGGGTCTATTAACGTAAAGTAGAGAACGACATTCTGCATTTATGAAAATTACCCCGTTAAACTATCGCGTGATACCCTTAAGGAAGATACGAAGTGTCCTCTCCAAGTTTTTTTTTTGTATTTTCCGTCTCCTGTTTCACTACTTTCGTGCTTTCCACTACTTCCTAAACCTTAAATACTTTTAGCCTTAAGGCTGACACTACTTTTCAAATAAATAATAAGTTTGTCGCTGGCAAAGCGCGTTAAGAAATGAAAGTTTTCTAGCGCATAAGATACCCCAGACGTTGCTGACTAAAGACTAAGGAAGGCGCTCGTCTGCGCCCGTACCTTTCGATCGGCGACAAAGGAATCTAAAACTCTTGACCCCAGAAAACGAATACGTGTTGGGCATGTGAAGTTAAGAAACTACACGCGATGACTACGATTTCATCATGAAACCGGATACCACAAGCGAATTCACTAGACGTACGTCTCTTCCAAACGAAAGGGTTCCTCTAATTGTTCTTGTTTTGGATTTCATCGCAGACACGCACATTCATGAGTCTGCAACAACCTGCAAGCATTAGAAAGCGGCAGAACTGAGAAAGCAATGCTTCTTGTCTGAGTTCGCGCAGGTAATCATGTGGCTTAAGAAAGAAAACAGCATCGGCGCACCAAGCGCCGACTTCGAGCTCGCGAATAGGGATCGAGGTAGCTTACATCCTTTACTGCCCAACATCGACAACGTCGATCCGAAAGCAGCAAAAACAACGGGTACGAGTAAATAAAGGATAGGGACTCCAGTGCTCTAAAGACTTGCGTCAATAGGGTACTTTTTCTCTTTTTTTTTATTTGTAGCAGACTTCCAATTCGGTGAATCCAGCGAGGCACATCCTGTGAGCCCTTTTGCCCTTGAAAGAAGGATAAAGGTACACTGAACAAAACGCGGCCGCGTTGAGCGCGCACCGACAGCTGCACGTGGAGTCTTCCACCTCACCCCCCTCCCCGTTCAATGGCCAGAGTCATGAATAAATGGGAAGGTACCTAATCTTCGTTTTCCGCTGAGAGAAATCTAATTCGAAGGAATTCAAAAGGGAGGCCTTTCCACAAAGTTCACTGAAGGACGTCCCAAAAGCCCAGCCAAAAGAGTGAGAAAAAAATGGCGCCAAGGTTTTTAAACGAGGAAAGCGTCAGATGCTCAAGAAACAAACGACCACTTTTTTACCATTGTATTAGTGCTCTGTGCAGTTCTCAACTTCAAGTGTCTTTTCTTCTACTTCAAACAGGATGTACTGTTTTTTTTCATAATTTTTATTTACGCTTTTTCATTCCTTTGTAGTAGCATGGAGCCAATCTCTAAGAGAAAAAAAAAGAAAAGCATTACGTGAAACTCTTGAGAACACAGCGCTTGCAGACAAAGGACCAGAACAAGAAGGACACACACCTGCGCAGGTGTGTGTCCTTCTTGTTCTGGTCCTTTGTCTGCAAGCGCTGTGTTCTCAAGATGTACCCCAACCAACTCGCCCAGCAACAAACCTTGCACGTGAAACTCGGCGTCCGAGTGCATATAACAATAATGAATTAAAAATAGAAGGTGCGAGTTCACTAAAAAAAATTCGACCACAAAGATGAAAGTTTTAAGGGCATGGGCTGTATGTCGATGAAATGTGGAACAGCCTCTCTGAAGGTGGACCAAAGGTTCCCGAGAGAAAGCACCTCTTCTGGAGTTGGTTTACTCTACATCTGAGTTTTACTCCTTTAGATGCTTCCTTCTCGAAAAAAGCGAGGCGGTAGCCAAACCAACCATGAACATACTGTAACCTGTTCAAAATGGCGGAGCATCCTAGAAATTTTTATGTGTACTAACATCCCAAACTATATCCTTGCAGAGAACCAAAAAAAGGTTCTCGTCAAAATCATCAGTTGTACAACCACACAACGACTCATCAAAAGCCATCGCTAAATTTTCACACCAGGGCAATATTACAGCGGAATAATGACTGAGGTTGAACATTCTTTTCATATTTTTTTCATAAGTTGCCTAGTTCTTTAGTCAATAACGTAAAGAAACTTTGCAAGTGATGTGTATCACGCGCAAAACTAGCGGATCATCTAGCCATCGCAGTACTTGAGGGCATCAAGTAGTGCGGAACGCTGCAGTCGTTCCCCAACTTCGCATATTACCTCGTGTATTGTTCAGCGTACCCTTTGTAGGGCACAAGCTTGTTCCGACCCGCAACTTGTTGCAGAACAGGCCTAATTAACCTCGTCGTTCTCGAGTACGCACGAGCCATAGCATCGCCAGTGCGAGCGCGCAGGCCTCCGGCTTGTCTCAGCAATTTCTTTGCTCGCTTTCATCCTCGAGGAGTTTGTGCGTATACACACAGCCAGTGATGTACCATCTTTGCCGAGATCTCTTGCAACAAACCGCAGCAGAAGCAGCAACTCGCCGAGAGCCGGAGTTTCGCAAGAAGCAAATGGATGCCGCTGCTTTCGCCACAAGATCGGGTGATGCCACGCTCGCGACCTGGCCCCTTTCGCTCCCTCCCTCCCTCCCCTCCCTATATGCTGCCTTCCACTTCGCCAATCGTCGTCGTCGTCTTGCTCAAGAACACACGGCTCGTCAGATGCTCGGGTTGGCGCGTGCAGCATCAGCGCCCGTCTCGTGGCGCTGCTGTTTCGAAGCGAGGCGCGAGCATCTCACTACGGGGAGAGAAAGGCAGGAAGAGGTCGAGATTCGGGAAGGCTCTCGTCGAGCGCATGTACAAAACACGGGCGTCTGCGCGTGCATGCATCACGCGTATCAGGCGTTCAAAGAAAAAAGAAAAGCTTCGATCCCGTCCAACGAACCTCGACTACTACCGTCTTCTTCTCGTCTTGGGGCAAGAGTTGAGTTGAAAAATAAAAAATCCCGCGGGAAAAAACTTCCCATCTTTATTCCCCATTTCTTCCCGTTAAAACACGGTCCTACCCTCATTCCTGTCCCTTAGATTCTTTACTTCCCTTTGAGAAACAGGGAAGTACGGCGCTTCTTCCCCCACTTCCTTTTCCTCCTACACGATCCCAATCTCGACCCACTATCGGAGTTCCGTCTAGACGCTATATGGAACTCGTAGTCTCTTCCCGCTGGCGGCGCCCATCTTGCGAGCTGGCGGGCGACTGGCACGAAGGCGACGACTCCTACAGAGAGGCGCGCCCCGTCCGGCAGTCATTCCGGCCTGCCTACAGAATACACACACAGTTCGGGATCTGACGCGGCTGCGCGAGCTCGCACGCTCGGGAGTAGCACGTAAAAGCGAGCGCACTGTGTGTACATTCTCGCGCACTTTATTTCTTCCTTTCTATCCCCACACACCAGCTCCTACGCTGCCCATTTTTCACCCGCCGTCCCCATCTCCCCATCCGGGACAACGAACCACGGGCGCACCTCTACATCCCTTCTTCCCCACTCCCGCCGGTCTCGCTCGCTTATCGCGGCCCTTCCGTACCAGCTTTGTTCGCTAACGCACACACAGACGCACAGCGAGGCACATGTAGCACCCAGCGTGCAGCAGCCAGCACTACGTCTTCGTTTCCCGGCCAGACTGTACGGCGGCTGCCACAGCAGCCGCGACCATTGGACGCGAGGAGGGCGCTTCCCGCGAAAGCCGCAAGAAGACATTTAGGGGGGAAATGTTCGGGAAGAAAGGAATAGCAAACTGCGCGAGAGATAGCGGCCACGGGAATCTACACCCATCGGGACGGAGGGCTAAAACAGAGCCAAGCATGCAGTATAGATGGCACTGCCAACGTTGTTAAGTTTAAAAGTACGTTGACAGATGGGTTTCGGGGGAGGACGGGATCTCGCGGGAGGGAACAATGAAGAGCTGATGAACAAGGGAAAAAAAAGATTACTTCGGGGAGTGGGGGAGTTTATAAATCTATATAAAACAGATTTTTTTTTCAAGCTTATCAAGTTCATTCTGCCTTCACACACAGCATATATTACACTGTGAGGGGAGAGATGGTAAACTGCTACATTGATGTATCGACAACGGCCGAAGTAAAGAAAGCTAAAATACTAAAGGGAACGAAGCCACTTCCGATGCCTACAAGGGCGCGTCTAAAAAAAGGAAGATAGGGGAGATAGCACACAGGGCGTCCAAGTTCGTCGGATCAGACGGGTCGACGATGACGCGCTCCGCTGTGGCTAGCCGCCACCTACCTGCTTTTCCTCGAGGGACGAAAACCGAAGGGCCGATCAAAACAGCTCGTTCATTCCAGCGCCTACCTAAGAGTTCCAAGCCAACGTGAAAGAGCACCGGCTCATTAATCTCGGTGCAGAGCAGCGTTCATATCACCCCCCCCCCTTTTTTTCCCTTTCCATTTCCCTTTTCCTCAATGCTCTCTTGCTTCTTGACTGATGTGGCAGCGCTGAGCTGACATGTAGGCCCCAACACAGCTATATACAGAGCATGCAGCAATGATAAGCTTGCGCTCTGATTTTTTTTTCACAGAATAATTTTTCTTGTTTCATTTTGTGTTGTGTGGCCCTCAGAATCCTCCGGCACCTTGAAACAGCGCACTGCTTGTGTTATTTCCTGTGTATTTTTAGTACGTGCGTGCGCACGGTTGAAGCGTCAGAGACGTCCAATGATTGCGACCGATCCCGCGAGAGCTTGCAGAGCGCGGTGGCGGTAGAGTCTGTATCTATATGGCGATATACACCCACGTAGAGAGCTATATACGACGCGTGCTTTCCGGTGGTGGTGACGGCGTGAGCCGGTGGAGTCCGGCAAAAGGACGCCGCGCATGATGGAGGCCTGGACGGCCCGAAAATTCCCGCCGCCTAGCGGCCTGTACCTCCAGCGGCGAGCGTCGAGCGAGGAGCAACACACACAGAGCTCGGGCGAAAGCCAGCAGCGCCGGTCACATATTGCTTTCGATTTGTCTCGACTTCATTTTTCTCAATCGCGGCCTAGAATCGTGACCAAAGCGTCGCCGCTGGCTGCTGCTCGCTTTGGGGCGCAGCGATAGAGGGATCGAGAGAAAGTGCAAGAAAATAGCAGAAAGGGGAAAAGACGAGAGAAAGAGAGTTCTTTGTTGGTGGCTCTCTGCGTCCCCACACACTAAAGCCCGATAGCCGGTTGAGCCTGCGCTGTTGCTCCCGGCCGGTTCCGATGACAGAAAGACAGAAGAAGGAAAGAGCTAGTACTAAAGCGGGAACAAAACCGCCGTCCCAAACGCCGCGTCATTGGACACGGGGCTAGCACGAAAAACGAGACACGTGGACGCCGTTACTTATTTTCCTTCTTCTGCTTTTCGATTATTTTTTTATTATCATTTGCTTCGAATCGGGTCAGTTTGTGTTGTAGACGCAGGAGTCTTGACACTCTCCGCTTCCAACATTTGGGCGACAAGCCTCGGTTAGTTTCCTGCTCATGATGATGGATTACAGGCGAGCAGGAAAGGTGTACGTACATTCTCGGGTGCTTCTTACGCAAGTTCATATAATTAAAAATGGAAAAGGCCGCACTAACAGACACCTTTCCTTCTTTCTTTCTTACTTTCTTCCTTTCTTTCTTCTTTTCTTTATTTCTTTCTTTTTCTCTCTCTTTCTCCTTTCCTTCTTCCTTTCCGCCTTTCTTTCTCTCTTTCCTTCTTTGTCTGCATTTCTTTAGGCTCTTTCCTTTTAAACAAAACTGCAGGAGCCAGTCAGCCATGTCACAGTTTATCACGCCAGCAACGAATCGTAACAATTAGGTTATCTGCGTACTTAGGCAGCCATTTGCGTAAGATGTAACTTTCGCGCACGCTAGAAAGGCTAGTGAGCGCCGCCAGAATAACGAGACGCTTGCATTTATCTTAGCATACTGTGCACACGTTACATGCTTGTTATGCAAGCTTCCCTGCAAGTTCTAATACAGTTGCTGCTGCGGAGATACGCTCGTCCTTGCAAACATATAAAACAAGGAGGTAAATGCGGCGACCAATCATTGCAGCTTTTTCTTTTCTTCTTTTGCACGAAATCTAATTCAGTGTACGACAAAGGAGAGGCATTTATCCGACGATGATGATGATGACCAATTTAAATTTGTCTCCAAAAGCGTTGATGGCAAATACGGGACTTATTGGTTGTTACTGAGTAAATTACGTTCAATTTCTGCCCGTCTGCGTCTCTCCTCCTTTTCCCCTCCTCTTTATTACGATTACTTCATCGCTCTAGAACGAGAGCAAGGCAGCGGCCCCAACGTGACAGTCGCAATTAATATGGGTTGCAACAGTGTAATCATGCCAACATTCCTCTCTTACCGCGGCCTTCGACATATGAGCCGGCACTCCGCGCTTTATAATCCTAATAGCTCCAGGCTGTATAGAGCGCAGCCTCGCGACAGCGCAATTATTTATTCTTTTTTCCCGCCTGGATTTCGTTATTCCGGATAAAAATATGATACATGATCCACCGTTTCCCGAATATATTTTTCCGCCCTGAAATACTTTGAAAATGGCGTTTCGTCAAGCTGCAACATCGCAAAATATGTATCTATGCTTAGTAACACGAGTGCGCAGCATGATGGCGCTTTACGCCTACAAGGTAGCCAATATGCGGCGATTACTGGGGGATATATAGTTACCTCCGTATCGTCGAAGCTGGGTTGCCCATTCTTCCCGCTAAAGAGCAGAAAAATAATTTCAAGCCCTGTGCAACGGTGGCGAGATCGCATTGCTTTGCCGCATATACCACGGTTGCTCTACATTGAGCAGAGACTCAAAATAGAGCAAATCCTTGCTTTGCCGAGATTATAGAGAGTTCAGTTACTCTGTTTTTCTGGTTCAGCATATAGCTGCGAGTTCATGGCTGCTTGAAATTTAAGTCTTTGGGCGGCTTTGAAGAGGGTGCCAAACTATTTTAAGAATTCTAACGTACAGTTACCGCGAAGAGGCGAGGAAGGCTTGCAGCGTTTCGTACGGGAACATGAAACGCGCATCAGGGTCCTATGTTCGCACAGCTGGTTTTGTCGCGATGCAACCAGTGTCATTTTCTCTTGTCGCGCACGCCCGCTATTCAGTTTCGCAAGGTGAATTCACTGCAAAAAAAAAGCCTATAATCCCATCTGCATTACCATTGCTGCACCTATGCGAAAACATCGGCACGCGCCGCAGGTTCGTTCATGTTTAATCTTGCGAGTCCCTCGGCAGTACGAATGCGCCAGGAGGAACACTGATTAATTGGATACTTACGCAAGGGCCGAAAGCTTGCGAAGACACCGCGAGAGGGCGGTTCGTGCAATATTAACACCTAACTGCACACGGACTCATTTCGTGGCCCCGGCCTCTTTAAGTTAATTAAAACCGTCCACGCGTGGCTGTAACTTGTAATGAGAAGATTGCGGCCAAGAAGTTCTCTCTCCTTCTTTGTTTTCTCTCTCTCTTTCCTTGGAACTTTTGCAGCAAGGAATCGAGTAAAGGAAAAGAGAAGTCAGGGGAAAAAATAGAGGAGCGCGTAAAAGCAGCAGCAGCTTCCCGCACTTGGGGGAATTAAGGTACGCACACACAGTGGACGTGTCCTGAGCCAGTCCTAAGATCTGGCTCTCGCTTGGCCAGCGAGTCTGGTCAGTTATCTTTGCTCCTATAGCTGAGTCCTCTCTCGGAGTGGTGACGGTACGGACTGCTGCTGACTTTGGCCAAAAAACGAAGATCTTCAGGGCGCACTCAGCGCTGGGCGGCCGGGTGGAAAACTCACTTCCTTGACATCATGCCATATCGTCCCGAATTGTGGTGAAGTACTGCGCGCACGTTTCGTTTTCGACTTGAAGAAAAGATTCTGTCCCGCACGCTTCTTGAGCTGAATCGGTGTGTGTCGCGCAGAAAAGATAAGCTACCGGCTCGAAAGACTCCCGTTCTTCTTTTCAGTAACCTTTATGTGTGTGTGCCCCAGCTCAAAGAATTTAATCTAGGTCTTCTTTCCTTTCTTTCTTTGGTCCTTCCTGTCCTCTTCTGTGCTTTCTATCATTATATTCGTGACCGCCGACATGCCGAAAAATCGTTAGAGGAAGCACGTGTCGCACCTCCCGGCTCGCCCGGTCTTGCCTCGCCCTTCTTATGCCCCCCGCCCCCCCCCCCCCTTTTTCTTCATTTTCCTGAGCTAGTTTTAAAAAGAAGCAGAAAAGATATCTGTCGCTCAGGCGACCCTGCTCTCTGCTCTAGTCATTAAAAATTTTGTCTTTATCGGGAGCGGGAGCTGTTTTAACGAGCCATTGTAATGGTCTTTGTACAGAGATAGGAACAAGCACCACGGGCGTTGTTGCTGTTTCCTCGTCCATGGTGCGTGCGTGCGTGCGCTAAATTTTTGTAAGGTGATGGAGTACAGGAAGTAAAACATTGGGGGAATTCTAATCATAAAGATATCTGACGCCTTTTACACGACGGAGTTTCAAATGGCGCTGCGTTTTTGGTGGTTGCATAATTTTGCTCGCCCTTTTGTCAGACTAAAGAGACCGAGTAGTACGCCGAGTGTTAACCCACCTCATATCCGGAAACAGCGACTTCCTCTAGCCACTACGGCGGCACAGAGTGTCTTAAATAAGGCTGTGTTTCCGCAGCACGACAGTCGCGCAACGCATTAGAGTTACGGACAAAACCATATCGTCCGGTGTATTTAATTGCACCCTGGATGGCTGCGGACGTTCTCAGGAAGCAATTGTCGTTAGGCGATCGGCCCAAAAAAATTTAATTTTTGACAAAATAACAAGACTAGGCATGAACAGAAGGACACAACTCCAACGTGAACAGGAAACAACGCGACGGCGATACCGACAAGAAGCGTGACACCACGTGCCAAGAAACGTGATGTTCACACACGCGTACCAAAAAAAAAATGGCGGTGGTTTAGCTCTGGTTAAACCTGGAGTGACGCAATAGCTACAGCTGGCTGAATGGGACTTGGTCACGTGACCAACCACGTGACGAACCACGTGATCAGCCACGGCGCCGCACCGCCGGCAGCTGCTCCGCACCACGTGACAGCGTGGCGGCGCCGCCATGCTGAAGGCTCGAAATGCTACCGTAATGTAGCTATCGCTACAAAAAAAAACAAAAACGAAGAACGCCTGACGATGAATAATTTACTGGCTATCATTTACGTCATGAAGGCACTGAAATGGGAGACACGTGTCCAAAGCAGCCTTCTGTCTTCGCTCCAAAACTGCTCGATCGCCCCTTGACGCTTGCAGTTGTTATGTCCGTGGATTTTCATTAGGAAATAAAAAGAAGCTTTTCAAGTTTGCTGAAAGAGATAACGTGGTCATCGTTGTACAGGCATAAGTGAACTAAACCCAAATATACTTACGCCATGACATATCCACAGCGTTATACCAGAGTGGTCCTGAACAAAAGCAAGAAATTTGTTCCGCACTCACTTTTGGCATGAGATACTCAAGTGCACTCGAAAACATCTCTCACGAGAGGCGACGCAAAGGCGGTACCCTTTCACGAGACACACTTAGGCTAGGGAGTGTCAGAGGCGCATGCGAAAGAATTAGCATAACCACATTTGTTTATACACTATCGAAATAAATGGGTTATCATCGTCTTAAGTCACCAAAAAATAAACAGTGGCATGGGTCGAAAGCCATATAAAAGAAATAAATAAAACATCTCTTCTATCCGCTGCGAACAGGTGCAGAAAGCTCGCGTCACCACTTCTGTTATAGGCAGTAGCCACATGCAGTGGCCGTCTGCGTGGCTTGGCTTGGCTGCGCTGCTGCGTGCTCGCATGAGGCTCGCGGCGGCTGGCAGGCGTCTTGTGCTCGTGCCGGTATTCGCCTGGCTGGAATAAAGCTGTCCGCTTGGCGTCTCAACGGTCCTGATTTCCTCGACTCAACAATTTTCTCCGTGCTTGCACCAGGTGCGCGTAACAGTGTACAGCGAGGAACACGGCGACACGCAGAAAGCACTTTTTGGAAAGCTCTTACGGACATTTCCAGCAACCTAGATATTTCCTACGTAAGCGTTTTGACTTATGCGAGTACAGGATGGAAGTCTCTTTATTACCTGCAGCTGCTTTTAACAGTCCTGTGATATTTCTTAAATCTACTGGAATTAATAAGACAAGGCTACCTGTGACTATAGTGTAACATTTGACGCAATATCTTGTTGTACCATGCCTTGCGGCTACCAAATGGCATATTTCAGTAGCAAAAAATAAGTGGCCTTATTTCCATAACGCCATAATAATAAATATTATAAATAACTATAACAACTCGCGTGCACGAGGACGCGGTTCGAATCCCGGTCCTGGCGCAATTCTCCACCGGATAAAAATAAATCAGTGTGTCACTGGAATTGTATAGCGAGGCCTGGGGTTCGGCCCCATCCCAGTGACAAGAAACGACAACGCACCCCCTCACCACAACAGGATTTTGCCACTAATTCTGACGTATTACTTGTCCGCCACTTTCCAAATGAACAGACTAATTATCCCCCGGCGCTCTGTCCTCAGCGGCTGCGGAGCAACTGACTAAGGTGGCGGCCAGACTTGTGACGAAGCGTAGGGCGGTAAGATCTCTGACTCCGGCCAGGCCGCCATTGAATACTGGACCTGGCTACGTTTAAAACTAGAACCTTGTCCAGTGAGGCTAGCTGAAGAAGTATCAGGTATTAAAAAGGATATCATAGAGCTTAGTGAGGTTCAGGGTCACTGACGAAGCATATACAGTGCTAAAGGGTGGACACATACCATTCTGTTGCGGTTTAGTGGAGCGAGAAGAAATAAATGTGCGATTCATGATCAATAACGATATAGCAACACATAAAAGAGTCGTATAGCATCAACGATAGGGTGGCAATTATCGTAATTAAGCTTAATAATAGGTACAAACTGAACGCGCCTACATTCAATCATGATGACCAGATGAAGGCGTAGAATTGGCAATGAACAAAGTAAAAACAGTACACTGCACGGATAATAATAATAATAATTGGTTTTTCGGAAAAGGAAATGGCGCAGTATTTGCCTCATATATCGTTGGACACCTCAACCACACTGTAAGGTAAGGGATAATGGAGGGAGTGAAAGAAGAAAGGAAAAATGAGGTGTCGTAGTGGAGGGCTCCGGAATAATTTCGACCACCTGGGGATCTTTAACGTGCACTTACATCGCACAGCACACGGGCGCCTTAGCGTCTTTCCTCTATAAAAACGCAGCCGCCGCCGTCGGGTTCGAACCCGGGAACTCCGGATCAGTAGCCGAGCGCCCTAACCACTGAGCCACCGCGGCGGGTCTGCACGGATGGGCGAATTCATTTTCAAGGTAGGCAAGAAGCAGGCAGGAGGCCAGGTAGTGGGCGACTACCGCATAGGTTCTAGGGAGAGCAGAGAGGAGTTATTAGTAGAGTTCACAGAACAGCATAATTTACGGACCATGAATACCTCAGCCCGAAAGGTGAGACTAAAAACCAAATAGACTTCATATTGTGCGTACATCCTGCCATCGGCAGGATGAGCACACAACAGTCAGCATGTCCCTGCTGAAATAAGTTCTATGATGCAATGACCTCATACAGGCTTCGTCATAAAAATGTCATACAATTTGTATAATATTGTATTGCAGCTGCGTGACAAATGTACAATTTTGCAAAAATGAATGTCATTCGTATGACATTTGTATGACAAACTGTATCAGTTTATTGCATCATACAACTTTTTTCAGCAGCGGTGGAGGTGCTCTGCAAGGTGCGATGAAGTGGCGATAGGATAGAAGGGTCTCGAATTAGCCTAAACTTGAAGAGAGAACAGAGAAAACTAGAAAGGAAGAAGCCCATCACCGAGTTAGCAGTAAGGGGAAACGTAGAGAAATTCAGGGTCTCTACGCAGAACAGATACTCCGCTTTAACCTAGAACTACGCCCTTAGTGCTCGAACGAGGTACGATAATCTCACAGATATCATCACTGAGAGCTCAATAAAAATAGGGAGTAGGGTAGCTAGACAGGATACCGGCAAGCTCTCTCAGGAGAGGGAAGATGTGATTAATACATTTCAAAGCAGGAAAACCTCTGACTCCACAGAATAGAACTGGCAGAGCTGTCGAAGTTAATCAGCAAGCGTAAGTTAAGCGACATAGGTAATTATAATATGCACAGAATCGAGAATGCTCTAAACAACGAAGGTATACTAAATAATTCGTTGGAGGCACTTAGATATCTCTTAACTGCGGGAAAGCGAAAACCGTTTGCGACTCATTGCACTGATTTGAATTTGCCGCGCTTGAATTCATTCCACGACAGAGGAGAAAAGCAGCTGGCGCGAGCGTGGCAGAGATATCACGTGGCCTAATATGTAACGGACGGACGCGAGTATGGGCCATTGAAGGCTATCGCCTTAAAAGCGTTCAAGGGGAAGCTAGGCATAGCCATAAGTCCGACGTACGCGTTGAGAGACAAGGAGGGCAATGTTGTTACCTATATGGATAATATAGTTAAGGTAGCTGAGTAGTTCTAACCAGATCTATACGGTAGCCAAAACAATCAGGACGATAATGACGGAGGAGGCGGCGCAGAGGAATTGGACATCCCGCCGGTAACGAAAGAGGAAGTGAAGAAAGCTTTATAATCGATCCAAAAGGAGAAAGTAGTTGATAATGATTAAGCTAGGGGGAGCAGCGCGAAAAGAAAAGGACGAACACAGAGGCTAACAGGACAGGCACGGAAGGAGTGCGAAAAGACGAGGACGAACGCAGAAGTTAACAGAACAGACGCCTGTCCTGCTAGCTTCTGGGCTCCTGGAATGAGGGCCCACCCAAACATTCTATGCATTAAACGTTTCTCTCTCTCTCTCCCCCCCCCCCCTCCCTACCTCCCTCCCTTTCCCTCTCTCTCTCTCTCTCTCTCTCTCTCTCTCTCTCTCTCTCTCTCTCTCTCTCTCTCTGCGTTCGTCCTCGTCTCTTCGCGCTGCTCCCCCTAGCCATGCAGCAAGACCAACAAAACGGATGCTTGGGCGAGTTGGTACGACATTTCCCAGAACAGCGCGAACTTGGACTCGGACAGAAGGAAGGCACACAAACGGGAGCTGGAAACCCGTCTGTGCGTCTTCCTTCTGTCTGTGTCCAAGTTCGCGATGCTCTTCGGGAAAAGGCCAACAAGCCCAAACCACAACTCTGGTAGTGATCAGGTAACTGCAGATCTGCATGAGGGCGCTGGGGCGATTGATCTAGAAAAACTGGCCACCCTGTATGCGCAATGCCTCACGACCGCGAGCGTACCGGAATCTTAGAAGAACGCTAAATTTATCTTAATCCATAGTGAGGAGTCGTCAAGGACTTGAAAAACTACGCATCGATCGCTTAATAGAATCAGGGCAACCTAAGACTGCAGTCAACCAAAGGACCATCCTGGCTTTCAGCATATCTGCTCGACGATGGATCACATTCACACTATCTAGACAAATGCGCAGAATATAGCCAACCCATACATATATAGCATCCATAGATTACGAGAAAGCATTTGACTCAGTCGAAACCTCAGCTGTCATGGAGGCATTGCGAAACAAGGGTGTAGAAGAGGGATGTGCAGAAGTACTAGACAATATCTACAGCGGCTCAGATGCCGCCGTAGTCCAGCATGAGGAAGTAATAAAATGCCAAGAAGGAAAGGTATCAGGCAGACAGACACTATATCTCCTGTGTTGTTCACTGGCTGCTTGTGTACAGGAGGTACCCAGAGGGCTGGGTTTGGAAGAGTTAGGGATAAACGTAAATAGAGAACGCCTTTAGTAATCTCCGATTCGCTGATGGCATTGGCTAGCTAAGAAGTCAGGGGACGAATTGCAAAGCATGATCGAGGCCATAGAGAGCATTAAAAAACGGTAGGCCTGAAAATTAACATGAACAAATATGAAGTAATGTTCAACAGTCTCGGAAGAGAATAGCATGTTTACGGCAGGCAGCTGTCGTAAGGGAGTACATCTACTTGGGCCAGCTAGTGACGGTAGATCCAGACCACCATAGTGAAATAACTAGGAGAACAAGAATGGGGTGGAGTGCATTTTGCAAGTAGCCTCATATAATTAATGGCTGTTTCAACTAGTCATGACCAGTGTCCCTCAAGAAAAAACTATGTAGCAGCTGTATCTTACCGGTTTCCACCTATGGGGCTAAAACGTGGAGGCTAACTAAAAGGGTTGAATCTAAACTGAGGACAACTCTGCGAGCTATGGAAAATAAATGATAGATGTAACTTAAAGAGACAGGAAGAAAGCTGAGTGAGTCGCGCCGCCTAACTCGCCTACAGGAGTACAATAGTCGAGTCATTTATCCCTCCGGCCTCGAGCATACTGCCGCCGACGCTCTTTCCCGCTCACCGCTGCCTTGTTCCTCGTCTGAACCAGTAAATGATGGTAGCCGCAAAATCCGTACCAGCGACTAAGTCTCTCTGTGCACTCCGATTAAACGCATCCCTACACAGGGAACAAACGCGAGTTATGACATCCTAATCGAATCGAGAAGAAATGGGCATGTACTGCGAAGGCAAGATAACCGATGGTCGTTAACCGCAACGTACTGCATTCCAGAAGGCAAGCATATATAGTAAGGACAGCAAAAAGTCAGGTGGGCGGATGAGATTAGGAAGTCTGCGGGGAGAATGTGGCTGCAGCTGGCACAAGATAGGGTCAGCTGGAGGGTTATGGCGCAGTCAGGCTGCTGCTGATGAAGGAGGTGGCAATAATTTCTCCGTGAATAAGATGAGGACGGAAGAGAAGCGCACAGACGACCCAGACAGCCGCTTATGTATACTTTCAACAGTTTATTAAGTGAAGCTTAAAACCGATTTACACCGGCTCAACATCAAAACACTCAACACAACTCAACACTCAAACGAAACTGCATATAACGTTCGAAGAAAAGCACTTCCTTTTCACCGATAATTAATAGCCTTTTATAAAGCTATCACTGCCTAAGATTATGTTTGCAGATTCAAATATTTATTTTTATATATTTGTTCGGTGCTCCCGTCTTCACTAATAAGGTTTGGTTTTGTTTGGTTTGGTTTGGTTTATGGGTTTTAACGTCCCAAAGCGACTCAGGCTATGAGGGACGCCGTAGTGAAAGGCTCCGGAAATTTCGACCGCCTGGTGTTCTTTAACCTGCACTGACGTCCCACTGTTTAAAAGGTAAAAGAACCGCACAAAGTTTTCCCTTGTTGACATCGCACTGTACACGGGCCTCTAGAATTTCGCCTCCATCGAAATTCGACCGCCGCGCTATTTAAAGTTTCGAAGAGCACCAGCGACAACTGCAGTGAACCGCGTTGCGACTTCTCTCCACAAATGAGAACAACAAGGTTTTGATAACAGCGCATACAAAGACAAGAGTAATAGCCTCGGCTGCTTTCATAATCACCTGCGGCGACTGCAGCGTACGCACCCCTTCTGAGTTTATCGGCGAGGTGAAAATGCTCACCATGCATTGAAGGCTATCTGTAGACATGAATTTTTTTAATTACTTTGATGCGCAGAATGGAATAAATTGGCTTCACGTTGGCACAAATCAACGATTGGAAGTCAACGCCCATCTGGTGCCGTTTGTGTGCTTCGCTCGCACACTTTTTTTTTTGTTCTAATTGAAATTTTAGCAATTTGAGTAATGTAAAATTAGCTTGGAAGAGAATAATTTCGGAGCAATAAACGAGCATCGCGAGAGATCAAGAAGAGCAAGATATTGGCAGAGAGAATTGCAAAAGGACACACGACTTTTTCTCCCGTCTCCACAGTTACACTGCTTGCAGGCAATACACTGGCTAAGTTAGGTTCATTGAGCCGTTGGTAACGACCATTATATCCTCTCCCGTAGTGACGTCAATGCCAGATTCGGCTATTCCCCGGTGCCAAGCCGAATGCCTCACGGTCATTTCGTGCCCTGCGCATCCCTCGCGACTACAGCCTGTTCGTATATACGCGTTAAGGCTAGACGCTGCCTTCAACGGCACGATTGCATTATCGCCGCTCCCGAAAGACGTTTCCCGGCCGAAAGCGCGTCCACCCGATTTCGTCGGAAACTTCGCTGACTACGGGGAATGGCTTTATTTTGTCTTTGCTGGCGGGAGGACTTATAAAAAAAAACGAAGTAAAATGTTGACTTAATGAATACGCTTAACGAAGCACGGAGCACGTTAGAGCGTTAGCGCTCAGATAAGCACTCGAGCGTCTAGATTCACACACACGCACGCACGCCCGCACACACGTTTTTAGCGTTGGCTCTTGAATTGGTTTATTTTATTTTTCCAGTTTAACTTCACTGCAGCCTGTGACGGAGCACGCTATAACGCTGTTGTTTCTTTTTACACACGTGTCGTTCTCGTATATATATATATATATATATATATATATATATATATATATATATATATATATATATATATATATATATATATATATATATATATATATATATATATATATATATATATATATATATATATATATATATTGACACTTAAAAATAAAATGAAGCGTGGCAAGTAGCCCCGACGACTTACATAGCTGCGCCTTTGGAACTACAAGAAAATAGAAACATTAAAGACCTTCAGCTGCGAACTCTCCGCTGTCTATGATCTGAGGATAACGGTATTTGTACAACCGTGAAACACTGTTCGAACAATGAATGCGTGGAAGCAAGAGTGGTGAAAGAAACAGCGTGTTCGAATAAACGGTGACGAAAGCTGCGGACACCAAGTCGAACGGCGTCACAAAAACGTCGGCCTCTCGGCACTGCGAAAACAAAGCGACGAGAGATGTTTTACAGATGCGAAATCGCGAGAGCGAGTTGAACGTCCGAGTTATAGACAGAGCTTGCGAAACGAACATTCGCGGCTCGATAAATGTTTTCTTCCCATCTACCCTACTGCGCTGAAGGCCCCAGCGTCGAAAGACAAAAGCGATACAGAAACCGCCGCGTGTGTATATAATAGTACGTCTACGAAAATAAACTGCCTTCCTCCCTAAATTGATAACTGCTGCGGGCGCACGTCAGCAATCGCCATCTGAGGTTAAACTAACAACAGAAGCACGGCAATAGCCCCCTCAGCTCGCAATCGCTCACGGGTCAGCCAGGGGGCCAGGCAGCCGTTTTGTGAATCATTCCTTTCCCATTCGCATTTTTCTTCTCTTCTTTTTCCTTCGAGCAACACAAGAATCGTGATCGCCTTTCTCTCTCTCTCTCTTTCCTCCTTCTTTTTTTCATCTACTTCCGTCTTGACCTCCTGCTCGTCCCTCCGCTCCACATTCTTTGTGCCTGCTTCTTCATTTTCAGTCACGAAGGTTAAAAAGAACGGAGACAGAATCAGAAGCCTCGTTCGCTGTACGGTGGTGCATGATCGACCCAAAGAGAGACCGCTTCGTCTGCGGCTCCTGCTGCTGCAGCAGGACCTTGCCTCGGGCCTGTTCTGTTCCCAAGCCAACTCATTGCCCTCCCCCCTCACCCCTCTCCTTCTCTCGCCCCCTGCAGGTTCAGCGGTCAAACCGTACAAAAGCGAAGCGATGTCCAATCTCCTTATGGCAGCACAATTTACTCGGAAAATAAATGGCACGTCCGTGGCGATCAAATCAAAAGAAGGCTTCTTTTTTTTCTCCCCTCCTTCCGTGCCCTGCCGCCGCGGCCGACGGTGGCGCGGTCGCGGCCCACGTAGGGACGAACGGGAAACGGACGACGGGAAAAAGGGAAGACTGAGAGGAGAGGGGAGAGACAGGGAGTGCGGGACGAGAGAGAGATACGGGGCCACGGAACAGGCGGTGAGGAACCCAACAGAACGCGGGCGCCGCCTCAGCAAAAGAACGTTGCGAAACAAAAAGGGAATTGAGGACCCTGGGGTTCCTGAATCTTGCGGACCCGACCCGCGAGCTCACGCCGCGCTCAGGATGGCACGGAGGAGCCAGCCCCGCGAGGTTTCTAAAAGCGCAGGAAGGACGGGAAAGAGACAAGAGATTAGATAGAGGGCAAGTGAAAGCAAAAAGTAAAAGAAATGGCGAATTTCGTCTATTGCGACAAGGTAAAAGGGGGGCTGATGTACTAGAAATAGCTTTTGTAACCAACGGCCGTGCGGGGACCACCGGGACCGGAGGCCTACGCGACTTGACCCCGCACCGCGCCGGACAAGCGGACGGACACAAGCGCCGCCTGATGGGCTCCCCCTCGTGTATAGCGAAACAAATGAAGGCACAAGCAGACGTAACGAGCTGTGAGATTCGATGAAATCAAGCGCGCCCGCCCGCACGGGAGTTGCACGGGTGAGGGGGACAAGGTTGTCGCCACGGGCTAAGCGGTGAGGCGCCTGAGCCTCAGTCTATATATTTGTACGCGCTGTTTCCCGCGACTCTAGCTGCAGCCTAAGCAGCTACGTAAATGGAAAACACGGAGACAAAAGCAACTCGGCGTAGTCGAGCACACCCTTGTGTATAGTGTGACGCGTCCACATTTGTCCAGTCTTTCAGCTCCCGAATGTTTCAGACCCTCTCCGACACAAGTCCTCTGAAAGAGTGCTTTCCGCCCTCAGAGCGATGACTTGTCTGGCGTGCTCCTGTCCTTCCTAGTTCAACGCAGAATCTAAGAGGAGGACCGCCCTCATTGAAGTGTAAAGTGTGCAGACCTCGCTTTCGGCATACAAAACGCGCCAACTGTGCTTGAACGTAAATGCTCTTCACTCTTCGATAATGTCCCTTTGTCCTTCTTTCCGCGCTAGGTTTGAGAACTGACAGAACGTGAAGAGCTTCGGTACACAGGAAAGCAAAGCGACAAATCGTGCGAAGAAGCCTCGAAACCCAGGCTGCGAGTGGAGGCTTTTGTACCGAATAATGACGGCAGCAAGCAAACCGACACGCGTAATAACGTACTCTCCACCTTAGGAGGCAAGCGTCCGCCCGACGACTGACAAAGACCACATGAAAGAAAAGAGCGCTGCACAACGGGATGAGTAAGTGGAAGGCGAAGGAGAACCCGAAAGAAATGAAACAGGGGGCGGCGTGTCCCAGTTGCGAGATCGGGCCCGCATTGCGCAATTCGTCGCAACAAGTAGCCCACAATGTGTCTCGGCAGGCCAGGAGAAGTACGGTAGCGAGCAGGAGCAGCAAATTGTGTCAGATTGTTACACGCAATATTTGCAGCGCGGAAAGCACTGACTAGCGTTTCCCTTTGTTAGTCGAAGGAGCTGAGCTATAGGTGAAGAAAGACAGGCGTATGGAACTTCGATGGGGAAAGATTTCTTTGCCTGCAGAGCATAGATGTCCCTTCGACCCTGCTTTCCCTCTCTCTCTCTCTCTCTGTGACTTTTTCGAATGTCTTCACTACTGACATCAGCAAAAAAAAAAATATAAGTACCGGTGCTCTCGCACGGAATTGGAAAGTAAATGCTCAAGCGCGACAGTACAGAAACTGGTCACGATGCCTTTCAAGTATCGCGACACAAAAAGAAACGAGATATCGACCAAGAGAACCCATCAGACACCGCACACGGTTGCAAAACACTGCTATAGCGAAACTCGGAGTGTGTGTCAGGTTGTCCTCGTCGTTGATTGCGCTGGCTACAAGTTGCCATGTCCAGACACTTGTTTAAATGATAAAATGAACCGAGGTTGTGTCCACTCAAGAAAAAAATAATAATAAGACGGCGTCAGTCAGAGATGGGCTGTAGTGTAGAAGGGCAAATTTAGAAGAGACCGCAACATTACTCTTCGAAGACTGCAAAGGCTGGACGACTGTACAGACGTTGGGCAAAAGGGCAAACCGCAGCGAACGTAATTGCCAAAGCAAGCGTCATCCTGCTGGCCGCAGCAGTCGCCTTTGTTTTTTGCTATTACTTTCCTTCTATACAATGCAAGCCGACGTCAATGACGCAGTACGACAAACGAGTTCTCCAGGGGAACCTCTGTCCTGTCAAAACGTATTTCAAAGCGCAAAAGTTACATCTTCTGTACAGTCAGGACGCCACTACATAAAGCCCGCATTATACCATACAAAACAATGGCCGAAAGAAAACCATGCTTCGAGCCAGTGCCTCAATCAGACAGAGTGATACTGGCGTCCCCGTCGATTGAAGCGAATCAGAGGTGGACAAAATCAAGGAGAGAGACAGAGTCAGAAGTGTACAAAGATTATGTGGAATGCAGTATCACATAAAAATATTGAAGTGGAACAAGCCAGAAAAAACTTAAGGGCCCTCTTAAGCCCATTCTCAAAAAAAAAAAAAAGCGCTAGCATTTAGGTTGTCTTCTATGGTGTCTACGTTTGGTGTCTAATGTTGTTCTTATTGTGATTAAATTTTGAGTCATTTCCTCAATTTCAGTTTCTTGCGTGCTTGCACTACAACCCTGCTACCCTCCCCGGCCGGCCCCTCCTTGACCTCATACTTCTACGGCAAATATGAGATGTGGTGAGATGGAACGCTGACGACATACACATGGTTGAAAATCATGACAAATTCTTTTATGTTCACAGCACGCATGCAATTCAGCCATTTTTATGCATTTGTCCCTATCCAAGTCAATTTCAAAGTCTTGTTCTTCGTCGTCTTCATCCATGTCCGATGTCTAAATCTGATCAACAGGGGTATTGGGTCTTTCTCTGCTTGCGCGTCTGACCGTACCGCCACTAGCCCGATTTTGTGGTCCGTGCAGTAGGTAGCGGCGCGCTTGAGGTCCATGGCACACTATTCTTGTCTTTATTCCGACGTGGCCTACGTCACAACATCCCGTGACCTACGACCTACGTCGGTCACAAGGTCACGTGACGTATATGGCAGGAAGGCCACCTGCTTTTTCGCAGCAGAAAAAAGGGCCACCGCCGGGTTTTTCGCAGAACGAGAGCCTTAAAGCTATATCGCGTTAAAATGGCATGGTATGGTATGGTATGGTATGGTATGGTATGGTATGGTATGGTATGGTATGGTATGGTATGGTATGGTATGTAGGGGCATAACGTCCTAAAGCTGCACAAGGACTGTCTATGAGAGACGCCGTAATGGAGGGCTGCAGATTAATTTCCACCGTTTAAGATTCTTTATTGCGCACTGGCATCGCATTATTTTTAAACGGACTATAGCGCATGAGGGTCTCTCCGTTTACCGGACTGGACCGCATGGGAGCTGGTCTGGTTCGTGCGATTACGATTAATGCGGTATGCGAGGTTTAATGTCCTAAAGCTGTACCTAGACTATGAGAGACCCCCGTCGTGGAGGGCTCCAGACTAATTTCGACCCCTCGGGGTTCTTTAACATGCACTGACATCGCACAGTGCATAGGTGTATTCTGGATTCTGCCTCCACCGAAATGCGTTCGACTGCGGCTAGGATCCGATCCCATCACGTTAGGCTCAGCACAGCGATTTACTATTCGGAAAAGTTCCCTTTTCCAGAGAATTTTCGATCTAAACTTGGCTTTAAAGGGAAAAAAGAATCATCGTTCGTTTTCAGAGAATTCTGGGAATTAGCAAGGAAATTAATGAAATTTCTTGGCTCAAGAAATCACAAACTGGCTCGATTCCTCCTTTCTTCTTTCACTCCCTCCTTTATCCCTTCCCTTAAGGCGCGGTTCAAGTGTCCAAAGATATATGAGACAGATACTGCGCCATTTCCTTTCCCCCAAAAAAGCAATTATTATTATCGATAAATACTGCCGCTAATCACGAAATCGGTGCCACTGAGGACGTTTAAGTTTTTCACCGGAGAATTATTAATAGAACGAAAAAAAAAAGCTTCCATCTCGCGTACTGCCTATCACGTCTATGAATTTTTCTTCGGGCTGTGCACAAATACAGCGATGTCTTCCATGACGCGTTCCTCACGGCGCCACTCCATGAGTGAGATGCCATAAGCTGTGCAAGTCGCGCGCCTCAATCCCGTGTTGGCGGCTCAGAACTTTCGGTCGTCGTCTTATACTATATTCCAACCTACAGACATTTTTTTTTTCAGTTCCCGTATATATAGGGTGCCGACCTATACGACGGATCAACCAATGTGGCAGTAAACACGGTAGTCACGTTGAGCAATATGACACCATCTTTTTATGAAAAGGCTTTGTAGCATCTTTGTTTTGGTGCAAAAATATACTTTCGGTGGCGGCTGCGTTTTTATGGAGGAAACACGCTAAGGCGCCCGTGTGCTGTGCGATGTCAGTGCACGTTAAAGATCCCCAGGTGGTCGACATTATTCCGGAGTCCTCCACTACGGCACCTCTTTCTTCCTTTCTTCTTTCACTCCCTCATTTATCCCTTCCCTTACGACGCGGTTCAGGTGTCCAACGATATATGAAACAGATACCGCGCCATTTCCTTTCCCCATAAACCAATTATTATTATTATTATTATTATTATTATTATTATTATTATTATTATTATTATTATTATTATTATTATTATTTCTGAGTTTCAAAATAAACGTGCTTAATGAAAGTGGGCGTTCCAGTTTTTTTTCCAACTTTTCATACTTCTCTGAAAAAGCTAGGAAACAACGATTTTTTTTCTTTTTCGAGCTTTTAAGATTTGCTGAAATTTTACGTATCTAGGACGCCAGGACTCTACCTGCCGCCGCGATCCTGCAGGCCTGCTTGACCAAGCGTCGTTGTTCCGGCGAGCTGTTTCTGGTCAGAGCAGCTTCCCAGGAAAAAGGCGTGGGATTGGGGATTGGTGGTTGAGTAGGGCAGGGTTAGGGCACTTCCAAGTGGAGCGGTACAGGGTTGGTTTGGTCCCGTAGGAGGGGCAGTAGTAGGGAAATACGGTCGGGTTGAAAATGTTCTTGAGGAATAGGCATGGAGGAGAGTTCGTTAGTAGTTGCCGCCACCGGACGGCTTCTACCTGTTTAGGCCTTACAAAAATTTCTTTACACAATCTATAGACTGTCCACAGACTTCTGTCTATAAAGTCTATAGACTCTTTATGGACAAACCCTAGAGAACAGTCTATAGGCAATACAAATCCTATAGACAGTCTATAGACAATCTACAGATTTATGGCCATACACTTTCAGTCCATACACTTTGAGACAGTGTATAGACTACGAACAGACAAAGATAAATATATATATATATATATATATATATATATATATATATATATATATATATATATATATATATATATATATATATATATATATATATATGAAGGCAATAGAGTCGATAAGAAGTCTATAGACTGTCTATAGACCATTTTTGTAAGGGAGGTCCCAGTATGGTGGTGGTCGTAGTTGTCTCTCGTGTCGCTAGTGGTTGAGAATGGATGTGTATAGGTGAATGCCTTTGGCAGGGCTTCGTCCGGGTTGGACAGCTCTTTCTCCTGCGCCCGGTTAGGGATATCTCGAGCTTGCAAATTAGCGCGCTTTTATTTCCAGGGAGACAGGCGTGCCCAGGAGTACAGACGATTCGCGCGTTCGGGATGTTGGTGCTGTATAAATGTTGTAGTAACCAGTGGGATTGTGCTGCAATGAGGCCTTGTGAGAAGGCGCGACGTGTTGCTTGAGTGACCGTAATAACGGCGTGTGTGTTGTCCTGTACGGTTGATGTATGCTGCGTGTTTGACGACCAGCTCTACGGCGCTCCCCACCAACTTTTCGCTGAGTGTCGTTCGGATGGTACCGCCGTCGATTTTTCTTCCCCGTCAGCTACCGCTAGGGACATTGGGACGCGATCAGTATTTGGCCGCATCGGTGTACAGGACATTCAGATTGCCGCTGTAATTGTGCCAGGTAGGGCTTTCGTTCGTGCTTGTATAGGCGGGTCACCTCTATTTTACTGCGAAACCAGTACCAGTGTCACGATGCGACGATTAAAACCACCGCCAGGCCATGAGCCACGCTGTCAAACGCGCCCTTTCAGTCTAGCGCCAACAACACCTTCGACCGGCGCGAGCTTGGCTTGTCTGCGGTCTTTCCTTTGATCTTCCTGCTCTTCTTTGATTGTCCTGCGCCTGTGCACTGGAATCTCGCTATTCCCCTATGCCTCTAAACGAGAGGGTCACCCTGTTCTAAAAGCCTCTAATGTTGAAACATCAGCATGAAACACCACTACCACATCAGCCGAGGTTCATAGCCACTAAGCCACCGAAGGGGAGCATAGGGCCCTTAATTCTCGAATACAGTCAAATCAAGCCCAAAATTTTGTGAAAGTTGCTCAACGCGACTGAGTTTTTTCGAGTCGACATAAGGAACCGAAAAGGCGCTTTCCCGAAAATCTCGTTTTCTAGAGCAAGCAGCTGAATGTAGAATATGTGCCCTAAAAGCTGGCCTAACCCAATTGCTTAAATCTGTGCAGAGTTAATTATTGCTTAATAAAAGCTTCTTCAAGTCCTTGTCAACCGAGACACTGCCTCACGTCAGGATCAAATCAGGCGGTACATTTTATAAGCGAGCAGCGTCAGTGTGTATGTATGGTTATCTCATTATGCCTCCCTGGCATCACTGCATCGTGTTCGGCTCCAAGCTAGGCAGTGCCCTGCACACCAAAATGGCAGCCACGCTAGATGAAAAAATTTTTGCGCAGTCAAATATATGAGAAGGCCCCCAAGGCTAGTAGCATGGGCGTGGATATGCTAAAAACAGGGACGGCGATGCACCCAATAAGAAAATGTAAAGAAATAAAAAGAAGAAAACCATTCAGCTGGTATACACATTTCATTTGTGTAAATCCCTCACCTCCCGCCCTCTAGTAAAGGAAAACCCTGGAACGAAGAAGCACTGCCACAAAATGCCGTTTCCTACCCTATTTTTGAATGACATCAACACACGCAAAACATGCCGAAACAAAAAAGAAAACACATGGAACAGCACTGACACTCAACAATTTCTTTATTGGAAAGATCACCTTATGCGAGAAGTGAAATGTGCTGCGTGAAAAACTGAAACGCCCACGATTAACGACAGTTCCAAAAAAATGCATATATAGCATTGGTGTCTTTTCCAGTAAGGAAGCAGTCAAGTGCCAGTGCTGTTCTGTGTGTTTTCTTCTTTATATGCGAATTGCGTACATGCTGCATATTTCCTAACTGTACCTATTCCAGCTGGTACTTCCACTAAACAATAAAATATTAGAAGAACGGCAGCGACCGAACAGTAAAAAAAAAGTTTAGTGATTACATTGAACGAAGGAAACAAACAGCCACGGTCTGCAAGTACGAAGAAGCAAACGACAAAAATACAGGGAAAACGAGCTGCTCCCCAACTGAGCCGCATCTCTTGGAGTGTCTTTCGTTCGCAAACTAAACAGGGCGAAGGGGGACAAAAAAAAACTGCATTAATCTTCATTCTTACCGAATAAATTCACTGAGCCGCGGCCGATTCCCCTACCGTCTAAGCGAGCCCTCTTAAGAGACGAAGAAGAAGAAGAAGAGCGTGTCCTCTCTCGTCGCGCACCCGTGCGAATCGCAGCCAGAGGCGCCAGCAACACAGCAAGTACTAGGAGCTATGTTTCGATCCGGAATCGCCTGGCTGAAGCTCCAGACCAAGCTGAGCATCGCCATCTTTTCTCTGCAATGCCTAGTGAGTAATGACGCGCGCCTTGAGAACAGCGACGTCCCGGAATTAGGGGCGTATCGCGCTAGTCTAAGAGTTAGGCCTAACTGGACCGCTGCGGCTCTTTCCAGCTCGTAAATTCCATCCTGCTGTTCTTCACGTTGAAAGACAAGGTGCTCCTGGAATTCGACATCGAACAACAGCGTAAGTGAGCAATCTGCGGTTAATGTGACGAACTCGTGTTTTTGACACTTCGCGCTGTTTGCACCTCGTCTAAGCCTAATATGGTCATGGTTAGGTGGGCGGATGAGATTAAGAAGTTTGCAGATATACGGTGGGCGCAGCTGGCAAAGGACAGGGTTAATTGGAGAGGCCTTTGCCCTGCAGTGGGCGTAGTCTGGCGGATGATCACGGCCACTTGACCTATCTTTGATTCGAACCCGCCCATTAGACTAACACGAGGGAGAACATTACGCCTTTACTTATTTTTATTGTACGCCATTTTTCCCGTCTCTTAAATCTACTTCTTGCGTTTCAGAAATATTACATCGCTTTTGAATTGAGTCGGAACGGCACAAGCAGCACTCAGTCGTGGCCACAGCTATAGGATGTTGGTTACGGTATATACTACATATACTATTAATGACGGCGAGCCTCTTATTGCCTCAACAAAAATGACTTCGCCAATGTGCCCCCTGCTGTCACACACGATTATGAGCACGCTTCTGGGTGATCCGCTGCTGTTTATGTCGCTGTCGCGTCGAAGCTTGTAGCGCAGTTATGAAAGCATCAGGGCAGGTGGCTTGTGAAGACAACAGCAAGACACGCAGTACTATCAAATGAAGCACAATTTGAGCCGGCAACATTTGGCCCATGTTATGAAATGGTTTCTCAGGCGTGAATACAGCCGTGCCTATCTCACGGATATAAAGCGGTATATTTCTTTTAATTTACCTGATTGTCCTCGAGAAAACTTGCACGGGCTGCATATCAAGTGTAAGCATGCTTTTTTTTCTGCGTGTAGGCCTTTTAAGCGCTAGCAACAAGCGCACATAGCCATAGCGTCGTCATATATGCTGAGACGATATATAGTATACACTCTACGTAGAGGGGAGTAAAAAGAGAGTAAGCTGTCCTCTAGCACCCTCACTTTTGTAGAAAGTGCACTATAGGAGAACTTATTACAAATTTACTTCCATGTAGGTATATTTGTGTTGAGCATGTATAATGTTTCAGCTCTGCTTCTGTACGTGATAACGCTCGTGGTCCGCTTCCTCGCCGGAGTCGTGACAGACCTTGGTCTCCTGATTGGCGTCTACTTCGTGAGTACAATGGAATATGGCTGGACTTTCGTTATTTAATATGGACAGGCTATGCACGAACAAGATTCGCTTTTTAGCTTATCTTTTAAATATGACAGCTGGTTAGCGCTGCCGTAACAGAGGCTGCCAATCCTCGTAGTTATTACACTTGCAGTGTCTCATAATAAACAACGGGAGATGACGGAACATAGCAAACTGGATAAAGGACTGACAACTGTCCAGACTCGTTCAAGCTTGCAGATACATTTGGTCCGCTCGTGTGCCTTGTATATTTTCTGTCTTCTTAATTCTGCCTAATCACAGAACTTAAACTCGTTATTCTCGTGGAAATATGTCAACAACTTTGAGCGAAGGTGTTCATCTTAAGTTTGGACTTCGCCGGTTTCGTTTAGGCTCAAGATTAATGCAAAACTATACCTGCGAACTTTGCGGAAACTGTTCTTTTTGAGGCGCACATTACGGTTTGCTACACCTGAAGCTCGTTCACTTGCTTATAACGCTGTTGTCCGGCCAATCTTAGAATATGCTGTAAACATCTGGAACCCCTACACTAGGACCAATATTCACAGATTAGAAAGGATTAGAAAAAAAAAGCAGCCAGATTTATCTCATTCTTATGGCCGCTCCTCCATTACTGACCTTCTCAGAAAAAGTGGATTACCATCCATTACTGATATGAATCGTATTTATCGCTTGAAATTCTTTTTTCCACTTGATGACCAATGGGCAACACAATATTGACACCTCGCTAATAATTTGTTAATCTAGAGGCTATGCTACACGCATGCGACATTCCATTTCAATAAAACCTTTGGCAGCAAGATAACTGCTATAAATATTCCTACTTCCCTAGAAGCATTACTGAATGGAACAATTTTGCTTACCATGCAGTTACATCGAATTCGTTGTCATTGGTTGAGTCACTGCTACAATAGCTGGTGCTTTAACTTACTTGGTGATCTGAGCTGGCTCACTCAATTGCTCGAACGTTTGTATTATGCGCTCGTGTGGGATGACACCTCTGTGATGTTGTTTTTCTAATGTTTGTATACTACTGTAGTATGGAGTAGTAATTTTGTTGTTGGTGACGCCTTACCTGCTGTATATTTTTCTCTATTTTTTTTTACTGTGCAAATGTTTGTATAACCAACCTACTATGGTGCTATAGTCTTATGTTTAAGACCGCGGTATCTATAAATAAAAAACACACGCGCCTCTTCTTATTCAACAGAGCATGAAAGCCCTCATTATCGTGAATGTAGTCTGGAAAGGCACGGGTGCCATCTTCGACGTCGTGCACGGAGCAACGTTTTTTCCCGTCGTCTACGATCAACTGCGCCTTCTGATAGTGAGTGGAAACCGACTAGCACGCCTACATGACACCAGCGCGTTTGTTTGCAATTCACCTCTCTGCATACGGCATTTAGAAGGTACACGAGATATGCTCGATTCCCGCCGTTTAGTCTCGCCTAACGTATACGCACTGCTGGCGGCAAAGAAGCTTATCGTTCGAGCTGCTATGTCATATTACTGCAGGTTAAAACTTACGTCTGGTCGCATACTTTCCACCTCGCAACATAGCGAGGTGTTCTAGTGCATTATCGCACACGATATGACATATAGGGTTGACCTTGATTAAAAGATAATATTAAGCACTGCTTCCACAGGACCACATCTTCAGCAACGAAGGCTTTGCTGGTCTTGTAAGTACCCTGTCCACTCTTGGTCTTTCTTATTTGCCTTCGCTCTATGCCCATCGCTGCTAAGCCTAGTTTTCTTTTTTCTCCAGAAATACGAAGAGACGTTGACGTGTACGCTGTACCTCATGCTTGCGCTACTGATGGTAAGCTCCAGCGATGGCGCGTATCGAATTGCTTCACTCGGTCGTCCAGGACTAAACGCAAACGTAATCATCCAGCGTCTAGACGTACCGCGTTTAAAAGAAAGCCTATTCGTAAATAAGATTGCCGCATAGGCGAGTCAGCGTGCAGCGCGGTCGCCGCGGCAGAAAAGCACCGTGACATATGCAGATCCCACACCCGGCCACTCCCGGGAATGATGCAACTATTATGCCGTGCGCTCGCTACAAGCAGCAGAATGCAGCTGGTCAGTCGTATG
Organism: Amblyomma americanum; assembly: GCF_052857255.1. Lineage (NCBI taxonomy): Eukaryota > Metazoa > Arthropoda > Arachnida > Ixodida > Ixodidae > Amblyomma > Amblyomma americanum. Next base: position 164,964,370 of record NC_135499.1, on the reverse strand, counting down.
GCGTTACTAATGCACTGAGGTACTTTGCCTCATGAGAAAGCCGATCACGCTGCGTTACGAATGAATGACTCGTCCCCGAAGCTCGTCGCTTCCTATACCTTGCCGCCCCCATACATCAATTGTTCACAAACACATGTTCCAACTTGTTATTCTTGCTAGTAGCCCCGCTCCACGTGTAGCGCAGATAACGCGATCGTTCTGACAATCGCGCCGACGCTGAGTTCGCACAAATCAATATATGGTCTCGTGCCGTTGCTTGCCACAAGCGATGCAATGACCCGCAAACACCCCCAATGACAAAGAACACACGCGCAGATGTCACCACTCGGACGTCATGAGCCCGTATACGTTCACTTACCTTGACTATGGGTGGACAGGACGATATCAGCAAGGCGACGCAATCGTCGGTCGCGTAATGCAAGCGGACATTGCCACTCGGAGTGAAATGTCATGTAAGGCGAAAACAATCGAACAGTTATACTCTGTTTCATACATAGCAGTCAACGCTGCCAAAGTTAGCGCGCCTGTACGCGCAGGTCGTGGTGTATGAATATCCTTCATACCGTGGCGCAGGCTAATTCCGCGCCCAAAAAGTAGTTCGCTATACAAGCACAGTGAGCATCGACATATTTCGTTGCGCAAGTCTCAAGTAACGTGAATGGCAACCTCCTGCACTTCGTTTTACCTCCTGCCACATTTCCGTCCTGTGACTCATTGAGACTTGGTGGTATGATACTCGGCTTGTAGCACGAATCGCTCTGACTCCATCCGCGCCTAAAACGTAGTCCACACTCGGTAAATACTGTAGTCACAAGGCCCGACCACTGAGCGCCTCACAGCTTTGATTGTGGTTTGAAGCAGTACCACTTCGTTTTATACCGCTCTTTGTATTTGTCCAAGCACTCAGCAAGGCTACGAGAACAAATCATATGTGGCGGAAATATGGCTTCCCGGACGCACTATTTCCGCAGCCTCCGCAGCGTTGCCTGCTATGTATCAAACGGAGTGTTGTAGCCAGTGTCGTCAATCAGGCTAAACAATGGCACAATTCTTTTCTTCTTATTCACATAACGGGAGGGAACACACGCGAATAAGTTATTAAATCCGTGATTATTTCTGCGCTGTTTAGAGACCGTCTCAGCATAGTTTCTTGTGCTGTTTAAAGACGTTGATTCTGGCGTAAGCCAAAACGTGCGCGTTGTCGAGAGATATATAAATGACAGCTACTTATGAACAGATGCGTCGTGAACCGACGTACCACGTGTGTCTGCGGTCAACACGAGCCCCCTTTTCTACAAAGCAAGAACGGGCATTGCCATTTTCAGTTTGACGATGAATACATACGGGCTTCCGAGGTAAGAAAAACACGAATTTCGGCGAGAGAACAGCTCCTTTCAAACGAAATGAAAGCTGAGCAGTTGGGAATTAAACCCAACCGCTCCAGGATACGGCCCCAGTAGCCGCATTCTCGCAATATTTGGTTGGCGATTGTTTGCCGCTAAGGGTGTTATGGGCGGGGGGGTAACTGCGTGGTTTGTGGTCATGTAGTTCAGGTGGGCTTAGCAACATGCGGGCCTTTTGGTGCGGTGGACACGTCCTAGGCCACTGCCACGAAACCCTGCCCCTAAAAAGATGGAAGCGCACGCGTGGCACTTCTCTAATGCCTACCGTAATTGCTGCTGAGAATGCGTATTATGACAGCGCTGGTAGTCGACTGGAGAGATTTAGCATAGAGCGATCCGCGTTACGTTAACGTGGTCCGCTTACGCGGGGCTGCGCCTGCGTAGCGCACGTGTGCGCCCCTCGGTGCCAACTGCGCCTGCGCGGATCGCGCTTTACTAAATCTCTCCAATATCACGATATTTGTCACGTTGCACAGATGGCTGTTTCAGCCACGCACCCTCGAGGTCCTCTCGATAGCTTGGCGCTGCGTATACAGTCCCGCTCACTATGAAATGAAAAGTGAATGCGGCACCCACAACACGTTGTACCGCTTCTGTAGAAATATGTCAATCGCCAGGAGTGGCATCATGCGCATGACCTTTTCCTGCCTCCTACTGATATATACTGAATGTATTCGCGTATACACTCTCTAATATTTAAAAGTAGGGTTCTTGAGGTGCATACCGTGACGTGTACCTTTATTGTAGTCAACTTTTCCTGCCTCAACCACTATAGCTCGTTTGCGGCGAAACTACGCAATGAGTTTGTATATTGCGGTGACGTTTGTGCAAGCTCGGAATCGTCTGCTGAGATCTAGGGACCGTGAACACCGGGTTTCTCTGCAGAGGCGCAGACGATTCCATGATACGCAGCCTAACCAGTTGTTAAACTTACTACGAAACAAAAACTCCGCGATATGCAAGCTTCGTGCGCAGTTTCACTGAGCCAGCGGTTGAGGCTGGAAAATGTTTTAAATTCTCTGCGATAACGAATGCATAAGAGTGCGGGTTCTTGAGAAAACGGGCGAATGCTACCTGCAGTCCTGTTAGCCTCATTCTAATAGATAACTTCTACAACATTATTGTTAGGCGCAAGGCTGCATTAGGCATTTGGTGCTGGCTTTTAATAACAGCCATTGCAGTTATTAAATTTCAAAAATACGATTTTGCTCGGCGCCGTGATGCGACCAATTATATACAGCTCTCCATAAGCGCCACACTGAAAACGCGTGAGTTAGGAATGCATACAAAACACATTAGTCGGCGATCGCACATGGCATCGAAACAACGCTTATCCAGAATATAAAAATTTATTGCATGTAACAGAGCGAATTTTTTTCCGAGAATAACTTGGTGAATCGTAACCCATCTGAGAAAGTTGCGTTCTCGCAAAAATTAATAAGGTGACTAAAGATGCTAACAGCGTTCAGCGCCACCTGTGGTGAGGACAGTGGAATGGCTGAAATGCAAACCGCATTTATTCCTTCATTCTTGGAGCTCGTTTGTGCCACTAATTACCTAGCATGTCGTGTAAAATGTTTCTCACTTTCAGGGTTATGGAACGTACAGGATCAACCTTTACTACAGGGGACTTTACATGGAGGATGCCAGGATGACAACGGTAGATGTCGCAGCTTCCCGTATCATTTCCAGTGTATCTAGTACGTAGAAATTGTAATACTTTCAGTTCAATATGTCATACGTATTGCAGTTATACGAGACTGCAGATTTACAGTACAATAGCAGATGCTGCACCTGTTTTCCACATAATTTCTAGTGTGTCTAGAGCACACAAATTGTGACTCCCAGTATACATCATCCATTACTATAGGCTGCAGGGCCGGCATAATAGAACAAATTTTCCACTAGGTTCTATTTCAGCCTTATCAACTGCGCCGATTGGCTGCTCCCGGCGATAACAACGGCGTGGCGGCACATAGTTATGACGAAGGATGAAAAGAAATAGAATTGGAATAGAATCGTTGTACTGTCCCGGCCCAAGCTTATAGAAAGACGGCAGAAGTTCCACATTCTTCCCGCATCATTTCAAAGATATCTGGAGCGTAAAAAATAGCACCCTTATAGAATGTTCCCCAAGGCTCCTAAACTGCAAATGTCCGATACTTGCCGCACATAACCTAGGTTGTGCCGTGACTACCTTAGCGGTACAATGACCGAGAGTACTACTGGTAACTAAAATGATAGGATGGAAACTTGGGCGAGTTGGTATAGGCGCATATTTTGGTGGAACAGCGCGGCCGGACGAAATACAGACAGAAGGAAACAACAAAGATTGCTGTCTCATGACAAATATTTCATTTTTAATGAAAACCCAGAAAATTATATAAATACGAAAGACATTAATAACGGTGGCTGCGCCCGGTCAAGAAGTTGCCGATTATTCCATTTCTGACATCTTCAAGAAACATGAAGAGGACGAAAGCGCAACGCATGCTTTGCGCATTATATCGTTCTGTCTTCGTACTTGCACTTAACAAAAAATTCAAAATTGGTTGTTGAGGAAGCCCGCCACGGTGGCTCAGTGGTTAGAGCGCTCGGCTACTGATCCGGAGTTCCCGGGTTCGAACCCGACCGCGGCGGTTGCGTTTTTATGGAGGCAATACGCTAAGGCGCCCGTGTGCTGTGCGATGTCAGTGCACGTTAGATCCCCAGGTGGTAGAAATTATTCCGGAGCCCTCCACTACGGCACCTTTCTTCCTTTGTTCTTTCACTCCCTCCTTTATCCCTTCCCTTACGGGGGCGCGGTTCAGGTGTTCAACGATGAATGAGACAGATACTGTGCCATTTCCTTTCTCCAAAAACCAATTATTATTATTGTTGTTGAGGAAAGGAAATGGTGCAGTATCTGTCTCGCATCTCAGTGGACACCTGAACCCCGCCGTAAGGGAAGGGAATAAAGGAGGAAGTAAGAGAAGAAATGAAGAAAGAGGTGCCGTAGTGGAGGGCTCCGGGATAATTTCGACCACCTGGGGATCTTTACCGTTCACTGACATCGCACAGCACACGGGCGCCTTAGCGTATTGCCTCCATAAAAACGCAACCGCCGCGGTCGGGTTCTAACCCGGGAACTCCGGATCAGTAGCCGAGCGCTCTAACCACTTGAGCCACCACGGCGCCGGCGCGGCTACACTCAACGTCCTGTCCAAGTTTCTTGAAAAGCGCAATAGATGCAAAAACCAGTGAAAAATGAACTAGCCCAGTTTGAAACGCTATAAAAGTTCTTCGCCGACCTCGATTAGTTCATCGGTATGTCGTGTAACGCAATATCGGCGGGAATGCTGTGCCCAAGGATTATTAGTTGAAAGCAGCACAACGAATGCTACCGTGGTAGAAGAATGCGGTGTCGCATGTTTCGCAAACCACCCCATCTCGGCCTACCTGAAGACGTCGTGCTACAGAAGCGCAAGCCAAGCACGAGCTATTATAGGGTCACAGCAGGGTCACAGTGTGCTCATGCAACACCCTCTCAATGCTAAGGCCTCTCCACCGGCCGCGTGACGTCACGCCAAGGGACCGTGCAGGCCCCGCGCTCCGCGATTTCAGCGCGCCGCGCCCGTCTGCACTATTCGGGTACTGCCGTACGTAGCTGCCTTATAAGTGATTCCTTCATTTTCATTTTTGTCGTTGCTGCAGAAAAGAAATTCGCTAGTTTGTGCGCGCCTTAGGCTATCATTTTATCTGCTTTATATATTTTTTTTATTGCAGAACACCTTATTGTCAAGAAAGTTCGAGCTGCTAATACAGTTTTTTATAATAAACAATTTAGCATACGGCCGCCAATTTCGCATTATTGGTCATTATAATAAAAAATTGATTAGTTAATTTCAATTAATCATCTAATTATTAGGTTCTATCACGTACATGATGTCTGCCGTGCGGTAAAATCCATCCGCACAGACCGCACATGCGTATATCTAGTTGTTAAAGTAGAAGTTCGTGAACATTGAAAAAAAAAACACCGTCTACTGCGCATTGTGTTAGTTTTATTCTGTATTGTGTTTTGCTTAAAGCTTTCACACACAGCAATAATGACACTCACAATAATGTTGCGCTGTTGAGTATTTGTACAGCTAATCTGACCCTTACAATAAAAAACGACGAGACACCAGCAATGAAGTGTGCGCAAAGCATTTTTATTGCTTGGGAATAAAACTTACTTCTTCTTAAGCGTTGCTGCTTTCCGGGCTGCGGCCTTCTGCTGCGCATTGTCTTGTATGGCATCATTTCTTAGTTTGCAAAAGTTGTTTAGAACAACGTTGGTTGCAACGCGTACTACCAAGCGCAGGAGAGTTTGTGCAGTGTGGCCATTTTCACATGTCTCAATGTCGTGTTCGTCCAGGAGGGAAATCGTCTGTGAAATCACGACACCACGTTGATTTCTACAGGAGAGAAAATCTTCCGCGGTTGCTCCAAAAGACAACTTCTCTGCAACTAGTTTAGTCATCAGTACCATGTGAACTGTGCATGGCTGGGGAAACTTCAGCCCTCCTCTCGACAGGTTAGCTATCATGGCAGTATTTTCCGCTTCGATCTCTCGATTTTCAATCACCAATGTGCTGAAGCAAGCAGAACATGAAAGCTTCTTTAAAGCAGCATGAGCAGCGTATCCTGCAATGTAGACAATAGCATCCATGTCAGAGTGGGCGTGTGTAATATCGTCGTCGCCGACAGCCACAGAAAAGTTGCATGGGACAAGATCCTCACTTACGTCTTCAAACTCTGTTTCCTCGCGTGGAAATGTCAAAAGTTTTTGAAGACGAAGCTTCTTCTCACATTCGTAGAGCTGACGCACGGAAATGTGGTACTGTGATCCTGCCAGCTGGCGGTAACGGCCGAACCGGTCTTCTAGCGCATCCGTCTGAAATTTGCCCAGCAGTACGTACTTGAAGTGAAGTTCTTCTAAGCAGTAGCGCGAGAGTTCTACCAGAGAATAGCATGTCAGTCGCAAAGCACTGTGAGTCTCTTTCGTCAGCGAGCCACTGGTGATGTTTATTCTTGCCCAAGCGTCCAACCAGTCCACAACGCCGCTCAGGAAAGCTAACTGTGTGTCATCAACAGACCTTACAGGGTCTTGCATGCTGTCCCTTAGCCTCTGGCCTTTGCAAGGGGTCTTAACATTGACTATTTGCCACCATGTGAGGATAACGTCAATGAAAAGAGCAGTCGACTCAGCTTGAGGAATCTTGAACGCGGAACCATGTGTCCTGAGGGCATTTGAAACAAACTGATTAATGACGTCGAGAGCGAGCTTTACATTTTGCCGCTCCATTGAGGTTGGATTCACGGCTTTTGCGTTCAGTCTGTAAGCAGCCTTCACAAGCGACGTCTTCTCTGAAGAATAAAGCTGCCGCACAGCTGCGAAAGAAGCAGCTTTCATACGAGGAGGCCCTTCGGGCATTGCTCCACTCAAGTCCATTTCAGGGAAATAGAGGCATGTTCCAGGGTTTTTCTGGTTAATCCAATTGTTCCTAATGCACTTCAAGAGATGCACAGGATCGACCACGTAGAAAAGAGGGCGAGCGTTATCGGCTGGATGGGGATAGACAATGCTCACCTGAGGACTTGTAGCAAATAACGACATCATCTTGCGGTTCAGAGCATTGTTGTCCGTTATCACAGCGATAATTTTGAGCCCCATTTTCTCAACATTAATGATTATGTTCTTAGCATGCTCGTGCAAAATTTCTGCGCTCAGTTTGCTCACAGGTAATATGTGAATGACGTCCTTGTTTGCAGAAAGGAGTGATTGTACCATGAACACATGGGCTGTTGTTGCTGGTTCCGTTGAATGAACCGACGATCCTACTATTGTGCCCCCTTTGTAGTCGAAGTATGGTTTTATGTGGATCTCATCGATCATCAGGGTCACTGTCTTCTCGTGGTCTTTCATTGATTTGACTCGTTTTCGGATGTAGGAGAGACAGTGCGGTTGATTTTGCTCCACAAGAGGGTCAGCTTTGTAATTTGAGCAAACACGGCGCAGTGTGGAAGGATGGGGCAGAATGATTCTTGATGCAGCTCTTGTGAAGTGATATGCGTGAGGAGAAATTGAATTCAAAATACTGGCGAATACCAGCAGCTCTGCGCTATACACATGCTGTTTCGCGAGGAGAAGCTCTATCTGCTCAACCAGAAATTTCAGCAAAGAAGACTGTTCTTTCGTCGTATCACTGTCCTCAATGAGGTCTGCAAGCAGTGAACCGACAAACTGCAATACTTTAGTATGTTTCGACTCTTTCGTCACCTCAGGTATATTATGCAAGCCTATCTCGAGTTCTTCTAGCAGCAAGGACAGGCTGGAGGTGTCGCATACTTGAGCTGGCAGAATCCTGCCTGAAGGAAGCGACAGAAGCTTCACTCCATTCAAGAAAACAGAAAGTGACAGATCAGGGAGAACTACCAAGGCGCATTTCACATTAGGTGAAGGATCATTCTCGATGAGAAGGAACCTAACGCACTGCTCATCGACAGAAACGGTCCAGAATTTCGTGTTGCAGATTCCAGGCAACTTAGATTTGAACTCCTCGTAAGATGAAACTTTGTTTCTTTTCTGTTCAAGCTCATTAGACTGAAGTGACTTCCTCATAGCCTCCTGCAAAGCAGCGTTTTCCCTTCTTGCTTTTTTCGTCTCTGGCGATTCACTCCGTCCAGGCGTTGAGGACAAGTATTTTGGGCAGTTTGGAAAAACAGAAGGCGCAGCATCAATCTTCAACTGTAGCCTGTCACGCTTCACCTCTATTATTTTCCCTGTCAGTTCATCTTGGTGTGACAACGTCGTAATGAAGTCGCCTGCGTGGAAGTGCAGTTCACACACCTGCACGAGAAAATGAAGCAAGGCCATTCGCCATGACTCTCCATTGCCTAAAACACTAAGTAAAAAGAGTCTGAATAGTGAACAGCTTTTACATATTTACACAGCTTTTACACAAGCCTTATGCACATCCACAGAACTAAATGCTTCCTGGACAATTCATACATAAGTGTAAGAAGTGATATCATTGCCTACAAAGACAGCATGCCTTTCCGGGAGCGACAGCTCACAACTAAGATAATTACCAGCGCCTATTAACCCTTTGTGGGACAGTGGGACACATACGTCCCACATAGTGCTCGACTCTAAAGGGCTCGTACGAAGCAGAAGGAAACCGGAATCATTCTTGTGATGTGCTGCCACCTATTGAGAGGTTTCAGCACTTCTTTTAAATATAGTTTCAGCAGCCTCCACTAGATGAGGCAGTGAGTCCAGAACTTGAAACTTCGTTCTTTTTTTCTGATGCATTGGAAGTTTTCGACTATATGCGATCTGGCAGAAAAGAAAATCAACATGCCTGGTAAGTAATTCCTTTTTTCTGCATTCAGAGAAACAACCCTGGATTAAAATCAGCTCTTGTTTCTGAGATTTGAGCTGACATATAATGAGATAAATGCAAATTTTCAATACCATGCTGAAAAAAGTTGCACATTTTGCTAAGCCTAATGGCAGAATTTTGAGCGGTAATTTTCGAATTATTTGATCTAGAACTTGTCGTTGCTTTCTAATGCAGGGTTTCGATTGGTTCTTGGACGGGAACTCATCAATGGCCAGACATTCAGAACCACCGGCAGCAGGAAGCCGTTCAGAATGAACAAGGAGGGTAGAAAAAATGGTCACAAAATGGTTGGCGTATCGGATGAAGTTCGGTTCATGGGAAGAGAGCACAACCCTGTGAAAGTGGAAAATAGGCGCAGATGCCGTTGGTGTTCCACGAGGGGGAAAGAAGTGCGAACAAGTTTCTTGTGCAAGGCATGCTCAGTCCCGCTTTGTGTGACCTGTTTTGGACCATTCCATGAAGTGGTTAGTCAACACTAACCTAGTGTGGCACCCGTGTAGGTCAATGGGATAAATACGTCCCACATTTCATTTTCCCATTTAGTGTCAATGGGACAAATGCGTCCCACATTTTTTTCTTTAACTATACCTAATAAAATTGTGAAATTTGTTCAGAATCATTTCTGTACGCCTCATTTTCAAGTGTAATAAAAATTTTTTTATAATTCTTGCAAAACATATATGTTGTCCCACAAAGGGTTAAGCAATATTTCAGAGTCTTACCCTCGAATGCTCTGTAGGTGTGAAATCCTTCCGTGGAATGGCTCGCAACCAGGCTTTTCTTCGTACTTCGTCTCTTGGGAAGCAATAAACACGTACTTTGGGACCATTCTGGTAGTTCCCGCGGCACCCGGGAACACAGCACCGGCCCATGTTTCACGAAGTTGCACTCGCTACACGGCAGGCAATCAGTTTCCCATTCGTGCGCTAGCACAGGTACGCACGCCACACAAGAAACGGCCACACGAAACAGACACAGCCGTGCGAGGAGCGAACGGAAATGCACCCAACGCCAGGCTGAAAGACTCAAGCAGCAGCTAGACGCTCACTGCAAGACTGCGTTCGTGTCTGTGCTTGCCCGGGCAAGCGCGAGCACATCGAGGGAGACAACCGAGCGGAGCGGAGCAGCGGAGCCGCGCTTGGTGAGCAGCCTGACCGGACACTTGGCGTGACGTAGCGCGTGTGGAAAGGAGGGCCTGGAGAGGCCTGAAGAAAGTATTTAGAGGGTGTTGGCTCATGGCCATTTGCTCTCTTGCCGTACGTTGCGAGGCCGCCGCTGTGTCGTCTTGAGGATGGCAGGCACCTTCGATGACACACTATGGTGGCGCCATCTCCTGATTCATATTGTAACAGAGGGCCCGCCTGACCGGCGAGACGAGCGTTTTCCCATGGTTTTTCCCTGCGCTTGTTTTATCTGGCCCGCCGATAATCCAGTGGCGGATTTAAGAACGGGGCAGGGAGACCCCCGACCGCCCTCCTCAGTGCGTAACTTTTCATTGAATAGCCATAAGAAATCTAGAACCGCTCACCCCAAGAGTTGTCCATAAATCCCGCAGAGTTTCTTACTTTGTGTAATCTAGATGAACCCGCTGCGGTGGCTCAGTGGTTAGGGCGCTCGGCTACTGATCCGGAGTTCCCGGGTTCGAACCCGACCGCGGCGGCTGCGTTTTTATGGAGGCAAAACGCTAAGGCGCCCGTGTGCTGTGCGATGTCAGTGCACGTTAAATATCCCCAGGTGGTCGAAATTATTCCGCAGCCTTCCACTACAGCACCTCTTTCTTCCTGCCTTCTTTCACTCCCTCCTTTATCCCTTCCCTTACGGCGCGGTTCGGGTGTCCAACGATATATGAGACAGATACTGCGCCATTTCCTTTCCCCAAAAAACCAAATATTATTATGTACTCTAGATGGAAAGCTGGCGGCTTTTTACTTCATCCACCATGGACGCCCGAGGCATGCCGGGAAGACAGCACACCGGCCTGACATCTAGTGGCTTGCTGACTGTGCTACGGATTAGATTGTTTTGGTTGTTCAGTTTCGTTTTCCCCACTAGTTATTACTGATGTTTTGTGCACTTTGTGGTTGTTTAGTGCAGCTACACACGCAGTTCATTTGAGATCCGAAGGCCTTGACTCAAAGTGGGCTCAGCACAGTGTCTGGTGCCTGGTAGTCCTGAAGTCCGTTTGCCCCCTCACTGGGAGCCAATTGGTTTTTGCTCCGCGGTAACCTGTGCATTAAAGTGTGAAAGGAGGGAACAAGGTTTCTTGTGAACTGAGAACTCGGCAGTCTGCTCCGTGACCCCTCTCCACGTTTCTCGAAGAAGTCTCGGAGACACGTATACCTTTTAAAAGTGCAAAGCACTTCGACAAGCGCAATGTTAACCGTACTTGCAGAGAATTACGTTTGCTTCATTTCGAAGACTGGCGGTAGCTGCGCATTGCATGCATGAACGACTTCCACTTCATGACTTAATTCACACAAATACCCGCATGTTGCAGTTTTCAGCATGAACACGGCTGTCACTTACTTGTGGTAGGAGAGAGACGTTATGTTTTTCTCGGCAAAATCTAAGCGCAGCGCCAGGACATGCAGAAGGCCGGCGCTTAGTGCATGCAAACTAGTTTCTCATAGAAAAGCGGGGGCTCAGGCAAGTTTATCGCTGCACGAGCATCGCCTATGCACGGACATACAGGGTATTCCGTATTTATCTGTCCGAATTGTAAAAAATTGTCCTGCGCAAACCACCTGCTTAAGCACACACCACAGGGTATCTTATGATAGTTTGCGTTTTTCGATAAATAATATCGGAACTTGCCTGGACTGCCCGGAATCTGTGAAGAACTGGAGTCGTCTATGCACAAAATTTTCATCGAGGCGAGCGGGATAGACGATTTGAGAGGCTGCGCCATCTGGCGGACTACGACGCAACCAATATCTCGGCTCAGAACAGGCAGGCATGGGTCTCGCAGAACCCCAGATGGTGCAGCCTGTCAAGTCTGCTACTCCACTCGCCTAGACGGAACTTCTCTGAGCAGACAACTGCAGTTTTTCGCCGATTCCGGACAATTCAGGCAAGTTCCAATGTTAAATTATTTACCGAAAAACTCAGACTATCATAAGCTACTCTATGGTCCAAGCTTGAGCCCAAACAAGCAATTAGTTTGCGCAAAAATTTTTACCCAGACAGATAAGTACAGAACACCCTGTATAAAGGACGTGTCCCGCAGTGGCAGACTACACTAATGAAACGTTTTCTGTTTTTCGCAGTGTGAAAAACGGAAGCTTCTAAAGTGAAGTATTTTAAGAACTAACAATTTTTTTTAAGTATTTGGTCTAAAAACTATGTCTGTTAATGCAAACAAATATTTCCCACGGTTCACTATATTTGGCGGCATGAAGAGAAAGCCCTCTCTCGCGCCATGGGCAAATTCGGTGGTCGTTTATGCTAATCTGCTAATTTACTGCGATGTGCATTTATCATATTTTATTACAGGACATAATGATTGCAAAATGACGCTTCCTTGAAACATATAATTTGCAAAAATTTGTATTTTGGCAGTCGTAGTCATGTTTTAAGGCCAAGCCAAGTACGCCATGCTGTCTTCCTGGCATTCCCATGGTGGATGAATCCTTTAAGAAACTTGCGCAGATGGTGGCAGCAGCTTTTTTGCAAGGCAATATTTAGAAACTCCCCACATCACATTCCTCGCTGCATGGGGATGAAAATTGGAGACGAAACTGGGTACTTAATTTGCAGTTGAAAAAGAATACTTTTAGCGCAAACAACTAAGAAAGGACGAGGACAGAGCACAAGACGAAAAAGTTCTCGTTGTTTCATAGTTGTTTTGCACTAAAAGTATTCTTTTTCAATGATGAACCAACTCGCCCAACAGAACGTTTTATTGAACTTAACTTGCAATTCTCTCAGCAGCAGTCGCCTTAGTTGTGCAGAAAATAACGCTGATGTTGAAACCCTTTATGCCGGGTAATTCAAATGAATTTCCATCTCTGCATGCTGCAAGACCACTCAGCCTAGCTAAAGGTGTCTAATACAGTCAGTGCAAGGCACCAGTGTCAGCAGTTTTCATAATTGTGCTTCAGGTGTTGATTTCACTGTGTGCATGCCCAAGCTAATTTCAACACAAATCATCTATTCTTTTAAACATTACCTGCAATTGTACAGTATGCTTCTCAGTACTATAAGATGACATAGCTAATAGCTTTCCAGTTCAGTATGTGGCAAAGTCCCTTTGTGCAATACTTTGGGAAGGTCCGGAAATAACTTAGCCACTGACCACCGATAACTGCTTTGCTGTGTAGCGTTCTGTAGCACATTACAGTGGAACCTACCGAAGGGCACTGAGATCACACTGTGCAGTAATTTTGTTGCATTATGATTGATGCATTCAACCGTGAACAGCTGGGCTGCAGTGGGTATGGTTTTGTTCTACTTGAAAGCTGAACTCATCTGGACATCCAAAAATGACTTCATATATGCATGTGGTAAACAGGTAACTGCCCAAGATCAGATGAAAAAGTAATTCAAAGCTTTGAAAAGGGACATCTAAAAGAAATGCTCCACCACACATGTGATATGTTATTTGATAATTACTAATGACAAGCGAAATGTTCAACTTGTAAGCTGATGTGTCACTCCAGTTCTTTGCCCTATTTTTATCCACAGTGCAACCTTTATTTACTCTGTGAATACTCATCTCCTATTAATTGCATTCTGTAGCTTGGAATTAATACCACGTGAACTCGTCATTTGTCGCAAAGTCAGCACTTTTCCTTACCACTCAAGTTATGCGGTGCTGTCTAAATGTGGTGCTCATTAGTTCAGGAATAGGTTTAAAGTTAGATGTAGTCACTGTTCTGTTTCGGATGTTACCAGCCCCTGATTAAACCGTTTGTATGTGTTTTTTCCAGATACTGACAACAGACACAAAATAATTTAAATAAACATTTATTTTCATCCTCCCGGAAAACAGAAGTGGTATTTGTGTCAAGCTCTGGGAACGCACCCCAGGCGAATTATACCACAAGCTTTACAATAAGCTGAAGGTCAGCGAGTCCGTCAACATTTTTCTATATCAGGCCTGTCAGAAAGAACAATGACTAGTGCCAATAGCAGCAAAGGAGCACCAAGAGAAAACAAAATTAGGCATTTGCACTGTATATAAAAAATGCTGTACACAGTAGAGTCTTGTTTTGTCACACAGGAATGCAGCACCATTTCATACAAAGTCCATTATCAAGGAGGGCCCTCCATAGGAAGGTGGTCAGGTAAAGTGTACATATAAACCAAGGTGTTCATTATGCTCAAACAATTCTAACCAGAATGGGAAAAAAGCAGCAGTCAGAAGACCACTGATAGCAATATATGAAGCTGCCATAGCAATACATTCCAAGCTCTTCACCAAACTAATTTGCCCAGCTTTCAAGAAAAGCATCATTAAGGCAGCGCCTAGATGTGAATGAACAATGGAAAACATATTCCAATTCAGTGGTGCTCGTCACACAGATGTGCCTGCAAAGGCTGCCATAAAATTGCTTAAGTGCTCTATTGCCATGCCACTTAGGGACGTTGCAGCTATACATGCACACCTTTGCAAAGAAAAACCTATAAGCAACAGTGGTGTGCATTATTCAGGCTTTTTACTAAACTGCTTATATACAATTTTCCCAATATCTAAGTGTTAGCATATCTAATGCCTTTACTATATGCAAAGCACTGCTTCAGCCTGCAAAATTGGAGTATATCTTAAAACCAGAGTACCAAATTAGGGATGCAACGACCATTACATGAAGGATGACTTAGCTCTTGCCTACGTAAACAAAGATGGCATTATTAAGCAGCGATTGCACTTAAACTACAGTTTCAAAATCAACAATACATACACCACCAACATATGACTGCTGGCATGCAGTTTCCTGTAACCAGGGGCCGAACTATAGAATGATCATTATCCCAAAACAGTCACAAAACAGTCCCAAAGCCCTGCACTCCTATAGACCAGAACATGACACTCCCACGCTGGGACCAGTTTGTGCATACACTCTGAAACCCAGGAAACAGGTGCCATCTTCCGCCGGGCTACCATAACGTTACAAAGTGCCTTTGTGCCATGCACAACAAGCTAGCTTTGTAGCCACTCTAAGTCCTTAAAATGTCCGTGTCATCTTCGAAGTACGAGAAGTTGTCTGGGCACCACTGCATTGCCTATGCATGCATTACCAGCCAGAGGAAGGAAAAGAAGCTCGGTTGTGGAGTGCTGTGTGCGATATGCGCGATGTGTGCGAGAGCTCTGCCGCTGCGGAGTGTTCAGCCTGCATAGTTTCCCATCGGGCGTTAGAAATGTAAACCTGTATCAAATATGGATTGCTGCGGTGCATAGAACGAAATACAAGGCAAGTACAAAAAAAATTGGCGGTGGTTTAGCTCTGGTTAAATCTGGAGTGACGCGATAGCTACAGCTGGCCGAGTGGAACTTGCTCAGTTGAATTGCGAAGTCAGTCTTTCACCGTTCAGTTTCTCTGGGCGTTCCCTCTTCACCTGCGTCCCACTTGACACGGTGCATGTGCACGGCTATTGCACCTCGGTTTCGCCGGCACCGCGCCGCCGGCAGCTGCTCTGCACCCTGTGACAGTGTGGCGGCGCTGCCACGCCGAAGGCTCAAAATGCTACCGTAATGTAGCTATCGCTACAAAAGCAGAAGTAAGTACTTTGTTTGAAACTGTCGACCTAACTGCGTGGCTATCGCAATAAGTTTAGCATTCAATGACTGTGTTATGGAAACATGCTGATATTCAGGACAGGGCCACGGACATTCAGGACAGGGCCACGGGGTAAGTCTCCTTTGTGGAGTTGGAAGCCTGTTTTCTTGGTACGAGTCGCTCCTTGCGGAGGTTGCATGCGCCGCAGCGGTGCCCGTACAGCCTGAAGTACAGCGTTGATTTTCTGTGTTGTTAGCAGCATCGATTTATATGGATACACTGAAATAGCGCGGTGGCTTGCAGTATGACCGTAGAATCCCATGAATTTGGTGGAGTGGGGTGATCCCCCACGAGCCGATTTTGTTCGTTCGAATCGGCTCGCATTTGTAGCCCGAGTGCTGATGTGCTAAGTGGGTAACGCTTTGTCAAGATCCCCCGAATTATCGTATACCACGGATTTCGTAATATCTTGGCTACGCACGTTCATAATTGGTAGCTCGCAACAAGTGCCAGCTTCGGAGCTAGAGTTTGAGATGGTGGCTTGACGCATATCAGACCTGCTATTTGTACACGTATTATCGCGGAAAGGGCGGCATACAGATGAAGTTTCGAGCGATTCTCGCTGCGTTACTGAACCCTACCTCATCGTTTGGTTAGGTTTAATGGGGTTTAACGTCCCAAAATGACTCCGGCTATGAGGGACGCCTTTTCATACAGCGGAATTCTAACACATGGTTCGAGAAAATAGCACTCACTGGAGGCATTTGCTCTGGTAGACAAGGGGCCTGCAAAACCCATCACCAGTGAAAACAGCAGCCTCGCTGAAAGTCGCAGGATAATAAACTCGATCACTGCAAATTATAACTTAAATTACGGATATGCGCGACGTGTGTCGAGAGCTCTGCCGCTGTGGAGTGTTCAGCCTGCATAGTTTCCCATCGGGCCTTAAAAATGTCGACCTGTATCAAATATGGATTGCTGCGCTATTTCAGCGCGACCATATAAATCAATGCTGCTAACAACATAGAAAATCAACGCAGTGCCATTTACGTAGCTGCTGTTCCCCTGTGCGCCACATCGTGTCGCACTCGCATGGCAGCCCGGAAGTCTGCTTTCAACAGATGGCGCCACAATGCTTTCAAAATGGCGGACCTCAAATTTATTTCGTGCTCTAGTCTACAGGTTGACATGACCAGCGAACATAATGACCAATAGCAGTGCGGCTTTGTGACCATTTTGAGATTGTGACCTTTCTGTAATTTGGCCCCAGATGTTGAGGCAGTATGAAATGAGCATAGACGTATAATAACGGATTTCCTGGAGAAACTACCTCGAGCATTAGGCAATAGATGCATCACTACCGCCACCACTCCTTCACAGTATATTAAAAGCCATCACACAATTGGGAACTGAATGTACATACTTATATCAAAACAAAGACCATGATTATGACTCATTATGAAGTGTTCACAAACTGCACATGGATGCCAGCGTGTGCAGGCAAGCCATGAATGATGTGCAATGAAAGTTAGATTAAGGCCAAGCTTTTGTCATTACATCCCAAAACCTTGAAACCACAAAGGTTACTGTAATTGTTTTATTATCAACGTAATATAATGCAGGAAACTAATCAATATGTAATATAATGCATGATGGATGGCACAATTATGCATATTACTGTCGCTGCCTAAGCACTGCCCTATTTCTATGCCACAGATCACATACGATATATAATCATGAATGTTACATTCCCTCAAAACAATGAATAAGATGCACACAGCTGAAATAAAAGAATTTCTGCATTACACACCAGTAGAAACTCTTGCAGATCACATAGCACCACAAGCTGGGAGCACAGGCTCTTGCGCACTGAATGCTCTGCTAGCTTGGAAACTCTAGGTGCTTCAACAATAAACAAACACAGCATACACACACAATGCGTCAACTGTTGCAGATCAGTCTATTGTCCAAGTCACGAACACCTTTTACACTCACTCCCACTATTTGGACTTTACTTTAAAGCTGCTCACTGTACAGCTGTCTTCAATCCAAAAATCCAAAGATCCAAGCGTTTCTCGTCAAAACAAACCATGCACCTGGGGTCATAGGTCATGTAGCATTTTCCATTTGCTTCTTTCACTGATAAAATCGAATTCCCCCTCACATTCCCTCATCTGCACAACTATACTAAAGTGAGAGATGCCTGCAAGCAATGATTCCCGAGCACTCATCTCAGTTTCAGACTGCGATGACAGCTCGCATCACATGACAATCCACAGCTTGCTAGCCTGAGGCATTAAAAATGACAATTTTAGCAGAGGCTTCTATACAATGCAACTACTCTTTAAAAACTGTCCTGGCTCACTCCATGCATTATCAGAACGGTCATTCTCATAGCAGAACCGCCACAAAGCTTTGTGGTAAAGGGTTCCAATCACATGCAAAGCGGTCCGAGAACTTGTGAAGAGTACTGTAGATTAGCTTTGCCAAAATGGCTGCATTTGTGATACTGTGAGCATGCTTTGCCTCTTCTGTTCTGTTACACATATTTAAGGTTAGCTAAGACCTAATGCTCTTCCTTGGAAAAGCGAGAGAGCCCTGCCACATTCAGACAGAAAACAGAGGCAGGGGAGTAGGCAGAGGAATGGGAACTAAAAAATGTGACACACACACACAACAACGCTGTGCATGTTGCTCTAGTTTCTTGAGAAAAAGAGCCACTAACGTGTGATGCAAGCCTAACTGCCCTGGTATACGCAACTCAGATTACTTTTAGATCGATTGAACAAGTGCATTAGCAGGCAGCCAATGCATCAGCATACCCCAACTGGATGGTACAAGCCTCCATTAGCTCAAGAAAGCCTCGCTGCCAACGACGACGAGTGCCACCCCTTTTAGCGAGTTACACATAATGCACTACAACAGCAGGTGGTGCTGGCTGTCAGTCTGCGTAGTTGCCGACCTTCCAGGCCTGACCTGCACCTCGTCGTCAGTGCCACTACTGATACTATTAGAATCGGCATCCCTGTTAACAGAATGTGCTGTGCTCACGTGTGTTGGGCATGAGCTACATGTGGGCGCACTGCTGTCTTCGCGATGAAAGCTCGCTGTGTGTACAATGGGACGGCCGGGAGAGCCCTGGTCTGCTGCTTCTTCTGTCGACGGCTGATGGTGCAACAGCGGGGTTGTGGCTCCAAATGTACCACCAAACGTGTTGCCGCCACTGCCACCCGAGCCCGCCAGCAGCGGCGTTCGCTCTGTGGCATTGCTCCCTTCTCCGTCAGATTCCGAGTCGGAGTTTGGATCCATTCCAGGAAGAATCACCTTGCGCTTGCAAATAGGGCATGTGCGTCTGTTCTGCAGCAGCCATGGCTCAATGCACTTGCAGTGATATGCTGCAAAGCACAATAAACAAGGGTACTTTTCCTCAGCATCCCAATGTTTCACTAAAATAAACTGCTCCATACTAAGTGCTCAACTAACCAAGCCAGTCCTGCTCAAATTTATCTTAACTGCTCCTTGCCTGCTTCAGGACTATAACATATTATTAAGGGCAGTAAATTTTGCACACACCTCTTTGTAAGTGCTTGCACTAAGACAACATGCGAGTACATATTGATAATAGTAACACATGGAGATTGGTATTGTACTGCAGTTACAAGAAATATGATAAAGATATACGGTTTATAGATTAAACAAGAAATCAGACAAGAGAGCCCACACAGGGCAAGCCGAAAATTGGGTGGGCATAAAAAGAGTCAACAGTAAGCACCACAGCCCGTCTTGTTTCACATGTTCAGAACTGCAAACATTCCTTTATAACTTAAGAGCTGCAGCTCTCAAACTTGGTTTCACGGAACCCCAGGGCTCATTGGAGTGCTTTCTGGAGGTCTCAGAGCATCTAAATCTATGTATGCAACCCCCACCATTCCTTCCACCCATTTTGTCTTGGGGCTAATCATACTTTAACTGCTTATAGCATTATATTAGAGTGTTTTAGTACGTAGCCAGTCATTGTTAATTGAATTTTGGCATTTCTTAAGCTGCCATGTGCCTGCGTGCCCCCTTTTGCATGCATACTGGGCAAGAAGGAATGGAAGCCTTGACACGCAGGATTCCTCTGAACCTTTTGAAAGCCACTAGGATTACCACAGGCTAAAAAGATTGTGAACTCTCGTTTTAGAGTAATCCCACTTGGACATCCCACATAATGCTTTTCACAAATGAAGCCAATCAGACCCTAAGCTACCTTTGCCAGAATTTACAACACCCATCACCTTCTTCGAAAACGTAAGCTGGAATGCACATGCTCTGTTAGCAATCCGTATCGGAAACTAACATAATGCTGCCGCTTTATCTACTCTGATCATTCATACCATACCAGCATCATCAAGCTAAAAATAGAAGCTGGCATTATTAATATCGAAATAAGCCACCTAAAACTTCCTAATCTCATCTGCCTAACAGACCCTGAAGCTCCATTGGTTATAGTGGTTTGACCACTGATTATCTTGCCTTCGCATTATACATGCCCTGCCTATGCCCACTTCTTGACTTTGACTACAATATCCTTAGCTCCCTTCGTTCCCTCACACGTTCTGCTCTCTTCCTGTCTCTTTACATCACATCTATCATATTCCTTCCCATAGCTTACTGTGCTGTCCTCAATATATAAGTTTAACCCTTTACATTAGCCTCCATGTTTCTGCCTCATAAGTTAGTACTGGCAAGATGCAGCTGTTCTATATTTTCTTCAAGCTGCATAAGCCACCAAAAGCCATGTATCCTCCCCCAGTACAAACTGCTGCTCATCTACATGAAATTTTTGTCAAGACCACCTGGGAATAGAATCACGTACCCGCTGACACTGTGCACCACCTCGACAAGTCATTTCAAGGCTGCTGATGAACCTTTTATTGTCTGAATGCACAGCCCGTCCCTCATGTAATACCCAACACCAAGGGCATCTGAGGTATTAATAAATAATACACTTAAACCTTGATGTAACGAACTTCAATATAACGAAATTCTTGATGTAATGAAGTATTCCAGATTTCATAACTTTGCGTCCATAGAACACCATGCATTTTTTGCTTCACTATAACAAAGTTGATTTTGCTGCACTTTCAAAGTAATGAAATTTCACTGCTGGCTGAAAACGAACCCGAGGAAAATTTGTATCGCGGGCGCGAGTGGTTCAGTGGAGCACTTGCTGAAGCACGCATCAGAGCATGTACGAAATCTGGCCGCCACCCGGCTTTCAGATACAGAGCGCACAGGCAAACACAAATTCGACGACATAGTGGTGAGCGCGCTGGTGGCCGCGCCATCTGGGGTAGTACGGGAGAGGCTAGCACTAGCATATGCACAGCCTTGGCAGCCTGACAGGCCAGCCTGTGGCTTTCATTACCCCGCCCAAAATCAGCACTGAATGGAACACGCTGCCCGTGCTCAAAGGCAGGGCGCCGCGTTTATTGCGTTTATAGATGCCCAAAACTTGGTAAAAGGATTGGAAAAGTCAGTGCCATTGGCATACCCATCAGCTGTGAAGGCTGTCATGGGTTCACACTTGACAACCTTGCTTCTCACTCATAAGATGCGTATATGTGCAAAAAGACACACATTCATGCTTACGACAGAAAACACAAGGATCGGAGTGGGCCTGTGTTCATTTCATTGGTTGGTGATTGGAGTACGTGTGATTGGAGGACACTTCTCACTCTTGCCGACATCAAGAAAGAAAAGAGGCTAAGGGAAGCGTGGGCCGACAGCGTGCCCCGCCATCAGGTTGCAGCGGTGACAGTAGTGGCTCGCGAGCTAGCAACATAAGCAAGATGCGCTTAACGCCGTTGTTGCTGGCAAAGAAACGGAAAAGTAAAGGGCCACTTTAGTCGCAAATAGAAATTTTTTTCAATAATTATTCACAGCAAGTTTTCGGCGGATTCTTAGCATGCTAAGAAACGAATTTTGCTGTAGCAAAATTTCAGTGTTATGAAGTAAACTGTCGATTTTACAGACTTCGTTAAATCGAGGTTTAACTAACAAATACAGTAAGGCCCTATTCAAACAGCCTTTGTTAACCCTTTGTTGCCATGAAGTTTTTTTTATTCATGGCTGCTGTGCTCAACAAAAGCAAACCTCAGACATCGCGAGAAAGTACCACTGCAGTGTACAAACTCGCAGTAAAACATTTATTCAAGCTATATGCCTGCATGAAATAAGATTTTGAAATAAGATTTTGCACGGAAGTGCTCAATGTATTTCGCCCGGCAGTGGCAGGGTGTTTGCCACATGCTCAGCACTGAAACAACAACGCTTGTATGTCACCTTAGCATCACAAATAGCATCGTATCTCTGTGTCTTCATCGACTCTGATGAGCTTGGGCATGTGACCTGTGCGAATGACGGGCTTCCATCAGGCCCATGCAGCACTCAATTTACTTCCTTCAAAATGCAGCCCTGACAAATAACACTACTACATCCCATCAGTGGAACTCCTGTGGAATAGCTAAATGCATTGTAGCGGCACTGCTCATATATTTTAGCAACAGTAGAACACCCAATTGTGGGTGCCCTGGTCTCGCTACGACCCGCATTTTGCACCAGCTTGGCGGGAGCCCAAAGAACCCCTCACAGATATAATGCATCAAATGTCCTCATTACACAATGTGTAAATGTACACACCCTGCTTCATACAACTGGCGACGGGAACAGCTTGGAATGAAAGACGCTGGTGAAGCACCTTAAGTGGTAAGTGTTAAGTTGCCTAAGGCATTCTGAATTGAATTTCAGGCAGAGAAATGTGCCAATAACGATGAAATCTGGCGCAAGGCTTCCTGCAGTGACTATTCTGCCGGCGGCTCGAACTATGCATATGCAACCCACGGCCGTCAGTGCAAGGCGGCTCTAGCCTGTCCAGAATTTTCGCTCTCTTCGCTGGCAAAGACATTGTAGAAATCAATGGCATGTTCATTTCAACGTGAACTTATGGTGTTGACGGTAATTAGTACCTAATAAGATTAGACCTTTTACAACAAGCGGTGGCTAGTCCCAAATACACTTCAGTGTGCAGCATGTTAAGCCTAGCTAAACCAAGTGAGCGACATGTCAGTGCAGGGAGTGCAGCGCTGACATGAGTGCTCGCATCTTGCATACAGGCCATAGGCAAACATCATGATTGTGTTGCATTTTTTTTTTCTTTCGGGCACGAATGCCAAGTAAAGGCACAGCTGCATAAATGGCAATGTGGCAGCGGTTCTAGGCAGTCTTTACGAAGCTACACATCGCGGGCATATCTGGAGCAACCATGTCTCTAGTGAGTCATTCAAAGCACCAATTTTGAGGAGCATGTGATCTCTATTACTTCTAACAGCGAGAAGACTCATGTGTGCCTCGGCGCACTTTGTACACAGCAAAATGCCTCCTGGCATCGCAGACTTTGCATGAATTCTTGCAGTACCAAAACGGGCTTTTTTATAATGCATGGGGAGAAACAAACAAATCTTTAAAGCCAGTGTAGCAGATGTGTTTATTACGCGAGTGCATCCATTGCGGAAGGTATCTAATTTGAAGATAATTTCACACGGTCCCCTGGAAGTCGTATAATTGGGGTTCCACTGTGCTTAACTCACTGAAGCAGCAGCACAGAAAGACAGAGCATCAGCAGGTTAGCAGTAATGATGAAAAAATTCTTTGCAGTACCCACCATGTGCACAGGGCAGAATGCGCAACTTGTCCCCTTCGACGTAGTCCTCGATGCAGATGGCACAGGTCTCGTATGCATCTCCCTTTTTGTACTTTGTGGTAGCCAGCTGCCTCAGGTGTTTGCGTGACAGGCGCGACTTCCTCTTCTTGCGCCAGTCACGGATGCAGCGCGCCAACTGCGGCACACAATTAAACTGCCCTACAGTCGCAGTACTGTGCACAGGGCCAAGGTATTGGTTTGTCAACACTAAGTGGCAGCAACACTCCAAAATCTGTGAAAAGCATGTCAACAATTTCCTGCACACAGGCTTGCTGAACTCATCAGGGCTGCTCTTTGACATCGGCTCTGTACAATTAAAAAAGCATACTCTTGTCCAAGAAGAACCCACAACGGTGGCTCAGTGGTTAGGGCACTCACTGCCGAGCCTGAGGACAGGTTCCATTCTGGCTGCAGCAGCCAAGGCACCAGTTTGCTGTGTGATGTCAGTGCACAATAAAGCTCCCCAGGTGGTGGAAATTATTCCGCAGCCTTCCACTACAGTGCCTCTTTCTCTTTCTTCTTTCATTCTCTCCTCCATCCCTTTCCTTGCAGTGCCTTTTCAGTGTCCACTGCGAAACCATACAGTCACTGGGCCATTTCCTCAAAGCTGTATTTTTTCCAGATGAGAGAGAGAGAAAGAAAATCTCTTTAAAACTCAAGACTTCTGGCAAAAAGCACAAAAGTACTGATATACTTAACAAGAGGTTCTTGGCGAGCAAGAAGTTTGAGCGGTGCAGTGAGCGAGTTTTCCGCTGAAACAGGGCGGTTTTGAGAAGAGATTTTGAACAGGAATTAGAGACAATGGTAGTTTGAAAGTGAGAAGGATGTCTTTTGCCTTGTTGCTGTTGTGTCCATGTAAAATTACACTTCTTCCATTGTACTATGGAGAAGACACTACGGGAAGCCCACATAAGCTCATAGGCTTGACCAGTTTTTGTTGCTCCAGCAATACAAATACACCAAATAATTCAAACTAGAAGACATTGGAACTAAAGAGTAGCACTAACATTATGGAAGTGGAAAGGGAAGTGTGTGAAGATAACAGGCAAAAAGCATTCAAGGTCACTTACTAACCATTACTGATTTGTAGGCATATGTTCCGAAGCAACACTGTAGGCTGAGGTATGCTGTCGTGGAAGACTCCAAATTCATACCTATGAACTGGGGTTACTTAACCCTTCGAGGGTCGAATTTTTTTGAACAAAACTTTCCCAGATGGTCAAATTACTTTATTGCAAATTTTGAATATAAAAACGTGTAAAGTCGGGAAGAAATAGTAAACAAAAAATCATAAACAGTATTTTGGTGTCAGCACCACTCAGAACATCAAAAATAGTGTGCCCAAGTGTGATATTCCTTGACACACGGGTGTGCACACAGTGCCTTATTGCAGTCTGCACACATAACGCATGAGAGTCATCGCTGCCGGTGTCAAGAGAATGGGCAGTGAGTTCCGCGATATTGCTGCTTTGCTGTGCATCTGAAGAACTCGAAGGAAGCTCAGTAAACAAGGACAGCGAGAATACCTCGTGAAGGTCAGTGACAAGCAAGCTAAGTGCAGCGCCAGTAAAGATAGAAATCAACTTCTGCGGCCCCTGCAAGGGAGTGCCAATAAAATCAAGTTTTGGCGGCGGAACCAAAACCATGAAACGGCTGGAGGGCCTCCTTTGAGAGATGTTTACCGCTTCATTCTTGAGTTGTGCCAACTATGAAGTAGGATATAACTTAAGGGGAGATGTGGGTCAACTTTTATTATTAAATATATTGTAATGAAATTACGTGTATATGTATTTCTTCCTCCTGTTTTCAAAATAATTAGTTTCAGCATGTTTCAATTAGTTCCCATATTATAAGAAAATAACTGAAGCCTGACAAGGTAAATTCCTATGGGTCATTACAACACTTTCCCTCAACATTTTTTGGTTCCAATCTACTAAATGCATCTGTAGCCGACGACCTGGCATGGGGAGCTATGAGATTTATATTGTTATTGAGGTACATAATCACATAAAAATATTAAAATATGTTGAAGCATTATAATTATGAAATATAACTAGGTGACATTATTGTTTACAAAATTTGATATGTTAGACTCAGCCATAAAAAAACAGCATAGCTCCATAGTTTCTGAATTCAATGGTACAACAGTAACTGAAATTGCACCATAGAACATAACGAAAACTTCCATAAGGCTAGTCATGCTGGCAAAAAACATGAAGTAGAGAAAATCACATTTGAAGTGCGTGTTCCAGCCATTCGGAGGTCGTCATAGAGGCCTGAGAAAATGGCGGGAGGTGGACGTTCCAAGAGATTTCAGAATAGTGAGTGATACCGGGAAGTAGGGAAAAGCCCCAGCTTTCGAACAAGGCCAAGATGGCGGCCATCAGAAATGTTTTTGCAGAAAGCGATGGGCACGTCTGCCACATTTTGCTCCGAAATCACCATTTTCGCGCTTCGGAGGCATCAAATATATCGATTCTTAAAAGCTGAAGATTGAATTAGACCTTTAAACTTTGTAGGCAGGTACATTAGAGTACACTGAACCAGAATATGCCATTTTTGAAAAATCAAAATTTTTGCACTTTTTTTTACTACAGTCGCCGACCGATTTTTCGGACTCGAAGGGACGCGAAAAATGTTCCGAATAACTGAACAGTCCGAAAAATCCGTTAAGTACAAAAAATCACTTTATTGAGATGAAATCTGCTTAAAAAAGTAACTGATTTTACCTTGTGGAAAATTTCTCTTGCTAGCGACGATTTGCGCCTGTAATTGCGCCAAAATTACGCTTTCACTGTACACGCTAGACAGCAAGGTCACGGCGTTCAGCTAATACTTCCCACGCTTCTATGATGGACCCGGCGGCACCGGCGGGGCCATGTTGCCCAAAACCCAAGCATGCACCACACAGCTCGTCAAATACACGCAAAGACTTGGCATTTTCGTTCAAAGCGGTGGTACCGCCGGACGAAATCACAAAACGGCAAACGGATGTAACTTCGTGAAGACGGAGCGTTACTCTGTCGACGCGGTCGGAGAAACGCAAGTGACAAATGTACCCGGGTTCGAACCCGACTGTGGCGGCCGCGTTTCGTTGGAGGCAAAAAGCTAAGACGCCCGTGTGCTGTGCAATATCAGTGCACGTTAAAGATCCCCAGGTGGTCGAAATTATTCTGGAGCCCTCCACTATGGCACCTCTAGGGCACTACCGCTACGCACAGCTAGGTGTCCCCCGCTATGCGAGACCGATACTGTGCCATTTCCTTTCCCCCAAAACCAATTTTCATTTTCAAACTGCGAATAGTGAACATATGAAACCCGCGACAACTTTGGCAACAAAATCAAGTTGACGGCGATGACAATCCGACTGCCACCTCGAAGTGCAGTGATCGCAGGGACCTCTACTAGCAAAAATGAGGTACTGAAAGTATGTCAAGCCAATCCAACTGAAGAGTAAATCCGCCTCAATCCAAGATGGTGCCTTCAGCGCTGACGAAAAGCCGATAAGATGGCCGATTTTGGCCCGCAGGCGACTGAAATTAGTCCGAAAAATCAAACTTTCGGACTTTTGAAGTCCAAAATGTATGCGCTTCTATGGGGTGACTGATGGTGCCTCATCGATGTCCGAAATATCCTACAAGTCCGAATTACCCGTCGGCTACTGTATTTGAAAACACACACCTCTCCTCAAAAAAAGAAAAAAAGCACAGCTCGTAACAATGAGCCATGGTCCATGGCATCCTGTATTACTTTGCTGACCAATCCCAACAGAAAACGAAGTCAGCTTTTCAATGTTTGACTACAATCACGACCGATTACTGACTCGGCGGACACTGAAAAATGGCCCAAATTATTAAGCAGTCTGAAAAACCTGTAAACTTAAGAAAAAGAAAAGCATTTTGCTGTGAAAAACCACGAATTTTGTTGCAAGCGATAACATGAACTAAGCCACAAGCAGATTCAGCGCTAGCAAGCCACAATGCATGGCTCTCGTCGTCCACTGCCTACCACACGAAGTGAGGAAAGCATCCGTTTCCCTTAGCAACAATAGTAGCACCCATGGGAAGGAGTAACCACCTCAATCAAGGCAACTTACCACGAAGCCTGCAAGTCCAGCAATGCAGATCCCAACAATTGCAAGGAATGGCAGCAAGTAGCTGAATATGCTCTGGAAACTCTCGGGATACAGCTTCACTTCAAAGCTACATCAGAATAAGAATAAAAAATGTTAAACGAGTTAACTTAAACAAAAAAATTAAACCAAAAAATTAAACCAAAATTCTTTACTCTGTGGTAAACATGATTAGCAACACGCAACCAATGTGATCTCCACATGGCAGAGGAAATTCTAAAACTGCACAAAGAAGTCTAAAATTATATCTGAAAGAAAAGATACTTGCCATACTTTGTATGTGCAAGTAGACTCCGAATGTAAGCTGGTCCCCCCAACTCACACACCCTTCACTGGCCAAGAAAGTTGACTCCAAATACTACTTATAAGCAGACACCCCCCTTCCTAAGCCATGGCTAGTAAAATAAAGGATGTACAGTCAAACCTCGATATATTGAACACTGATATATCGAATTATCGCATATATCGAACACTTTCTATATCACGTGGAAAATCGCATGCATTTTTAATTTTTTATTTCGAACGGGGCCGGATGTAAAATTGGATATATCGAACTCCGGCGCCCCAGACCAAGTTCGCTGTGTTGACAGGAGGCAGGCTTTCTCGCAACACCCTCGAAGATAGCGGCGGTGCGATGGGCGTTCCCGACTGCTGCATACGATAGCTGCCCACATTGATCGCGCCGAGAGCGCCATTTGAATGTAGCAGTGTACGCACGCGGCGGCTTCGTGTGGCATGACCAGCTTAGCGTGACTTGGCTAGTTTGACAATGTCAACGACACATGCGTCTCGGTGCCGCCGCTTGTGCTACGCCAGTCGTTGTTATTGTGTGTGGCTTAGGCCTCTCGTGACGTGGTTGGTGTGATGGCTGCAAACGCGAAGAAGCGGACGTCCCTGACATTTGCTGCAAAATTGGAAGCAATACAGCGCGTTGAAAATGGTGAAAAAAATTCAAGCGTCGCCGAAGCTTTCAACATACCAAGGAGCACTTTGAGCACTCCACTTAAAAACAAGAGTGACATAAAGGCCAAGGCAGAAAAAAACCAGCACTCAGGCGTGCGGCGGGTGCGCAAAGCTGCCTTTGAAAACGTCAAGAAGGCGCTTTACAAGTGGTTTATCGACGCAAGGGCCCGGAATATTCCTTTATCAGGGCCAATGCTACAACAGAAGGCCAGAACTTTGCGTTCATTCACGGCGCCGAGAACTTCAATGCCAGCAGCGGTTGGCTGCAATGTTTTAAGGCCCGCTTTAACATTGTTGGTAAGACAGTCTAGGGCGAAAGTGAGGACGCCAATGAAGGCGAGATCAAGAAGTGGCTTGAACAAGAGTAGCCACAGGTTCTCGCCAAGTATGAGCCCAATCAGATATTTAATGCTGACGAAACGGGCCTGTTCTGGCAAATGCTTCCACGACAAACGCTCGAGACAAGTGCCACGGCAGCAAGCAAGGCAAGGCTCGTATCACAGTTCTGTTGGCTGCCAATATGGACGGAAGCACGAAGCTGCGGCCACTTGTCATAGGCAAGTTCCAAACCCCGAGGTGCATGCGCAACTGCCCCAGCATTCCAGTTACATATGCCTGGAACAAGAAATCGTGGATGACTCGGGATATATTCCAAAAATGGTTGAAGGCATGGGACTCTGAGCTGGCGCGTCAAGGCCGGATGGTTTGCCTCATCGTTGACAACTGCACAGCACACCACACTGATGTCCAGCTGAGCAATAGAAATTATTTTTTTGCCGCCGAACACGACGTCGAAGCTGCAGCCATTGGACCAGGGCATTATTCGCGCTTTCAGTTTATTTATAAGCGTCGGCTCATCGACATTTTGCTAATAAAGCTGCGGATGGGCCAAGACCTAAAGATTGACCTTTTGGGTGCCATTCAAATGCCGAAAGCCTCGTGGGACAGCGTCAAGCCGTCGACAATAGTTCACTGCTTTCAACATGCGGGTTTCGTGAGCTGCATTGAAGAAGCTTCTGAGGAAGCAACCAAAGATTTGGCGTTGGACGGCACAGAGGAAGAATGCCAGCTCGAAGAAACCTGGAGCCAGTTGGAGTGCTTTGTCGGTGCTGAGCCGCACAGCATATGCATTGATGACTTCGTTGGCGGTGACGACAGCACCGAAACAGTGGCGGAGTTAACAGACGTGGAGATCGCGGCGGAAGTTACTGCTGAGTGGCCAAACGAAGACGCTGCCGAGGTTGATCCCGCAAACGCTGATGTTGCCCCGCTCCCGACTGCAACTGAGGCTGTAGCTGCCTTGGCCCTTGTACGCAGCTACTGCGGCGCAATAGAAGGCACGGGACTATCTCTTGTGGACCGTTTGGACTATGTTGAGGACGCCGTGGTCAAGAAGGCAGTTGCCAATATGAAGCAGGCTACGCTGCTACGGTACTTTCAGCCCACGAAATAAATACTTTGTTTGAAGCTTCAAGTGAGTATCTATTGCGCCACGATTCGTTCATTGATTGATTTATGCTAGTTTTTGACACGTTTTCTACGTGATTTTATATATCGAATTCTGGCTATATCGAACTATTTTGCGATCACCGCGCTGTTCGACATATCGAGGTTCGACTGTACTAGTATACCTACTGCAGCATGCGATCAAATCTTCGCGATTTCATCCTCACTGATTTTTCCATCGTCAAGTTCCCAAACAGTCGCAAACTCTTCCTTGAGCGCTTTGGCATACATACTTCATGCTGGATGGCATCATACCACACATTAAGTATGGACATCTCAAAGTAACAGACAAGCAAGAATGAAATGTCAAGGGCATTAATCAAGGGAACTACAGATAAAAGGCAACAAGACTGCACACCTTCAATGCCTTTCCACAACCTTCTATGTCTTCCACACTTATGTGTGCCTCGCACGACTAGCCTGGTAAGCAGAAGACCAAACTGCCAACAGTCCTGTTTCGGATTTCAGCATGATGCATGCCCTGGAGGCCACTGGAAGTTTGCCCTCATACTACCTACCACTCGCCTAGGAAAGCGACTGCCAGCCCCAATGAGCTACAGTGGTAAATGGCTGTTGCAGCAAGCAGTCCAAATTAATGAAAGCAGAACTGAATTGATTTCTATACAAAAAGGTTCTTTTTCCTTACAGAGCTCTATGCACTTCAGCAGGACTGGGGCGCACACTACCCATGCCTCAGCCAAAATTATTTTTGAACACACTAAGAAGTCGGCTTCACACATTTCAAGGTGGTCATTTGTGTAAAATGGCAATACTATGCAGTAACCACCATTAGATTCCATGCTGTCAGATACTATGTGTTTGTAACCATGTTTCACAGCACTAATATTGCTTTGATGTTCATGAAGGGCAAAAACAACTAAAGGAGAGAAATGCGTGCTGGCTATTAGATAACCACAGGGCAGTATGCCATTCCTCATGGCATGCCCATGACTGTATGCAATAAACAAGAAAGCACAACTGGTATATTCGTAATGCAAAAACTGGAGCACTTACTCATCTTTGTATGTGTATCGTTTGAGCCGAATCCCACTTTCTTCACTCACGATAACGGCATAGATGTTGAGGTCGTCCGTTTCTTTCACACCATTTGCTGATGCAGAAAAGAAAACAAAAGATAGTTGCAAAAGAACTGTTCAAGACCACCTGCACCTGCTTGCTATGCAAGGCATATCAACACGAATGCAGAACAAAGGGATGCAGCATAACAAACATTTTTCAAATAAGAAAGAAATAGTCTACCTTGGTACCTAGAGCAGGTGCACACGCAAAATGTTTTTTGTAGCAACCTACCACAGTCTGGACAATCCAAGAAAACTTAAAGGTCCACTTGAACAAAATTTTTAGTAAGGCTGAGAGCTAGTTACACGAAACATGTAACAAAAGTAATTCTGTAGAAGTAACTGTGGAGTCACCTAACGTGATTTTTATTTAAAACATTTAAAATGCTTAAAAGATACCAAAGTGGTACTCAGTTAACCAGTCACATGGATGTGACGTGCACATAAGAATCTCCTCACTCGGTGCAAGGCCTACCTACCACTGCCTTTCACTTCATGCCGCCTTCTTTGGAAGCAGTGTTTGAAAGTGACCGAGATGTTCATGCAGCTGTCGTCCTTCTTGCGGGAATGATTATGCACAAATATAAGCAGGTACAGTGAGCAGCAAAAGTTAACGGGGTGCATGTGCTTGGGAAAAAATTTACTGCAGCCCTGCCTTGCAACCCAGTCGCCAGTTGATACCAGCAAATGGACCATGCATGTCCAGTCATACTTGCAGGCTAGGCAGGTGACTTGATTGCGTGATGGCGCTGAAGTTAAGTTTAACGCAAGGGCGTTAAGAGTCCCGTTCAGCGAAAACCAGGTGGCAGTGGAACGAGCAAAAAATTCCCAGAGAAGCAAAACTGGTGGCTCATCTGCCACCTAGGCCATGTGACATCACAACCTGCCTATTGTGGCAGGTGGCAACCTGTCCACCAGATTGTGAGCAAACTTGCCACTGTGTTAGGTGGCAGTTAAAATAATGATCAATCGCAAGAGGTTGCTCGGGAAGAGCAACCCGAGTCTCACAACCCCACCGGTGGCTGTGTTTGAAACTGCCACCTGCCGAGGCAGTGGCGCATCGCTTAACCGCTGCACCAGGTGCGGCATGAAGGCTCTCCGTGATCTAGGAATGTAAAGTAGAGAATGAAAGTGTCTGCGAAGTGATACGCAGAGGACTCCAGGTCACTGCAGGTACCCATTAATGCTATCGCGTCATGCCCCTGGCAGAGCTTACTAAGTGTCTCCTTAAGTTTTTTTTTTTCCCGACACGCCCAGATCCTGTAAAACTTTTGCTAGTGATTGTACATGCATTTGCAGATGTTCTGTTTGAAACCCACAGCAGCAAGCCTAAATCATGTTTTCTCTACGCACCTACTAAACGTGGCTACATTGCATGTCCCGTAAAAACCCGTGTATAATAGGGACCTGCATGTATAATACGAGGTGTAATTTGGGGATAGCAAAAATGGCAAAAAGGTTTTCATTAGCGCATAATGCGAGTAAGGCAGTCAGCTCGAAGACGTTCCGGAAGTCGCGAAAGCTGAGCGTCCCCCGATTATTTGTGTACGCCCGATGCACCGGATACGACGCATGTAGCATGGGCACCAAATATCTGGCAGATACAGATCAGGCGCCGCACATGCGTCTACTCGTGTCCTTCGCCACGAGCATGCGCAGTCCGGCTCGGGCATACACTTCGGAAGTGTCCGTAGTCGGTGGTTTAGTGACCATCGTCGTCGGGTGTACTATCTTCCGGAAAACCCTTGTCAGAGATATCTTTCCATTGAAACACATCTTCGGTACCATCGAGCGAGTTTGATATACCGTATTTCTTGAAATTACAACCGGTGAGTTCCTCGGGAATGCTAGCCCAAGCATCCGCCATCCAACTGCACAGCGCGCCTGGAGAGGCCCATGTCCGGCGACAGTAACTGCAGGCTCTCCCTACCTCAGCCAGACCATGTAGCAGCGCTTGATGCGTTATTGATGCTTTCAGCAGCTACGATTACTTTCCGTTCAAAAGCAGCCAAGGACTGCTTTCGCAGCCCAGATACCATGGGAAGTGCGATCGTGCTGGGCGCCGCGAGGTCAGGTCGAGTAGTGACCTCGCGTCGAAATCGAAACTACTGACTACTGACCTACACCACTGCTAGATAGCGCCTCTTCTCGCTCGAAGCATGGTGGCAACGACACTCTATAATGAAACGGGAACTGCGGATTTTGGCCGGAAATTGTTTGGATCCGCAGATAATGCGAGGCGGAAACCTGACATGCTAAAATCCGGGGAAAAAAAACACGTATTATACACAGGTTTTAACGGTATGCTGTGCTCAGCAATGTTTTGTACATCTCTCTTTGAGGCAGTTTATATCTGTTACATCTTCCTTGCACATATTTCTGAAATTCTACTCCGCACATGTACACATACAAAATAACTGTACTAATACACTGGGAGAGGCAGCCACGGGGCACTGGGAAATTGCAACATGCTGCACAAATTTCGAATATTATACCATTCTAAAGCTGCAGCCAATAGTAAAGTCTGTTGGTCAACAGAACAAAAAGTGCAACAAGAGTGTCATCACACCACTGCAAATTAAGCAACAAATCATGACAAAACCTACGGCACTGAAAATAACATCTTACATTATCAAAACCAAAATTTTTTTTTTACTGCACAAAAAAAGGACAAGCACCTCATCTTCACAAACTGCACAGTGGCATCATTTTTTACTATTTTTTTTGTTATAGAAACAACATCTGTGCTTCCTTTCATTTTAGCATCTATCAGCACTTCTTTTAAACAAACATGCCACCTGCCATTTGTCTTTTTTTTTAATGTCGCTTCCCCATTCTTTTCTTTGAGAGATGTGGTTTGAATACCTCAGCATACAGCACTGGTTACCTAACTTCATACTAATCCAACAATCAGACACAACATTAGGGTTCTACTGCCCAGAACTGGCTTCTCCAACAAGTTTTTCGCTAAGGCCAACCGTATAACGTAGCTGGCTAGCATCATTTACTTCGGGAAGCAAGATTACCGACATATTAATGTGCAAACATGTTGCATTGCAACGTAGTTGAAATTTCCAGTTCTATTGTAAATGCACCGGCAACAGCTCTGATGTAGTCGTCACTACACAAACTGACAAGCTTGATACAACATTTTGACGTAATCAGCTGAAGAGAAGCCTCACCCAAAATAACTGATGCTTCAACACAATGTGTCAACAACAACAACAAAAAAGTCCTTGAATTTCACACAAACGACATTGTCCCTATATCAGCCCAGCAAATGTGTAGCACTAATTAGCAATGCAGCCCGCCTCAGTTTCCGCTGCTGGCCCTGGAAGGCACTCAAGGGCAATGAAGGCATGCAAACAAAAGTAAAAGCACATAAACAACTTTTGTGAAACACATTTTAGTAGCTAATGAGCACATATGGCATGCTTTGTGTTATGACTTGATGTTTCTTGTCACAAAAGTGAGCAATACGTTGGCAACACAAAGCAGCGGCACATGCACATGACAAGCGGAAGCACTTCACATGTAAGAAACAGTTCTGAATTGCGTGGAGCAGTACACATGTTACGGAAAATTTTATTCAAGTTAACTCTGACTCCACTACACCTTACATCAGTTCTAAGCATTAACTAGAGCTCCTGCAGATGTCCTTCTCTATGGCTTGACCACCTGCGACATTTCTACACTTCTATGCCAAGATTTGGAATCATGGCTAAGACTACTCTGCAGGCCTAGGAATAGACAGATGCTCAGATACTGAAAGAGCTGTACCTCTGACATGGTAGTACTTTGGCTCCGGAGTAATGTGGGTCTCAAAAGGACCACTATTGTGTGCCTTGCGGTCATAGATGACAGCAACATCATACCCCGCTTCTTGGGCAAAGCGTGCCTGAAAGTAAAAATTAGGAGTGTAGGACATTCACAGGCCACTTACATACTAATGCATACCCAGAGGTCCCTTGAATCATATTCCTTCCTCTAAGTAAGCTATGCCTAAACAAAGAGAAACCATTTAAAACACAGTGTCATACGAGTACACGTTCATCATGAAATAAGTGAAATGCCGCACAGTCCTGCCTTGCAATGAAAACAGATGTCCGCAAAGTAAAACTGCATGCCTGTTACATTACCCCTACCAGCCTCAATTCAATGCCCAAAAACAACAAAGCCCACAAACTTGACGAAGCCTGCAGTGCACTAAGTTGCAAACCACGAACTGCATTCCGGTTATTTACAACTGTAAGAATTTAGTACTGAGAGCTGTTGCCCCACTATAATTTTCATGGTAAACACCAAAGAGCACTCAAATAAAACCTCCTAGCTCGATCTCAGTTCTCTTTCCAAGTAGATACTGACCCTCAACAGCTCCAGCATGCAATAAATGTGATCATAACCAGCAGCCATTTTGGCTTGAAAGAGCGTTGAGTTGCATACAGCATACAACACAGCTCCACAACAGCTATTCAGATAGGCAGCAGAGCCTTTTTGTCCCCGACTTCTTTAGATTACCTGATGCTACTGTTTAAGAGAAGCAAGTTTTTTCACAGCATAAAGTACCTCAAGCCACAGTGGTCAAAAATGTATGACCCATTAATTACTCTTCCCTGTTTAGCAAAATGTTGCACTTACTTTGTCTGCCAGCCCACATTCAAACCTGGCAATGAGGACAAACCAGGCAAAACTGTCATTTGATGGAAATGGTGGAGGTGCAATTGGTTGACATGCTGCCAAAGGAGATGCTATAGTGAGTAAGCCCTGCAAGAAAGGAAAATTAAAACTCCAGTCAGCATAGCATGAAATAAAATGGCATGGTCTGAGAATAAAGAACTGAAATAGTTTGGCAGCGAAGAAGCTCTGTAAATGTTTATGAGTTTAAAGTACGAAATCTTCTTGTTGGCTACAAGGCAACTATATTGGAGGACTTCTGATTTATTTCTACCCTATAGTGTTCCTTAACATGCACCAAAACCTCAGCGCACATATGCTCTTGCATCCCACCTCCCTTACATGTGGCTCCCGCAGGTGGGAGCAGACCCATGAATAGCTGCAGAGCCACTGCAACAGGTCAGCACTTCATCAAAAGCTTCCCCACCTTAAACACTAGGATAGCATAGCACCGTCACCTAAAAAATCCCTGTTACCCCACTGAATGTGCCAAGGTACCCAATATGTAAAACTATGAAGAAGTGCACCCCTTTGCGCAAGAATCTTCCCTGGTTCCCATCTCAGTTGTGATATTCGGAAGGTTTACCACAGAATAAAGCCACTTCATTTTCATCCCTACCCCATCACTAAGCATCTAAAAAGCTCGCATTTGGTATCACATATCCAAAGATTCAACAAAAACAGAAACCCTGTTTAAATATACGACAAAGCTGAGAAGAGGGGTCATAGTAAAAAGTGCTGTCAACATAACTCCACTCAGTGCTGGTTACCTTACTTGCTTTCATGAAGGGACAACCTACTATAAAACATGTACATGCCCTGATATTAGATATAAATGGACTACTGAGAGGTGTGCGCTGAATCAACGTTCCAGGTACAGGCACTTACAGGAACTCCTTCATCAGGTACCATAGCCGAGAAGCTCAGCTCTTGGTCAAAGATGTGTTTCAGCCCTGGTGTGGAGTTACTATGTGGTATCTAAAAACGGAAGAACAAAACTTTAAGCACACAATACCCTACATCATTACACATCATGTGGCCAATTTTTTTCCGGACCAGGTTTCTCCTCAACGCCAGAACACACAACAAGTTAAAAGACATAGGAACATCCCCCTGTATGCTTCCCTTGGTTTTGGTAACTGTTGGCTTCCTTAATATGTTGATAGCTATTCAGGCAGACATGATACATGTCAATTTCCACAACTTTAATTATTCTTACCTGTTGTCTGCCTAAAAACCACAAATTAGATAAGCGACTGGATACAGCATGGGGCAAATTACTATTTGGGAAAAATAAGGTAATCAGGGTAAAACACCAAGCCTGCTCAATTTTGCTGCCTTCTGCCCCTGCCAGCTTCTTTCATCCTTCAGTGCGTTTGCCACAGGCACAGGAACCACAGTCATTGTAGCCTAATATTAAGTTGTACTCTAAGGAAAAACTAACTTGTTGTGGTCAACACTCACCATAAAAAGCAGATGCAGAAACTAGCACAAACAAATGCACAATCAGGCCTATGTATAAATGTGGAAATGAGAACAGTGCTGCAATAGTTGAATGTGGTAAAACGTGCCAAAGTATAAACATTAGCATCTCAACCTGTCACCCTAAGAGGCTTTAATAAATATGGAGAGAAAGAATTGCGAGGTTATTCAAGCTAACGCTCAGCAGACCGACAATTCACTTCATCTCAAGAACAATTCTCAACTGACTGGTTTTCCTGGCACTGCAAACTATGATACTCTTCTTCCCAGCATCTGTACAACACAAGAAAGCACCTTCTGACCATACCTACTGCCTCTGTGCTTTTCTGTGTCATTGTTTTTGCTGCCTCATCACAGCATGACCCAATCCACAATCTTTTGGTCCATTTGTTTTTGGAACGCGGCTGCATTGGCCATCAGCAAACAGACTTTCAAATAATACATTTGACAGCACCAACCTATGACACGTAGTTTCACCTAGTTGTTTCACCTGTAAGTGGCATGGTAATGAATCTGTTTTTACCTTTGTTTTAGCATAGAACACCCAATGAGAGAGCATGCCAAACCGATCTACTTTGTTGCATACAGTGACTTCCTCAATCGGAGTTTACTGTGACAAGGTTCAAGTGCTGGTACCTGTTTTGTACATGTGCCATGATGAACTACAAAAACTAAGAAAGCCCCAGAACCACTTCAAACTGATAAATATGCCACTGCAAAATAATACACATGCGATTTTAACCACCGTTTCTAAATTACATGTATGTATTCATGTGGCCCCTATGTGGCCGGTTTACATTATGGATTGCACCAAGTGCACCTTGCTAGTACAGATGCAAGGAATCTACTTACGACAACAATTTCAGCCGCCACCAGTGTTGCATGAAAAAGCGCCGCGAGGCTGATGATGCTGTAGACATAGAGAATGGTGATGTGGTATGGCATTCTGCGGTGAGGAAACATTACACCGTCAGCACAAGTGGATCAGCCCGCCGTTGCCGTCGCATCGGAGAGTCCTGCACAAGGTAAGACCCAGAATGTTGTAAAGACATGCCGACCCTATCACCCACAATAAAGATAAGGCTGAGAAAACCTTGAAACAAAAGACTGCATCACTGCTTTACCATTCTTTATTTTAATTTTACTCGTCCTTCAGCTCTCCTATGGAAACACAGAAGACTAGAATGTACTCAGCAAGTAAAGTGCATGAACGGTCACTAAACAACTTTGCCCAAACAGAACGCTGCATCTTTCTATTCTTTACTGTTCCTGGCCGTCTACATTTCCTTGCCACGTGACCTTGCTATGCACTTGACCCTTTCAGCTGTGTGAACTCATCAACGACAAAATATTTATCAATCAATTCACATTCAAGCCTCCTCGTTAGATGAGCAGCATATTCTCGAGAGGCATACCACAGCTGTGAACATCCATGCTTGAAAAGCATGAAGTTGTACAATTCACCATTTCCACCAGAGCTGAGATAGGCTTATGTTTTCTAATTCCACTTCATGGCATTTGGGCATGAATTAAAGCATCCAGTAAACAAGCACCATACGCAGTCCGCGTTTACTGTGCTACTTAGTTCAAGAACTATACAGCTGTAATACATAGTTATGTGTGGCCAGAGAATTGCAACACAACCCACCAAAGTAATGCCGACCGGAGGTCATAAGCTCCAAATCTAAAATACTTCAGAGGCTGCCAGGGCATAACTTCAATACCTTAGAGACAGATTGGATGCAAAAGATGAAAACGAAATCTGAAGGCTTACAGAGAACCTAACTACCATCTTCCGAGTGAACATTTGCATTGTTATTTCCTTCCTTCTTGTTGGATCTTACGCGTATTCCTGAATGAATATCTGCTGAGCTAAACATGCCTTACACAAACAAGCCATTGGGCTCATGCATACTGGTTGCTATGCATTCATGCATAAATAAGCGCAATGTTCTATTCAATGTTTCACTTGCAGGCTGGTTAGTACTATCACTTGTCTCTGCCATATGTGTTGACTGCAATGTAAGCATGCTGCACAGATCTTTGTATTGTAAGCTGCAAAGAGTAAATGTGATTGCATTCATTGTCACTGCTCATAGTTGTGTTATATTGCTATGAATAACACTGCACAATACGAAAGCCTTCAAAGCACCTTTTGATTTTGCATAAAAATGCACAAAGCCACGACGGTGAAAGAACTTCAAGGAACCGTTTATGAACTCCTTTGGAAGTCTCCAGAACGATTAAAAAGCGAAAAATTGGAGAATGATGACCTATGAAAAGGTTATACAGAGCAAGAGAGGTAACACTTAATGCACTAGACACCTGCCATTTCATTAGGCACACTGAATCCCAGGGCTTCTTTTGCAGACAAAAATCCAGTTTCTTGCAATGGTTTTGCGTGCTCATCCGTGGTCAGAACTGCCAAGCTTAAAAATTACTTAAACATTCTTTAGTAAGTTGAA
Organism: Amblyomma americanum; assembly: GCF_052857255.1. Lineage (NCBI taxonomy): Eukaryota > Metazoa > Arthropoda > Arachnida > Ixodida > Ixodidae > Amblyomma > Amblyomma americanum. Next base: position 164,924,776 of record NC_135499.1, on the reverse strand, counting down.
AGATGATTAAAACACGCAGCACTGTGCAATTAGGGCAATCAGAATACAACACATAACTGTTTAGCAATGTTTCACTGCATGCTCTTTTCAAATGCCTGACAACCTATGTCACCTCTATAAATGAAACAACCATACAACAACTTCCCCATTTTTTCCCCACAAAACAATACAAAACTGGATCAAAATGCCCACCACCCGATTTTGTTCACATGTCAGTACATGACATGGTACAACACATTTTTTGAATGGTATATTCCTTCTTTAACACATTTTAGTGCTCTTTGGCAAAACTAGTGTGTTTACAGCAAAACCTGTCACTACAAGAAACATGTTAAAACAACAAAAAAATGTTTAGTAAAGGCTAAACCACAAAAAGCATGCAAAACAATAATACTGATATCCGCCCTTCTCTCTCCATGTCCCAAGTTCTTTAGCACACCTCACATCTTTTATTGTGACTACATTAGTGTATTTTAGTGTGTGCAACAATACTAAAAATAAACGCGCAATGAGTGTGAAATGCCTTTAGCAGCACAACGACAGTTATCAGCACAGTACTGCAAAATGTGGTACGCTGTATTAAATGCCGCATTCAATTTGTATACCTTTAACAAGCGCACAACATACTACCACTCGCTTTTGCGCGCTCTAAGCTTCCGTGTCGAAAATGCTGATAGTGCGAAAGCTGAGCAACTAGACACGCAAAGAACGGATAGCGCAACAGTGTTTACACGGAAAAGCACCGAAACTCAACCTTTGTGCGTTGTTATAAACTGTTGTAATTATACTATGACCGACGGCGCGCGTTCGTTATCTCATAGCGAGTAAAAACACGCGCTTTACAGTCACTGAAGATAGGCAGAGGAAAGCCAAGTTGGTCACCGCAGCTAACTCAGCGTGAACAATGCACTGATAATGCATCACGGTAGTGAACGCATCTCATTTAGAATGAGTTAACCATAACGTTTGTGTTCCATGTGCTGAGAAAGTATGAACAGTATTAATGCGATTAACTGGCTAGTGCGATTCGTCGTTCAGTAGGCCTACACACTCTCGCTGCATGGGACATCTCTATGCTTAGAATCATTAATCATGCTCGATTCAATTTAAACGACACCCAGGGCCAAAGAAACGGCAATAAGAATGGGGTGTCCGACAGTAAACACTTCCGCGTATCATACATGCATGAACGCGCGTACTGGTGTAACACTGCAGCTACGGATGCTGTCAGGGACCAGCACATTTGAACATGAATGCGATCTTGCCGTGACACACTTCCACAATGAGAAAGAATTATGCTGATTGACACACACTCAACAAATCGCGCAGGAAGTAGCGGTAACGCTCGAACATTGGCAAAAGCGCACGAAGCAAACTTGAAAATACGACATACCCCTGCCGCCTCACTGAATTTAACAATTCACGTCAATGTTGTTAATGATGACACAAAAGGAGAACGAGCCTATAAGACAACTACAGCTGCGAAAACACAATCGACAGTGATGTCTCCAGCGTGATATTTGTTGACGCCTGCTTGGTAGTCCCAAGGCCACTTAGTGAATTAGGCTTAAAAACCATGGATATGAAAATCGTAAGCTCTTACCAAGCGAGTAAACCTCCGTTTGCTAGTCGCATTCGAGCTCTAGTCAAGACAATTCGCATACGATGAGTAGTGAGTGCACACACAACGTCAAAAGTGACAAAGCCTTCCTCGTAAAGCTCGCACACCAGCAGGAAAAAAAAACGCACGGGACTAACCACGTGACTGTGTATTCCATGACAAGCCTGTAAACGGGAGGCACAGTTTCGCGCTTCGTAGGTAGTTGTCCAAAGCAAAATCATTTGTACAACTGCAAAAAAATAATAATATTAGTTATTACTGTTTTTTATTAGTTTACATTCTTGTTCAGTGGAGTTGCTGCTTTATTTCTGCGGTTGCGTATTTAGGCGTAATGAAACTAATCAAACGCAACATTTGCGTTCAGTCATGGCGGTTTTGCTTCGTCCGTGTGTGTAGCTCTTGCGTGAGCAGTGGTTTTTGTGCATCAAATTGTGCTCATTATCCATGCTACCTGATGGGCGCAGCTTACAAGGGCACAAGCGACTATGAGCCGGCTTTCACGAAGGAAGACGTGCTTGCTGTGAATCAGTTTGTTCCCGTTAGTGCGCAGCACGTTGTATACCGGAGTAATGCCGACGCTTGTTAGCTGCTTCAAGTTCGCGCCTCTGCCTAGAAGCCGGCGAAAGAAGCACATTTCACTTAAAACATAACTCCTGAAACTTTTTTGCATCCCGTGATCGCTCGAGCTCCGTTACGGTTTAGTGCCATTGAGCCTGACAGGTGGCTCCGGTCCGTACAATCTCGGAGCGCGCGTCAGCCTTCAGTCGGAAAGTGCGTCAAGATCAGTCAAGATGATGGAAGAATCGTCCTGCGACGCCAATCATGGGTTCGTCGAGGGCACCGAAATCATCACGCCCCAATTTACGGGCCGCTTGGAGTTCACGACCGAATCGAGCGCCGGCAGTGTGGTTGAAAACGTGGAGGAAAGCCGGTCGGATACATCGAGCCAGTTCTGCACGGACGACACCGTGAACGAAGCGGTCGGTGAAAATACGCTGGACAGCAACGACAACTCAACGCGACAAAGCGAGCAGAGTAACGATGGCAGCGGCGAGGACACGAAAGCGCCTGACAGCGTGGCGTCGGAAAGCTCGCGCGGCGCGCACGATCCCGTAGCCTCTTCGTTGGATGAGGATGCACGACAGGGCGCTTGCGTTCCCATAGCAAACGAAAGCGACGCGTCTGTTGACAAAAACGTTGCAGGCCAACAGTCCCACGAGGGTGAAAGCCGAAGCAAAGAAGAACCGAACAAACGTTGGTGTAGCGAAACCTCAAACGACAAATCGGAGCCAGATGCCGAGAGCGGCGCCGGCAGCACCAGTGGCCACAAGCGGAGGCGTTCCCGTGCTGTGCCAGTTTACGCTCCTGGGACTCGAGTCGAGGCGAGAGATTTTCAGGACAAGTGGTGAGTGGCTGCGAATGGCGCTCCCGCTGCGATTCGCCGTCGCTTGCAAAGCGAAGCAGTCGGTGGTATTAAGTGAATTTCGCTAGGAAGTTTTTGGAAACCCTTCTTTTCTGTGAAACTGCGGTGTATATCCCTGGAGCGCGATTCACGTTGCGTGACGGGGTTGCTAACACTAAGCTCGACAAAGAAGATTTGCTTTCATTGTCCCTACGTTGTGGATCACGTTCTTAGCCTCACAAACACAAGCAAGTGTTCATCTTACGTGCTCATTTTGATCTAACGTGGTATGTCGTAGCGCTATTTCCCAGGTCGTTTGCATGCGAGGACGTAGTTTGCAAATTTGTCTTCAAGTTTCGGAAGCACTGCATATCTTGCTCTATTCCCTGTGATGTCCTTGCTGCCTGTGTAAACTGCCCGAAGCTGCTGCGAAATAGGTTGCAGGGCTCGGTAAGAGGTTCAGTATGCCTCGCTATTTAGGCTTTCTTTCGTTATGCTGCCCTGTCTACCTCGTAATTGCCTTTCGAAGCCAACGATATTGAGCGATTGTTCTTAATCAAGGCCCCGTAAACGATACACAAAATGCCGCGTGCACGTAGCTGATGGCTTTGATGTTATCGCGTTTCTTAGTTTATTTTTAGCCCCCAAGCGTACTTTGCGACACTGATTTCAAACATCCTTGATGCTGCAGAATGCACGCGTGTTATATTAAGTTCACTCACGGCGGCCCATGCATTATTTGTCCCATCTTTTATATGTAAATAATTGCTGCTTAGTCCTGTGTGCCTAAGGATTCAGTGCATCGGGCTGTGTGGGTCTTGTGAAACAAAAAGTAATAATTCCCCTTGTACGTCATGTAAAGGGCAGCCTACTAGGGTCACTGCAATGCATTGAACAATTTTTTTGGATCTGCCTTAGACTAAGGACTAGATAGCAATACCATAAGTGCATGCTCTTGTTTGCTGCCTACCTTACTGTAGTAATAGAGTTTAATTGTAGCCTAGCAGTCTACAACAACATACGTTAACTTTATTCATGCCAGGTTAAATGTATGTTGATTTCTGAAGCAATAAGGCTTCAGGGTGTGGCCAGTTAGTGTAGCGTAGTTCACAATGTGTACCCTGCACACAGTCTTTTCTTTGCATGTGTTTTGTATAGACTTTTAACTTGAGGTTTTTGGAACATTTGTTCAACGTGGTTCACAGACTGACCAGTGCAGCAGAAAAGCATGATGCAGATAAAATTGAAAGGGATTAAGTGAGTGAGGATGGGCTTCAGAAAAGATTTATGCTTATGTGACGAAAAAAATATGTGTAATCAGTCAGCAGGTGCGGAGTGCGTGCCCCTGTACCTAACTCTGTTCATGCCTGTACCCATGAAAGATTGATCTGAACACTAGTTCGCAGTCAGCAGAGCAAGAACAACTGATAAGTACGCACTGCTTGCTCTTTAAACACTAAAGAAGGAAGTTTATCTTCTGCTAATGATAGTAATTTTTTTTTGTAGACATATTTCTAATGCGTATAAAAGAAAAGGGCTGTTCAGCCAGGAAGAATATAGCCCTGTTTGGCCAGGAAAGAAAATCACGGAAAGCTGAATGACGAATATTTTCATGCTGTTTGTCAAGCATTTGGCCTTTGATACCTACACTCTTGAAATCGTTGTTTATTCTGACAGTGGTCTACAGTTGCACATGGACTTTTGTGGCCATGACACCATACTGCGTCAATTACAGATGCAGCAATAGTTAATCAAGGTGCTGAAAAATAATTCTGTCCGTTCCATGCATGAAAAACATTGATCAGTTTGTTTGAGAGGTAGGCCAACATGTGCTTGAAAATTCTGTATGCTTGTATCTGACTGCAACATACTATCTAAAACACACTGCCACCATATCCAGTTGGGTGGCATGTGTATAGCCGTTGCTGAGGCGTGACATGGCCCAGCATCACAGTAATTTAATTGCCGCTGTTTGTTGTCGTCCAGGTATGCTGCTAAGGTTGTGAGTGTTGATGAAGAGGATGGCGACGTGCTTATTCACTTCGAGGGTTGGAGTTCTCGCTACGATGAGTGGCTTCCGATGGATAGTCCGCGGCTGCGGCTTGCGGTTCACCTTCACACACGCAAGGAAGTGAAGGCCCATTCCAAAAAATCAGTGAGCACTCGACGTTTACGCTTGCCCCTTTCTGTTGTTCTTCCACTTTCCCTTGTCCTTTAACATGCTGTATGGTGAACACCACTCGCACATGTGCTTATTGCCACTTTTGTCTTTATAAAAATCAAAACATTTCTGTGAGGTCTTCTGACCACTGATGAAATTTTGTATGGTTTTTCAGCAGTGTAAAATTGGCTTAGCTCGGTATGTTGAGGAACTTCACATTACTATTACATTTCAAATTTCAGTGCAGTTGTCAAGAAGTTATTCGCGGTTTGCACAACACATCGCATTTTGCAAAGCATAAGCAAGTTGAGATCAATAATTTCTCGTGCATTTTTACTGTGGAAAGGTGTCGGTCATCCTTCTGGATCCACACATAATCGGATAGACCCTTGAATATCTGAACATATTTGACTCCCTTGTCATCGTCATCCGCCCACCTATGTCCACTGCAGGACAAAGGCCCCTCCCATTGACTTCCAAATAACCAAACCCTCTCTTGCACTGGCTGCTGCCATTCTATCCCTGCAAATTTCCTAATCTTGTCCACCCACCTGACTCTTTGCTACTTTCCGCTAGCTTTACCATACCTTGGAATCCATTGTGTTAACCCTAATGGACACATGACCTGCCCACATCCATTGCTTCATTTTTATTTCAGCTAGGACATATATGACTTGTGTTAAAAGTCTCTTCGTAGTTCTCCCTTGTAGCGCAACATAACATCCAGTACTTTGAAATCTGAGGGTCCCTGCTATCCTATACAGCTTCCATGGGAATGATAGTGGAAGGCAGTCAAAACATTTTGCTCAAAAGAAAAAGCACGCCAGGGCATTTCATGTTTGCATTTCGCACCTTTTTACATCACAGGCATGATGTGTAAAAATAATTCTTCATATTTCACAATTATTGCATGTTGTGAATTGGTTCATGTCAGCATATTAAAAGGACCCTGAAATGTTTTTGATGGTCATATCCTAGTGCTGCATATCTGTAGAGGTGGTCAGGGTGAGTATTTGAGAAAAATTTAATAGCTCTGAATGGACCCTGTAATTTACAAGTCATTTTTAAAAATAGCTGCTCGCAGTAGCTTGCAACCAACCAGGTGGATGTGAAGTAGCGCAACGGCACACGGCCTAAGAAGAGAGCTGAGGGAAGAGAAATCCACATGACACGGCACTGAACTAGCAACTGGCATTCATTTGGCGCGCTGCGCATAAATACAGGTAAGGCAATCAAAAAAATGACACCGCAATCCCACAAGGCAACAATGGCTAAGACGCAGTCAAGAAACGAAATTCTTTTTCTGATAATGAGATTGACGGAGCACTTACACAGCTATCATTATCACCCTGCTTTTTGATCTCTATGGCCTCGATTATTTTTTGGCATAGCTGAGCTTTGTTTTAATGCGACAGCGTTAAGGAGCTCATGTCCAGAAAAAAATGGCGCATCTCGGACACCTGAACCGCGCCGTAAGGGTGTTTTAATGCGACAGCGTTAAGGAGCTCATGTCCAGAAAAAAATGGCGCATCTCGGTGGACACCTGAACCGCGCCGTAAGGGAAGGGATTTTCCTTCCCCTATGGTGGAGTACAGGTGTCCAACCAGAATTATGAGGCAGGCGTCATTTCCTTTCCTTAAAACCAATTTACTGCCGACCATTTTCTTTTTTTTGCCTTACCTTTATTTATGCACATAGTTGAGCGCTGTGTTGTGTCAATTCCTTCTCTTCCCTCTGCTCTCTTCTTAGGCCATGTGCCATTGCACTGCTTCATGTTCATCGTGCAAAGCCAACTCATTTTGCATAATGAATCAACAGTTCATGCTTCCAAAATCGATTAGAACAACACCTCGCCGTGCATTATTAGCCACCCCTACCCATTGACATCAGGGGGCAATCAGTGAGTCTTCTTGTCTAGGTGGGGTGCAATCCCAGCCTGTTTTCTATATTTTTTTATTTCTGGCACTTCAGTGTGTATGATTTGAAGGGGTTGAGGAGGACCATCATTTTTAATCTTTTCGCAACGTCACAAAAAACATGGGCACAAGGTAGAGAAGCTACACAGGATGCACATCTGCTACATTGGATTTCTGTAAGCCTGTCGTAGGTAGTAGGTCCAGTCCACGTTGCAACAACCATGTACTAGTTCTTTTTCAAGGCTCTATTTGGTGCGCACAACTGATTGTTGGTGTGACAAATGCAACACCTGGTTTACGCTGTTGTTGACAGCTTGTGTGACCCGTGGAAAGTTTGTTGATATCGGATTGTTTCCTAACTTCAACTGAAAACTTTTCTTTTAGTTATTTTACATAGAATATTCTTGTTATAGACCTTATTTTATTAAATTTCGCTTTTCTTCTTCCACTGTCATTTTTCCCCTTTTTTATTCTTTCTTGAATGTTGTCATCAAGAAACGTCTTCTTTTTCATCTGTATATAACCCTTGTGCCTCTAAAATCAGAGTTTGGCATATGGGTAGCATGCTCTTGCAACTGATCTTGTTTAGTCACAGTGCTGGGACACGTTGCTTCCACGATGTGTTGCTTGTAAGACAATAGTACAGCTTATATTGGTGAAGAGTAGATTGCTTGCATGCTTAGTGCTCTGTCTTGTGTAGAGAAAATGTGCCGTCTTTCCGTGAAATGTAGAAGGCTGTCATTGAACATGACCATTAAGATGTGAGGGAAAATAGGGATCAGGAAACACTTTTTTTTTAAGTGTGTTGCATGTTTGTACAAATTTTTTTTCTTGTGCATTAATGCATGCAGCAACCTGTTACTTTTCTTTTTTGCAATAATTTGTTTAATGTTGTTTAACACCTGCGGAAATTTACTTTACTTGGGATTCTTCAATAGGAATACAAGAAAGGGGAAGAGGTGCTGGCACGCTGGGGCGACCGTAAAAAGTACCCAGCTAAAATATTGGAGGTAAATGAAGGAGGTACCGTATGGTCATTTTTTCTACCATAAATGTTTCATAGTTACCTAATTATTGTAGTTATTCTGATTCGTAAGTGTGCTTTCACGATAAAGGTGAGATAGCCTGGTCGTGTTGCTTGTTACAGGAACTTACTCAGTACTTTTTTATGATGGGATTGTGAAGACTTTGAAAGCTATTAAGGTGGAGAAGATGCCCAGTGATCAGAAAGGCAGTGTGGTAAGTCTTTCTTTTGTGGTTTATTCTGCATGATCTTATCTTGGCATAGTAATAGTAAACTGGTGGTGAGCTGTAGCATGAGAAGAAAAATCGAGTACTTTTTAATTTGAGCAGTAGAAGCAAATTGGTTCTTGTTTCAGATCCCAGCATGTAATGACTGGCCGCATTGCTAAGATGAAGTGTGCCATGTCCTTATTCACATGCTTATATTTGTACTTTTTGTGTGTGGAGTGGAAAGATGCTATCATTCAGGGTGCGAATGGCACTATGTGGTGCCATTTTTAGTGGCTCGTCACATGCTGCTAGTGATAGAGCTCTGTTTGTCACTATTGTGACATTCTGGGGCAGAAAGCAAGCACTTAGTAAAATGTCCATGGTGAATTGAAGCACAAAGGAAACATGACGGACAGACAAGCTCTAACTTGCAACGTAGGTTTATTGCGAAATGCAGACAGTTTGTGCAGGAGAATTTTGTTCTCATTTCTAAAAAAAAAAATTTGTTGACATTGAATGAACTTACCTAGCATAGTAACCAGGCTGTACTGAATGCTTCTAAGGTAAAAATTTTGATATTGCAGCATACTTTGAATTCATAAGTATTTAGGGTGTTTGTATAGTCTAGCGGCTGCTCCAGCTGTGCCACAGTTGTGTGTGCATTGTGACATGGAGAAGCGTCCGCTGATTTGAACTCCGAGGTGTGTAGCAGTTGATCTAGACAAGGTTGCCACTGGCACATGCTGTTTTTAATCATAAAGTTCTTGCATCACTATGAAAACAAAAGCCCATGCCTGTCATCATGGTTGGTCTCAAAATTAGCATGTTTATGTTGTTTATAGCTGGCAACACAAATGAGACAGAAATGAAGGATGACAATTTGTATTTATTATTGCCACACTCTGTTATGAGTACGGCAACATTACTACATGCTTTTTAAGGTGGTTCAAAGAGCACCACTATGATTCTTAAAACATGCTGGGTGTAGCCAGAAGTCCAGATGCCCATACACTTCCCTTTTTTCTGTTTTGCTGTTAAATTGCCTCAGATAAATAAATGACTTGCTTTGTTAGAGATCTGCAAGGCCTAACATCGGGCCAGGGTCATGTTACCACCGGCCGACCTCTCTCCTTTCCTCTCATTAATTCCCTTTTTTTTTTTCTCGGCAAGCGTCAAGATCAGAAGCAAAGCCCACCAAGAAGCCTAAAGCTAATCATCCTTCTTTTTTTCTCCTCTCAAGGCAGGACTCTATGTGAAACAAACTGCTCGCCATTTAAAACTGTGAACTCTGTTTGATGCCTGCAAGGCAGGTAGTTCAATTGCTTCCGCATTGCCAGGGGTCCACCTCCTGAGTTGTTTGCACTGTGTGCATCCCTGTCAGCAGATGTTGAAGCAGGGCACCGGATGTTGGATGTATGGGATCTGAAGATCTGAATAGACTATTCTGAAAGGGGTGACAACAGAGTAATGTCTTAGCTGTTAGGTGCGATGCATTGCATTGTCAGCCAACAAGACTTGTAAAAGTCCCCCCCCCCCCCCCCCCCCCCCCCCCCCCCTCCCCTCTTGCACAGCGTCTCAGTGGCTTTGGCGTTTGGCTGCGAAACTCAGGGTCATGGGATCGAATTCCTGCCATGGTGGCTGCATTTCAGTTGAGGCGAAATGCAAAAACCGTTGTTCTGTGCAATTTCCGTTTGCTTTATGGGACTCCTGGTAGTCTAAATGTCCAGAGCACTCTGCTATGCTGTCCCTCATAGCCCACCATATGTCACTTTGGTGTGTTAAACTCCTGCATAGCACATACTACCCACCAAAAGACTTGTAATTCAATATCACACTTATTGAAGCCTTCCCACCAAAGCCATCAGCCTGCCTTGTAACAGATCGCTGAACAGAATAGTTCTCTGAAGGAAACTCAGCCACCTAGTACAAGCAGTTGTGAGAGAAAAAAGACATCTCGAGCACAAATGTAAATGTGCCCAGGAAGCACGACATTAACATGCTAATGAGGCCGCAGGACAATAAGAATAGTGTTTGCATGGTGAAATGCAGCAAGACAACTCCCAAAATAAACAGCCAGCAGCACTTTCGTCTGCAATGTTAGCTGGGTGCTGAGCAGTCACAAAAGCTCTCGGAAGAGGGCATAGATGTAACCTTCAACCACAATGCGAGTGGCGAGAAGGCTGCCCCTTGCATCCCCTCTGCATTCCTTTGCAATGCCTGGAGAAAATCGTGGGCTGAGTAGTTAGTGCTGCCCTAGCCTCCACACGTTAACAGCCATAAAGCATATTCTGCACAAGCCATAGGGTTGCTTCACCTCTTCATGTCTTAGTACGAGCTACATCATCTGCTCATTCATCTTATTGCATTTCAACAAGAATCAGTGCATCAATTTCAGCAACTTGCTGTTTTCTTTCTTCCTTCCTTCCTCTAGACAAAAATCTGCAAATTTACTAGGCTTGCCTGACAAGTTTTATTTTAAATGGCTCCTCATACTTCATTTCCTTTTTTGCTTGTTTTTTTTTTAAATGCGAGTGTGCCTTGTGCTGCTTCTCTCCTGCCGCTTCTGTGGCATTTCCCAACTGGTTGACCTCACATGGTCATTGTTTTCAAGTTACATTTGGAACAGTATGGCCACATATGTTAAATGTACTGCTCAAACACAGAGCATGCTTTTTAATAGTGCAATGGTTTAGGGATTGAAGTCCCACTTAAGCTCCGCCTTAACGGTATGACTCGATAGCGTAATGGGTTAATTTCCGTATATGCAGAAGGTCATTGTTTATTTTACATTCATAGATCCCTGGGAGTCCTCATACCCCTCCTGGCGCAGTGGTGTGTTGTTTAAGCGATGTGCCATTGCCCAGCAATGGCAGGTGCTCCCAGCGGTGGGCCTTGTGCGATCCTGGTTGCTCTTCCCGAGCTGTCGGGCGTTAATTAAACTGCCACCTGCCACGGTGGGCAGTTTGCTCACTATCCGGTGGGCAGGTTGTGATGACGCCGCAAGGTTATGTGACCTGGGTGGGCCACCTGTCTCCTAGGTTGCTTTCTGTGGACCGCCTGCCATGCCCGTGATTTTTTGCTCACAATGCGGACACCGGATTTTCTGGAGAATGGGGTCTTCAACGCTGTCGCTTTAAAATGCCATGACACACACTGCAGTCATGGGATGAGTTACTATAAAGGGACATGGTCACTTTAATTATTGTACAGCACGCTCTCGTGTCATGATCATTAGGATTGCTCTCAGCTTTACTTGGCACTTCTGAGCTGAAGAATAATCAAGGTATGGTCCAGATAAGGTGAAGATGTTGAGAGGGGTGTTTCATTAGCCCACAAAATGCCGTAATAAGAGCTTGCACTTTTAATTTCTGTATATTTCACTTAATTCAACTTGGCTACAGTGATAAAGGTTATTAGTGTTTTTAGCTGTTAGCAAGCACTGTTGTGATATTTATGGCACCACATTTTGCACATTGTTGTTCACATGGTCACATAATGGGCAACCTCGTCTGTTTGTGGTAATTGTACAGGTGTTTCCTCGGGCACCTCAAAAAGAATTTGAAAGCAAGCGTCAGCGTGACTCGTCAAGTGACTCTTCGAAGAAGGGTCATGCCAAACATGGGGAGCAGCGCAAATTGTCACAGGAGTCTAGAAAGCCACATCCTGAGGCTGGGAAGGCACAAGTGTCTATGGACACCAAGAAGACCGGTGACAAGACAGCCAAATCCCGGCCACCCAAGCAGAGCTCCAAATCAGAGAGCAGAAGGCAGGAAAAGAGAGGTATGTGCTCGTGTGCCCATAGTCTTGAGTGTTGCCAAGGTGTCATGAAAGTAAGAATGTGCAGAGTACAGGCATTGTAGCCTGATCTCAAGGGTTCCTGGTTTACTATTTAGACATTTGGAGGCAGCAGCCACAGTTTTTTTAGAGCGGAGCTTCGTTATTTTGGAATACTAGCAAATGTTTGAGCCCACGGGTGCTACTTCGTGGTCCGGAGCCAACATCCCAGTGGCTCGGCAGCACGCAGTAACACAGTGCATGTGCACATGTCATCACTGTGCTTGCACAACTGAGCAAACTTCTAGTTAGGTTCGTGAAACTCTCTTGACCACAGCCACCTCATCCTAAATATGTGAAGATGAAACAGCAGTAAACCCTAGGAGGCATACGGTAATGCCTAAACCATGCACAAGGAAAAATGACGCTCTGTAAAGTGAGGACTGTGTACTTGTGACATGGTGCTTCAGTGTCGGCTCTTTCATCATTATGTCAGTGATTTTTGTCGTTCCATTTTCGTTTTCCTTCTCGGCTTGTCTCAGTCACAGTGTAAGCAGTGCCAGTCATTCTTGGTCTTCAGTGCATGGATGAAGTACTACTGTGCTGTGAGCAGCGTAGTGTGAGGCACCCATTGCAAACCTGGAACGAGGCAGCATAAGGAGTTGTGGTTAATAATGTTAACTCGTCACACTTCAGGTCCCTTTCCAACGAAGCGAGCTAGAAATGTCAAAAATGCCCATGCCTTGCTTCAGTGGTATGCCATGCCAGGGAGGGTTTTTGTTCGCTTGCAGAGGCCAGCGCTTCACCTGCCACAAGCACCTCAAGTACGTCCTCACAGTCCAAGAAGAAGATACTCCTTGTAGGAGGTAAATTTATGGCCAAGAAGGCTAACCGCTCAGAAACACCGACAAGCTACAAGCGCAGAAGCGATGTAAGTGTCTAGTTTAGTAGCATTTTGTGCAGCCCACATTAAAAGTGTCCAGGAACACATTTATTAACCATGTTGCATAAACTGCATAAACCTGCAAGCCAAGGAGCATGGCGCTGCTACCTCTTCATGCAAAGCTTTGTGAATCAATCAGATGTCCTTAAGGACTGGTCTTTGTAATTTGGCTTTGTGCCATCTTCATTTGAGCCATAGCTGTTGACCTATCAGATGCCATCTGGTGAAATGACGTTGACATCTTCATGCTTGTCTCTGTGCAGAACAAGCGTAAAGCAAGCCTCACTGGAGATGAACCTTCACCGAAGCGGGAGAGAAAGACTTCAATCACAGGAAGAGGTAAGGTGTTTCCATGCTGGTTGTGTTGCCTGTAATTTTTCCGCTCTTATTTGCACGTTTTCTTCTTTGAAATGTTGCGTTAGACATTATAATTCCGCTAGGAGCTCAAAATAATTTGTTACTGAATTTCTTGACGCTGTTTCACTTTCGATTTCATCAACTGAACGATGGCTGAAACGCATAAAGAATGTTTAGGTCACGTAAGGCGCAAAAAAATCCGCAACGTTATCACCAGCTCTTGAAGCAGGCAGGCTTAAACATTATAGTGAATTAAAACTATCTATTGGCAATTTTATTGCAGTTTTTTGCATGACTCATGATCTAAGCACTCCCAACATGTCATAGCCATTGTATGGTTGATGAAACTGAAACACATGAAAGAATAAATTCATCTGTAAATTATTTAGTGACATTGGCAAATACCATGTGGTGATCCATGTACAGTCGAACCTCGTTATAACGAACACTGATATAGCGAATTATCGGTTATAGCGAACTAATTACGAATTTTGGTTGGTCATGCTTCATTTCAGTGACATTTATTCTTCTATAACGAAACCGAAAACGCGAGATCCGCCGCGATATCGGCTGTAACGAAGAAATATTTGGTTTACACGAGGCTCAGAACTTGAAAGTAGCATAAAAAAAAACAAAAACCAAAATGAAAATCGAAGGCCGATACACAGCTGAATTTTTTTTTTTTTTATCGTTTGAAAAAGTTTTGCCGTCTGGCACAAAAATCGCGTTTGGATGGTCGCGCCACCTGTGAACAGAGCGCAAAAACTCTGAAAGCTCATGACATGACAGAGGGCCGAAAGGCGGCGCCACTTGTCCAGCGGTAAAGAAAGGCAAGCGCAGCAACATTGGCAACTTTGAGGCCGGCGTTCTGACATCAGCACAGCGGCCAGTCTTGTTGTTGCAGCGCTCGAAATGGCATCGAAGAGGAAAGCGATCTCGCTCCAGACAAAGCTGCAGATACTGAGAGCTGTGGACAGTGGCCGCAAGAAAAAGGATATTGCTTCGGAATTCGGCGTTCCTCCAAGTACGTTATCCACCATTTTGGCCACTAGAAAGAAGATTGAGGGCAACACCGAGGACGCCATAAAAGCCGACCGTAAACGAGTTAGGCCTTGCCATCACCCGGACGTGGAAGCGGCTTTGCTTTCTTGGTTTAAAGATGTGAGGGCGCGAAATTTGCCGGTGTCGGGAGCACTTCTTCAACGGAAGGCCCACAGCCTGGCCTGCGTACTGGGGCATGACGATTTCTGTGCAAGCAGCGGTTGGCTGCAACGTTTCAAAGATAGGCACGAGATCGCGTGCCACACTTTGTCTGGCGAAGGGTCCGCTGTCGACATGGAGACATGTCAAACGTGGCTGGAGAATTTTCGTCCTCTGCTCCAGGAGTACGACGAGTGCGACGTATACAACGTCGACGAAACCGGCGTGTTTTTCAAGTTGTTGCCAGAGCGGTCACTGGCGATGAAGAACGAGACCTGCCATGGGGGCAAGAAAAACAAAGACCGGGTGACTGTCGTCGTTGCCGTGAACATGGACGGCTCCGACAAAAGACGGCTCACCGTCATCGGCAAGTCGGCACATCCGAGGTGCCTGAAAGGCGTCCGGAATTTGCAGGTTCAATACACGTCAAACAAAAAAGCGTGGATGACGACCAAGCTTTTCGAGGACTGGCTGAGAGCGTTCGACCAGGACATGGAGAGGCAGCACAGGAAGGTCCTGTTGCTTTTGGACAACTGTTCGGCGCATAAAGTTTCGATCGTGCTGAAGGCAGTTCGCTTGCAGTTTTTGCCACCGAACGCAACTTCTGCTTTGCAGCCTTTAGACAAAGGCATTATTCGTTCGCTTAAGTGCAATTATAGGAAGCGTTTGGTGACGCAACTGGTGTTTGACATCGATCGACATAGATCGACAACAATAAACATCAAGACGACACTTGAAATGTTGTACGGGTCATGGAATGAGGTGAGGCAGTCGACAATAAGGAACTGTTTCGCGGATGCCGGTTTTGTTCTGCCTGCCGACGAAGAAGAAGTGCAGCCCGAAGACCAGGCAGAGCTGGACAGAACTTGGGATCGGCTGGCAGTCCCAGGCGTCGAATTCGACGATTTCGTTTCGGCCGATGAGAACTTGGCCGTGGCGCCCGAGCTGACGGATCAAGAAATTGTGGATCGCGTTTTGTTGCCCGAGGATGACAGCAGCAGCGACAGCGGTGAGAGTGAACGGGATGAACCAACGATGAGCAGTGCGGATGCCGCGGACATGGCCAGGAGGCTGAAAGGATATTTGGAAAAACTCCCGACGACGAAAACTGCTGACGTAGAAAAGGCCCTCTTGAGCATGTACAATGTAGAAAACTTCATTCTGCGCAGCGCTGTGAAAAGCCACCGGACGAAGATAACATCTTTCTTCAAATGAACGAATGCAAACCTGTTTGTCTGATCCCGGGCTGGCGTTGCATATGTCTCCTCGCCCAACGCCGCCTCTCCTCCTTCTCTTCTCGCCCAACGCCCCCTCTCCTCCTCCTCCTCTTCTCTCAAAGCTGCTTTGGCAGCTTTTTTTTTTCAACGGTCCCTCTCGGGGCCACCAATCGCGCTTCGGCAGAGCACGCAGGCGCGATGGTTCCCGCTGTGTCTCACTCGAGTTCCTCTCTCTACACCAAGTCGCCTATGCGCAGACACATGGTGCAGTCGTTTCGCGCCACGCACTTTCACGTGCGCGGCGACGTAAGAACAGTCGTGTCAACCTTCCCATATTCCGGCCTATTTTGATTGAATGCCACAAGGAGACAGGTAAGGATTACCACGTTTGTAGTGGGTTCAAAGCCAAGTATATAATGCATTTTAGTGTCTAGAATATTTGCGCGAGCCAAATTACGAATTTGTCACAGCCGATATTTATGTCTACTGTTACAACGAATATCGGATATAACGAACTGATTTACGGTCCCGATGCTACTTCGTTATAACGAGGTTCGACTGTATTCTAATGTCATATGCATCAGTACAGAGAAGAAAATCATGCTACTAAAATTAGATATCTGTAGTCATTTAAAGCATGAAAGAGCAACAGTCTCAAGTACTTTCTGGGTAAATTCTTGTTCACTTGTATGATATAGCTTATAAACTACTTATAGTCTGCTTTTTCTGATACAGTAAAAGCTTGTTAATTCGAACTTCAAGGAGCCAGAAAAAATGTTAGAATTATGTGAAGTTCGAATTATAGAAAGGCCCTGAAAAAACTGACAAGAACCGCTTAACTCGCAGTAAATTTATTTAGTGAAAGACTGGGTAATGCATGCCTTCTCTAGAGATGAGAGTGGTGCAAAAAAACTATTTTTCACATTTGCATCAACGCCCTATTGCGTGCACACTGTCAGAAGTGTCGAAGCAGAACTGCTCCAAACTGGTAAGGGCCTCTTCGGCACTCATCACAGTGCAACGTAGTTGCGGTGGAGCCCCGTCACAAGCAGCTGCATTGCATGCGAGGATGCTTTACTACACAAAGAGCAAACACCACTGCAGCATGCAATTAAGGTTTGAGGAGGGCTATTTTGACGATCGCTTGCTGTGCTGGTAATACATAGACATGGCCTTCCGTCGAGAGCGTGTTCGAATTAACCATTGGGAGACCCTTAGTATCCGAATTTTCGAGTCTGACAGCGTAGACTTGAATAGGTGTTCGAATTATTCGGATTTTCGAATTAATGGTGATTGAAGTGACGAGCTCTTACTGTAACTATTCTGACCAAAATGCTGCATCCAGTACTTTGTGACGCCCCATTGATGCACTTTTGCACTTTTCCGGTTCTTAGCGTCATGAAATTCATATGCCGATAGTGCCATAGAATCTGATGTACAAAGGCGGCCAAAATATTACGGTGCACAGATTGGTGTTTGAGCATTTCTCACGTGTTACGCAAAGAAGGTATGAAAATGTTTTGTGTTTACAGGCAAGCGCACCAGCGTCGCTTGCTAGCCTACGTATAGAGTATCTCCTAAAGGTAATACACGAGCTTCGCTTATTCGCCAAAGCGTGCTACGTATACTATGGTTGCAACTGCACTACACGCATTCTTCCTTGGTACATGCATGTTATAATTTCATTCAGTTGTGGAAGAAAATAAAATAGCGGCACTACAATAAAAACAAAGGTAAATGTTGGTTGGATCACACAGTTGGTTTCGCAGTTGGTTGTCTGTGCAAACACAGAAACACTTTCACACACGAGAGTGCAACACCATGCCGCATTTGTTGCCATTTCAGTTTAGCTGACACTGCTTTGTTTGCTTTCACTGGGCTTTCTGCTTTGCTAACTGCATGCAATGCTTTCATTAACAGATTTTACAGATGGTAGTTTTTGTACTTCGCTCGACCTTGCACATCCCAGTGCAAGTCAAGATTACTATGGATCCACCGGTAGGACACTTTTCCTCTTTTTTTCTCTTTTATTTTTAGGAGCGCTGCATACTCCTAGCCTTATTATGGCACATTTGTGTGGAAAAGCAGCCTTCCGTTTGGTCTGTGAAATTTGTGACAGTATTTGTTTTTACAGCCATTGGCCTGCGTGTTGCATATTTTTGGTGAAGAAAATTGTTATTGGCCAGCATTATGTTCATTGTCATGGTCGAGCCGACATTTTGCAAATAAAGCTTTCTTTTGGAGGAAAACCTTGTTTGCATAATTCAGAGAGTCTTCCAGCTGGCAATTTATTAGAGCTCCGAGTGCATGCACATTGCACTGAGAATCGTAAATTTGTGTGGGTGCCTTGCGGTCGTTAGAAGTGGTCCTTTTTTATTATTGTTATCATTATTATAATTATTATAAAGTGCCCTTTAACTGACTCCCCTTTTTCTCTCTCTTTTTTCTTTTTAACTTGCCAAGGTTTAGAGGTGTCAGCACCTGCGCAGTATACACCAGATGGCAGACGCAGTAAGCCCTTGTCTTCTTCGCACTGTCGACGTCACTCTGTTTAACATCTGCTAGCAAGCACACCCACACAATTGCATGCCCAACATTGAAGAGTTTGCATTGACCAGAAAATCTTTTCATGATTCATGAAGAGT
The DNA here is from genome assembly GCF_052857255.1 of Amblyomma americanum. NCBI lineage: Eukaryota > Metazoa > Arthropoda > Arachnida > Ixodida > Ixodidae > Amblyomma > Amblyomma americanum. Next base: position 164,906,307 of record NC_135499.1, on the reverse strand, counting down.
GGAATCTCGATGATATATGATCACGGATTATATGAATTTCAGTATGATGCAAATTTGGAATTTCTCAAATTCTGCAACTGAAGTGCATTGTGTACAGTGAGCAAACATTCGGGTTCGGGTGTTCCAAACACTAAGGTGTCTAGACGAGTAAGTGTGCAGACTGGCAAGGCTCAAAGCGTGGTTCCACACGCCTGCGTTTCATGACGACATAAATGGCGCTGCAGTTCTTCTCCTGGCGCCCACATGCGGCTTGTCTGCTACTCGTCCCAATTGCATTTGACATTTTGCTAGCCTCAGTTCTTGCTCACAATGTTGCTTATTGCGCTGACTGTCGCCAGACATATTGGCAAGAGCGTATATTGACTATTTGCAATGAAACTGCCGTGCTGCGAGACAGGAACTACATTATATTCATCACTTCAGGGAAGCAAACTTCGGGAAAGCATAAAAACAAGGCATACAACCTGATAAAATGATTTTCAACAAATAAATTTTTGGGCCATTTTTCGGGATTTCAAACCAGGAGCATCAGCAATGCCATAATAGCCAGTCATGCAGTACACAAGCACAGAGCGTTGGTGCATTTCTGTGATACCACTCGCACAGCCACTCATCAGCAACACCGCAGACGTGCAGTATATGCTGCAAGCTGCTGCAAATAAATTGTCAGCCATAAATAGACTTGCGTGAGTGCACTTCCTATGCCTCACTGCAGCAGTAGCCTGGTCGTTTGAGCATCCACCGCGCATGCGGGAGGTGCGGGGTTCGATCCCCAGTGCCGCCAGGTACCCACACCCACTGGTCATACAGTGGGCACAAGCTATCCCCTGCCTGGTGCTCAGCTTCGTTAGGGTGAAATGCTTGGGGGATGGGTCATTCGCCCCACCTTGAGTAGAAGAAACAACCTTGCGTCATGGCGCTCTTTGGCCACAGATGCCCTTGCGCCATAAAAATTCATCATCATCATCACTTCTTGTGCTTCAGCATGCTGATTTTGTTTGTACTACTGATTTCGTTTGTTTGTGGTGGTAAGAATTTTGGGTGGTACAAATATTTTTCACAACACCTAGAGATCCGTATCATCGAGATTCTGCTTGGTTGGTCTATGCAAAATGCCCCTGCATGCATTAACTAGCCAAGCCATCTGTCATGTTATCATCTTGAAACAAATATCTGTGTTTTCAATCTGAAATCGTAACTGTGCATGTTGTACTAATGTTGTCTAATATGCTAGTTCTGTCCACTTGTCAGAATACATTGGGGGTCATAAGCCCTCCGATATATTCTAATAAGTGGATTGATCATTCTGATAGGTGGGCTGCCTCCATATATACAATTTATAGGGTTATAGAGCACACATTCACAGAATATCCTTCATTGCGGCATCACGTGCAATGTAGGAGGAACATGAGCGGCGTCACGCCTGTGTTGTATTTAGAATGTCATTCTTCATGTCTTATTGACCATTTCGTTGCATTTCACACCTCAGACCTTCTGATGAAAGTGCAGTTCATCTCACTATAGTCAAATTTTCGGGCCATAGAGTTCGCTCCCGAGCCATTTAGCGGTGGATTTACTGCAGCCCTGAAACGGGATATTTCTGGATGATAAGTACAAATCTCGCGCTACTAATTCATCTAGACTTCTCGAGCAAATGTCAATGATTCCACAAGCTGGCCCAGCTGAACGGCCCAGGAGAAAACTCTGTGTCCTGAAGACTTTTGACCAGGGCTGTGTTTGCCTTTAGGGGCAACATTATATGGAGATGTGAAAAAAATGCAAGGTTCTCATAGGGACTAGCTGGAATTCTTATGCTTGATATGCATTACTAGTTTATATTTCGTTTTCTAGGTTTTAGTTAGTTGAATATGCTGAGCCAGGTGTTCTCAAGTGGGCTGCTCTTGTTGGTTCCATGAGCACCTATGCTGGCCATTTTCTCCTTTCCGGTACACTTCATGTGGGCGCTTGCAGACCAGACACAGTATATCTGGTTTGTTAGAAGAACACAGAGGTCAAATAGAAGTTGAACTGTATCGATAGGGTATAAGCGATTGCTGGCCTGGTGGTTTGTCTTGGTGTTATACCTTTTTCAATTCACAGTTGCCCCCAAGGAGTTCATCATCGAGGAGGACCACAACCACTTCAAGTGCCATTTTGAGGGGTGCAATAAAAGCTTCCGCAAGGAACCACTTCTGGCCTCGCACCTCAAGCACTACCATGGGGGCAGACGAACCTCAGCATCACATGCGATGACAGCACATGATGGCATCCTCCTGGGATCGCCTTTTAGCAGCCCTGGTCCGACTTCTTCTGACACCGTGGAGCTAGAAGAGCCAATGGTGCAAATCATCAAGCCAGGGCCTCCATCAGACACCTTCCTGCATGAGACTGGGCTGCAAGACTTAGGTGAGGCCCATCCCAAGTTTGACGAGGAAAACATGCCAGCTGAAGATGAGGAGGTGGCATCTACTAGTGTGGCAGCTGTCCTGCCAACTGAAATCAAGCAGGAGCCATCAACAGTGCTGGAGGAAAGGATGACTGATGCAGGTAGTTAGCCGTCGTTCAAGGAGGGTCTGATTGGTGTGGATCGTTTTTCTTTTAACGGCATTGAGCCAGTGCTTGATAGCAAACTGAATGAAGCACTCATGTGGCATCCTAACTTTGGTGCTGTTTACTAAAAATGGAGCAGTTGGAACAGCATCGAGTAGAGAAGCCTTGAAAAAGCACAAGATGTATATTTGTGTGACTACAACGTGACCACAAATATAACGTAAGGGGAAAGTTCGAGTTCTCGGGAAAAAAGAAAGGAAAACAGATTTTGCAGATACGCACGTGAAATACTGGGTGCAACTGCCGCAAAAATGCATTCCCACTGATTGTCCACAGGAGCTCGTGTTTTCTATCAAGGCTGTCTTCCACTCCATTCCTCTTCATCCTTTCCTTGTGGTCTCATCTGGATAGCCTACCTACCTATGTGGCTATGTACAACTGACAACCGATTTTGGAACTTCTATAATTCGGACGTGTACAATTTTTTGCACTTTGTTGGGAAACCGTGACACACCTTATAGGAACATGTACAGTCATGCTCAGTGTGACACGCAACACACAAACAGTGGCCCAAGCACGCTGCAGGGCAAGTTGGTGTGACTGAAATGCAATGCCTTCGAGAGTAAAAAGAAGAAGGTTTTGCTATTTCGAACTGCCGAAGCTTCCTCCCTCTCATGTGTCCCCAACACACTGCTTCCTCCTGTAGAGATGAGTTTGGTGCATAGATGAGCATGCTTGGCACTGCTGCCGTGGATTGGTTTTGACCAAGTAGAAGGCAATACCACTGTGGTGCAGTAAGAAAACTGGCGATGAAATGTTTGATGAACGAAGCCAGACACAGTTCACTGCTCGTACTCTGTGCAGGAAACGCATGAGGGTTGTTGCAGACGTAATCCTGTTCACCTTAACTGCAGAAAACTGAATCGGGGCCAGAACTCATCCCCGTTGCAATTATAAGTATTTTCAAGGATATTACCAACGAAATTTGCAATGACTTCCTTTATTTGGTAGCGGAGTCATCTGCGACGTGCATGATTTCAACCTCAGTAGGAACAAAAATTCATTACTCCAAAACACAAATCAGATAGTAGTTAGTCAGAGCTACCTAATATTTGTTATAGGCAGTTGCATTCTAAAGGCCGCTCTCGTGCCCTTCCTCAACGCTTATAATGTGATTGTACTTATGGCTATAAAATGTTGATAAGTGGAATGACAGGCCCGAGTTAGCAATATTGGAATGCACCTAATTGCCTAGCAAAATCACAAAGAAGCCTTAGTTCTTTTTCTTTGCAAAAATTTTGCACTTATGCATAAATATTTTCAGAGCAGTGCCAGTTGTTGCTCCGAACAGTAGTCTTTGGCAGTGCTTGTTGCCAAGGGACGCCAATTTTGAGAGGCATTAGAGAGGTGGCCTTCACACCTGTATGCATGGATTATGCTGTTGAGGATGAATATCAGTCTTCCTTTGACAAGGGTGATGTAGCATTGTGAATAATTCTTGAAGAGGAATTCAACAACTCATGCATTCGCTTCTCAGAACCTGCCTAATCACTGCATTGGGAGCAAGTGCATGCATGCATCAGCAGCCACAAGGCCATTGCCTTGTGTTTGCTTCCCTTTTGTTGCTAAAAAACAAAGCCAGGGATTGAGTGGAATATAGGCTAGAAGTCAAAGCAAAAGAAGTCAAAGCAATCTGCCTCAGGCAGGCGGAGCACACTCATTGCTGTGCTGACGTCTTGACTCTCTGGAGTGATGGGCAGTCTGGGAAAAAAAGAGCAGGGGAGTGAGAACATTTGGACTGTGGAAACCCTGTCCTTTTTGTTCTCTGGCTTGTCACTTGTCTGAGCCACTAAATTGCCCTGCAGCTAGCCCAGGCCACTGTTCGTGCATGCAAGTCATACCAAGAGTGGCAGCACGCAACCAGTAGAGCCCAGAAGTGATTTCTCAGAGTCAACTGGTCGTGAGCGAGAACTGCTGCGATAATCGGCCTACCCATCACCATCGTGCAAAACGCGTCTTGGATTTAAAATATTCAATAAGCAGGCGGATTGACTTGGATAGATGGGGGAGTTTCAGTGCCATGTTGTTGCTGCTTGAAGGGCTGGCATGCTGTCCTGTGCTATGTGGAAATAGGCAGAAATCTGGTGCACAAACCCGAGACTGCATTACAGCATTAAATATGTTGTGAAAGCACTGGTCTCACAGTGTTGCACTGTTTTCCTTCCCACCTTCTCTATTTGTTAGAAAACTGAACAGCAGATTTGCATCTCTCTCTCTTTTTAGGGGCCTATTTTATACCATTTCTTCTTAACCTCTAGACTTCACTTGTTTTTTGTTGTTGTTTCAATTTTCTCTTTGCTTTAATGATCGGTCTGTCAAGAGCTTCTTTTCAGTGTTCTTTCTGGGATGTTTGTTGCATCTCCTAGCTAAGAAGTGCATTCCATGGCCTTTCCTTTTGGCATTGCACAGTTCCACCCATTTCTGAGCAGCAGCAGCAGGTACCAGCAGCGCCACCAGGCCAACCAGCGGTGCCAGAGCAGTTCCTAGCTGTACCAACAGGATCTGGTGCCGTCGAAGCACAGGGTACAGTAGTAGCCACTGTCCCTCCCGCCACTGCTGCTGCTCCCACAATTTCTCTCGCCAAGCCACGACGCATGCGCTTCATCCCCCATTTCACAAGCTTGGTGGAAGGCCGAGAGAAACGCAAGATAGCCAAGACGGAGAAGGCACTCATTGCTGACATGGAGGCTGCGGCCAACCGCAGGACTTCGGCTGGGACCAGCAGTGATCGCAAGCGCAAGCGTACGTCAAGCACACGCAGCGACAAATCTGACGACGGCAGCAAGCGCTGTGCAACCTTTAAGGAAGAAGGCCGCAAGGCGAGGACTTCTGAAATTGGTGAGGATTGATTTTGTCTTTTGGGAACAAAGCCTGACTGGTGAACAAGTAGCGGAAGATGAATAGAAGATGAATGGCTATGTGGAGGTGTTTGGCTCTGCTGCGCAGCTTGCCACTGCTCCTTGCCATTTTTTGCTGCCTCTCCACGACAAAACCCGGAAAAGCTTTTCATTGAAGGTGCTATTTCTTTTTTTCTGGACCTTCAGCTCTACTCACAGTATTAATAGTGTGCAGAGAAGCACAAGGGCAGGCCTATTCTTGCACTTGTTACTTTACTCACTCATCATCTCATGCAAGGAAGCCTTGCTTTTACTTCTCAGAGTTGCAGTACTTCGAGTCAACTTTATTTGGCTTTTGAGCCTGAAATTGCTTCTCTTAAAAGCCAGTACCTAGCAGTATGCAGTACCATTTTGGCAAGTAGTTTGCTTTTTTCTTTGTTGTTGCATGCACTCTTTTTGCACTCAGATTTTTGCTGCCGACAGATTTTTGTGCTGAGTTGTGCATACACCTCTTTGTGCAGCCAAGGAAAGCCAGGGACATGCTTTTGAAAGCATGCCTACAAGCGACCCCGGTGAATCACCTGTAGAGGTCAAGAGTGACGAAGTTGTGATGTGTGTTTGCAACTGTGAAGAGGAAAGTGGTCTGATGATGCAGGTACAGGTTTTCTGGCAGCTTTGTCAGGTCCTTTTACTTTTTTTGAGGTCTATCATTAACTTGGCTTTCTCACACACCACGTGAAAGAAATTTTTAGTCATGCCACCCTTCTGACTTATTATGGCCTTTTTTAATCACATGAAGGAGCTGCAGAATTACTCATCATTATGTACATTCATTTCTGCCCTTGGTTTGAGTGCATCTATGCTTGTTTCAGACAGAAACCATTGTTTTTTTTTTTTTTTTGCTTTTGCAGCCAGCAAGAGTTCGGATTACAGCTAACAAAAGCATTTAAGCAGTACTTGTTTTGACTATGCTCTGTTTTGATGAGTACATATTGAACTGAACAGTTTAAACTCGTAAAGGATATGAAGCAGCTTTGTTCTTACTGTCCGTGCTGAGCAGTAGGAAAAAAAAATGCTCATGTTAAGTGCCTATTTAGTTGCATGTGGTTAGCAGCAATCTGTTTTTCTGCATACGGCTCATGTTATCGGTTGTATGTAATGCAGTATATAATTTATTGTATTGTCGTCAGCATGGATGAAACTAAACTTTAAGGGTATTTCGGAAAGACATAATAGCCCAGAAAACAAACACGGATGCAGTGAGGGAACAGAACGAGAGCTGTACTATGACAATGACTAGAGTATGACTAGGTTAATTTAATTAGGTGCCAGGGGATAATTTAAAAAATTTCTGAATTCTTTTAATTAGTTAAGGCCTACGTATTTCTCTTTCTGCCAATTCATGCATTTTTGTCAGGTTGCTGCAGCACATTGTAGATGTGTCACACTAAAGCTTGTGTGTTTTTGTTGTCCTTTCGAACAGTGCGAAGTATGCCTGACATGGCAGCACGGAGCATGCTTCAAAATTGAGGAGGAGAAAGATGTTCCAGACAAGTACATCTGCTACTTGTGTCTTCCACCTAAAGGTAAAATGTTAAAAGGCCTCTTTAAGCTCTGCTTATTTGGTGCCGTTAGTTATGCTTTATTGCCACATGCATGCAAGGCTTAAGGCTGCTGCACATTGAAACAGCATGCGTAGGCTTAGAAACACTCTGCATCTTTAGTAGATGCTGACGTATGGCTTGAGCTAATTTTGCACGGCTGTCGCTCATTTTTACACTGTCGTGTCCTTTTGCAGGGCTATCGTGCAAAGTGTATATCTCATTTCGTGTACCAGGAAAAATGCATCCAAAGTTTTCTTTGAAAGTTTTTACTGCAGCAATATGGCTAACAAGCAACCTAGTTGATGGTGGCTCTAAACCTCTTTGCCCTGTCAAAAACTTAAAAGAGCAGCCATGTCATCAAGCACAAATGCGCAATATCCGAACCTTGGGGAAATGTTTTGTGCACGATCAGTATTGGTACAAATTACTCGGAGCCATTCATACACATGTGCTATCATATTGGCTGCCTGTTTCTCTTTTATTTTGTTCCCAAAGCCAGCCCTTCTTTTTTTTTCATTATCTTTAGAAGACTCTTTCTGTGGTATTCATTGGTATTGCTGTTCCACTCCCTCCTCTATTTGCCGTAGTCCTTGAAAGCTATTGTAATGCCAATTGATGTCTCCCAAATTCCAAAAGTTGACAGAAGTTAGTTTATGTTCAACATGTGGCAGCTGTAGTTTTGTGGCCAGTTTGTTTTGTTCTTGCCAAATAAAGCGATTGGAAAGCCCTTGCAGTCCTTCCTAAATTACGTGAAACCTTTGTTGATTCTCATTTTTAGATAATGTGGACTTGCAGGCCGTGACGGAGTGCAACCAAGATCTTGACCAAGGTGTTTAATTTCTTTGATGCTTTCACTGCGCGCCTGTTTGTTTGTCTTTTTTGCTCTTGTTCATTTGTGAACTGGCACTTTTATCGTATGGCTGCCACTGTTTTGCTTTTCTCTTAATGCTTCTGCCTGCAGTTAATCTAAAAGCATGTTTGTCTGGAAGCCGGCACCTAAAAAATCGAGTTCTCTAAAAAAATTTTATTGCTTCAGTTCTGCTTTTTTTCTCTTGCATAAACTATTATTTCTAACAGTCATTGTTTTGTTTTTAACGTACTTTTAAGTTCGAGTGGCCTGCATACAACTTTTATGACCATTTTATAGGCTCACATACCATATTTACTCGAATGTAATGCGACTGCAAATGTAACGCGAGGGATGACCTTACATGCTGCCCAGCGGGAAAAAATAAAACCGCGAATGTAACGCTAGGCTTGTGGACGCAAAACGAAGTACCTTTAATAGACATCGTGCCGACATGTTTATTCATCTTCCTCGCTTTCGGAGGCTGAGTTCTCGGAAACGGAGTCCTACTTTTTGCTATCGAAGTCTCCCGGTAACTTCTGCCGTATCGATGTTGTTCGCTGCAGAAAGAATCCATTCCTCTTCATGAACGTTTGGGACCACCCACGAGATGCTCTGAACTTCCTATCTCCCAAGCAACGTCTCAACTTTCCAACAGATCAGCTCGACGCTGACCCCCATGAGACGGTTGCGCTGCTTGATTATAAAGTCCACCACTTTTTTCTCCAGCTCGACGTGATGGCCGTGGCGAGGCCCACAAAATCTTATGCGGTCGGGCTCACATTTAAAAAGCCCCTCACGCTGCAGCCGCCATCCGCGGATGGTTTACTCGTTGAGGTCAAGTCTTCTAGCTGCCGCAGAATTCACCACCTCTTCAGCTAACAGAATCGCTTTTCTCTTAAAACGAGCGTCGTATTGATCACGATGCGCTGCCATCATGCGCACAGAATCAATACACCACGGGCGACGCCACAAGAGCGCAAGGTCGCAACGAACACAACAAAATGACAGAACAATGCTTTGACTTTGGATGGATGAGGATTTGGCTTCCGTGGTACCCATGTTGTCAGCATAAGATCGCAAAACTGCGGAATCCGAAACCAGGCTGATTGCTTTGAAATGGCTGCACTGCGGCACTGCTTTAGGCCAGTCGAAGTGCGGTATTCGATTATAACGCGAGGGTAGACTTTAAGGGGAAAAAATCCGAGAAAAAACTCTCGTTACATACGAGTAAATACGGTAACCTTTGATTGTTTCTGTGAGATTCTTACATGCAAGGGATGTGATTTATTTTCTTTTTCTTGCTCACTGATTATGACCTTGCTTGATATGTAACATGATATTAAAGTAACCGAGGCATGCTAGTTCGTTTGACCTCGAAGCCAAATTTGTTTTTTTACCGTTTGTGATTATTGTTGTGAGGTCATGCATCTGAAACAGAAATCTTGTTGGGAACCGAGAACTTTGAACAGCTAATAAATATCTGGCATGGAAGGTTAACTGGCAGGAATTCCATTCTGTTGGGAGAAGTTTGAAAGTTGTTTCGCTTGGATGACCACTATGCAGAACGGTTTGCTATAACACTTCTTTTGTGGTGATTTTAGAAAGTTGCCTAGCAGCATTGTGTTGTCTGTAGCTTCAAATGTAATTCTTTACATTTTCAGTTCAATTTTACACAGTCTGCAGTCTGTGAGCACTTGTCCCTTTTGTGCAGTGTTGATGAGGGTTGACTTGTCTTTTCTCCCCTCCCTCTGTGGCCTGTCCCTTCCCCCCCCCCCCCCCCTTTTTTTTTTTTTTTCAATTCTGAGTAGGCATGCGAGAAAGTTCCCGGTTCAGGCAAGACCAAGAATGGTTCCAGCATGGAAAAATGGCCTCCTTTGGCTTCCTCAAAGAGAGGCCTGCAAACCTCCCAAACCCAGAGCCCATCAAGGCTACTCATGACCTGATGTGTTCTATGCACAATGTCCGAGCCGTGCTGCACAGCATCACGCACAAGATCAACATGGCAAGGTGGGGGAAAATGGGCTAAAATAGCTCGCACTGCAAGTACAACAATATTTGACAGCTGCACTTAAAGCGCATCCTCCTTGTGGCATGTCCACATGTCATGTGCATTCTGTGATCGAGTGCAATCACAATAAGCAGCGTTCATACGGAGGCTAGTTGATGTAACATTTCGTTTGGTGTGCTGCTTAGAAAGTCATGTTCACAAATCAACATAAAGGGTGGGACGATGTATACACTGGATGTAAGCAGGGCAAGCTGGTTAGCGCTGAAGAAAACGTATTAACTCTTACTGTTTGTAAATAGGTAGGATGGATGCTGTCAGTAATCTGCCATGTCACTAATACACACATCGTGCCACATCGGTTTGTGTACATTGCGTTGAGAAATGCATGCCAAACTGCTGCATAAAGCTGTATTCTGCCATTGTAGTTACTTGGCTTGCTTTGCCATTTTTGGTAGCATTTTGCTAAATTTCTTCTGTTCAGCTCCATATGGACAGAATTGTTTTCTCCATTAGAAAAAAATAGCCTAGGACTGCACTGTGTGTGTGCCTTATGTCTATGCTATCTACTGATCTTGGTTGCAGTTTTTGCCATTACCAGTGAATGACTGATAAACACTAGCCCTCTTTTAAGGATTGCATCTTTTTCTTTTAGTGAAAAGAACCATCCTGACCTGAGGCACTTCACTACTCCATGGGTGAAAAGAAATTTTACCAGCGAAGCATTGGGGTCTCTTGCGAAGCAAGATGTTCCACCAAGTAGCTCCAGCGGAGACCTATCAAGGGCAGGTGGGAACATGCACCTGTCAACTTACGACCATGCCTACTTTGCACCCGAAAAGGACGGAGCCGCAGAACTGGGCAAGGAAGCGCCAGATGTCATTGTCAGCACTGGTGGTGATAGCAGTGCAGGCGACCTTCTGGTGCAGGTAACAAACATCTGCCAGCTGCCTCTAATTCGCTTGTTCTGTATGCAGTTATTTCTGCAAGCATTTCATGTTTAGATTTCTAGACATTTCGTCTTTCCCCACTGTTATCAGTGCATGCTTACAGATGCACTGATGCACAGATACACTGATCCGAACCATTTTCTGGGTCCTGCCGAATCTTAAAATGCAGTCGGCGACTGACTGGGTGCAAAGGAACGCTTCAGAAATTTACCACTGGCCACCTACTGATTTATTATGAATGCTAAGCATGTTTTATACCCAACAGACAAATGAACAAGTAAATCAGATCCTAATAAATTAATTGATAGTGAGCGCGGTGTCCCATCTTTTATGATATATATTCTGTAATCTCGGTATAGACAACTAACTAACAAGTTAGTTACAACAAGTGGACAACAAGTTTAGCTCAGAACTATTTTTCCATACATACCTGTCTGCAATTCTTGCTGCACAAGTTTGTGACAGTTGCCTGTTTACATTCATTTTACCTAATGCATAACTTAAGTGCAATGTTACATTGCTATGTTTCTTAAGCAAACTCTGCTGCAAGCCCACATGATTGTTCAAGCAGAGTAAATGCACAGATACACTGATTCGAACCATTTTCTGGGTCCTGTCGGATCTGAAAATTCAGTAGGCGACTGACTGGATGCAAAGGAACGCTTCAGAAATTTTACCGCTGGGACCTGCTGATTTATTACGAATGCGGAGCATGTTTTCGTACCCAAATGATTGCTCAAGTAGAGTAAAAAAAACAGCTTAGGTTTCTCAAATTTTGTCTGACTTGCCTTATATTAACAAATAAATGGGCTTTACATCAGTCTTAGTTTTTCAAGGCTGGTGCGTATGCTGCAGTAAAGCTGCAAGAGCATCTGAACATGACAGTATAGAGTAGAATCTCGGTGATGCGAATCTCGCAGGGTCGCGCAAAAATTCGTATCATCCAAACGAACAAAACTCATGTGCAGAAGCATAGAAAATGCAACCATGCAGATCTGTTTACGGCTTATGGGATTTATTCACAGCCGTGCAGCCACGCTACTCACGGTGCATACCGCACAATTAGCGATCGCGATTTCGGCGATGCGAGGGCCGCGCACCACCGTTCACTGCTTGCAGTGCGTACCGCACAATTTCGGCGATGTGAGGGCCGCACACTGCTGCTGCTCGCAGTGTGTACCATGCAATTAGCGATCGCGGTCCGCTGCTCGCAGTGTGTATGACGCGATTAGTGATCGCGATTTCGGCAATGTGAGGGCCGCGGTTGGTGCTCGAGGGTGCGATTGCGGCTCGCTTGTTCGTATCATCCGATGTGGCGCGGGAGAGAGTTCGGAACATCCGGAATTCCGTACGTTGTGCACAATGCACTCCGGTCGGGGAATTTTGCGAATTCATATCATCGCGAACTTCGTATCAACTGTGTTCGTATCACAGAGATTCTGCTGTATGTGCTTTGTCCAGAGGCCATGGTAACCCTGGCACAGGCCAGTTATGTGACAAATGCATATGTTGTCAGGACGTGCTTATGATGCAGCCTTACCTAGGCAAAACCATGAATGCTCACTCAGGCTCACTCACAAAAGTTTGGACAACCTAAAGGCTCTCTCGAACTCACACTCGCAGAAGCCCAGGCTCACTTGAGCTCATGAACTCACTCATTTAGGGTACACCACCATTTTTGTTCGCATATTAGTAAAAATCTGCAGAAAACAATTTCCCTATACCTTGAGCTTGGCTCATGGTAACCTTAGCTGCTTATGAGCCATTAAACCCAGCACAGCACAACCCAAACTCATTTAGGGTCACAACTGACTTAGGCTCACTCACTCACCAGTCATCCAGGGGGTCAACCACCCGTAGCGACTCATGTCTCACTCTGACTTGCGATTCACCTAGGCTCACACACTCATTTCAACTCACGACTCTTTGGACTCGCTTACTCATTTCAACTCGCGACTCATCTGGGCTCACTCATTTCGACTCGCCTGGACTCGCTAACTTTGACTAGGGATTCGTCTGGGTTCACTCATTTCAACTTTGTGCTCATCTGGACTCGGTCACCTCTTTTGACTCACTACTCATCTGTGCTCACTTATTCTGGCTTACCTTGACTCAGAAGCTGCGAGCCTACCTTGATAAGCTCACACATCGTACAGCTGAATCATTTTTACACCCAACGGCCCCAGTTACATGCTTAAAATGTAAAAAAAAAAAGTTAAAAACATGGTGATGCTGTGAGCCCTTAACTGCAGCTAGCCTGCAGCCAGGCCTGGCTGAGAGGCCTAGAGGCCTGTAGTTGCTGCTCGCAGCACTTTAATATCTAATGCCACTGAGCGTGTTCTGCTTCCAATTGAAAAAGGAAAGGAAGAACGAGAGCAGCCGTGATACAGCAAGCCACAGCTAATATTTACTAAGACCAAGTGCGGCAACTAGTCAACTTTTCTTGCCCTTTACTAATGTTCTAGACTGCAGCAGCCACAAAAATTACATACCACGAAACAATTAAATGGCTCTGCATCATCATCTCGACCCAAAGCGTATTCAGTATTACGAGTGCACGGGAAACTCGCATTTATGAACATTACAAACTCGTCCCCAATCTGCATCATGGATTCACTTGGGATCATGGGATTTTTCAACCTCACATCATGGACTTATTTGGTTTGATAGGCCTAGGCTCTACCGGACTGGCGAGGTCTCGGATCGCAGTCTGAATGCGAGTCCGGACTCACTCATGACGCAGATCATGGTTTGAATGTGAATCTGGGCTCTGTCACGACTCATATCACGATCTGAAAGTGATTCCAGACTCACTCATGACTCAGATCATGATCTGAAATGAACCTGAGTGAGCCAGTGTGTGTTCACCAGCCTATGGATGCTGCAGCACAAGTCTGAATGTGGAGGTGGCAAGGTATTTCTGTGAAGAATGTGCTTGGAAGCCTGTGTTCTCGACTCATGTGTGCAGACTTTTTTTGTAAGGTTGGGATGGGGATGTGGAGGGGGGGGATTGCAGGAATAAGTTGTTTGTAAATTAAAACTGCGTACTGCCTACACAACAAATATAATGCAGGCAGTGTGTCAAGATTGCATACTGGTGAACCTTGGGAATTCAAAAGTTAGCAAAGGCAGGGATAAGTGGAAAAATATTACAGAAAGAAGTGCCAACACGAACAAATGGAGGAGAGCAAAACGGACAACTGCTTGTCCGTGTCACACTCTTAAGTTTGTTCATGTGGCGTTTCTGTAATGTGTACCAACCAGCTCAACAAAATTTTCTGCTTGAATATCTTCCTTGAAAAATGGGCCCTTACGTGTTTCTTATGGCATAACTATCTGCCCTCATCGCCAACATCACAAAAGCGCTCATTTGTGTGGTGGAGAGCCATGGCAGTTGTTCAGCGATTGGATGGCTCTTGCACATTTTCTTTATAGCCCAGCACCCCGTCTTTTGCTGTTGCTTTCATTGCCTCTGCTATCTGCCCTATAATGTGTGAGACTGCTGCCCTGCCTTCCCGTTTTGCATCCAGATTGGTCAACTGAGTTAGTTACACAAATGAAAACAGCAAGCCAATGTTGCTCCATCATCTGTTTGCTTATCGGGACAGTTTGCAGAACTGTTATATTGTCTTACATTTGCTGCTATGGCAACCGCAAGTACATGACATTTGTGGCTGTTCAGGGTGGCAAACACTCTGCAGCGCAATAACTGCATTGAGGAAAACCTCAAGCTCTTGGACTTCAAACCACTCATCACATTCACTGTGCCTGCAACAATGGCTTCATTCAAATTTGGTGCGGTCCCGTGATTGAGATTCCTTTTCTTTTATCTTTCGTTTGCTTGAAATCTACTATGGTATAAATGGATTCGTAAACGTGGTCAGGGAACCCTGATGTTTTGTTGCAGTGCACTGCATTCAGCAGGCCTTTCTCACTAGCTGCGCTGCCTTTCATGTTCCTTTCTGTTTTTACTTGATGCAGCAGAAACAAAGCTATTTGGCCATTGTGTTAACCAGATGGCTAGCATGTTTTTCAGTGTATGCCACATTTGCTGTTATACTGCTGCTGGTTATTGAAGCAACTTTAACATGCATCAGGACAATCATTCTGAAGACAAATGGCATCTGTTTATATGCTATGCATATCTTTTTTTATTGTACATGTGGACTTCAATGTAGGGCTGTAGAGCACATGCGATCAAAATGCATGAAGAAAACTTGAGAACTAACTTGAAGAACATATACAAACAGCCATCTAGGGAGAGCATTTCTGCTTCTAGAAGGACTAACTTCAAGAACGTATACAAACAGCCATCTAGGGAGACCATTTGTGCTGCCGCGGTGGCTCAGTTATGAAGCTTGGCTGCTGACCTGAAAGACGCAGGTTTGATCCCAGCCACGGTGGTCACATTTTGATGGAGGCGATGTGCTAGAGACCCATGCACCGTGCGATGTCAGAGCACATTAAGAAACTGCAGGTGGTTGAAATTTTCTATAGCCCTCCAGTACGGCATCCCTCATAGCCTGAGTCACTTTGGGACGTTAAATACAGTCGACGACCAAAAATTCGGACGCCTAATTTTTTGGACATGCTTGATTATTCGGACTTTTTCGCGGCACCGCCACATGGCCCATAGAGCCAATGTATAAGAGCGCCTGAAATTTCGGACGCACCGCAACTCACTGCTCGATTTTTCGGACCTCGTTCGCACTCGCCGCCAATAAGCAAGCCACCATATAATGTGTACAGTGGAACCTCATTACTTCAAACAGCAGAAGAGATCGAAAAATTGATCAAATAAAACAAAATTTAAGCTTAAAGGGGGCCTCTTGCGATACTGAAATTCTGCGCGAGTCGGCACATTGCGCATGGTTTCGAATTCGTACGGTTCTCAAACGTCTACCGCCGCACGAACTTTTTTAAAAGCAGTCAGAGTTCGCGGAATTCATCTATGCCGAGTCTTTCATTCCGAATACGGAAAGAGGTAGCGACGAAGCGGGTGGGAGGCATACGGCTTCACGGAGACGGCAAGCGCGGGAGGAAACGGTGCATTTTAAAGCGAGGCCAGAGTACCCGCGGCAAAACGCACCGCAACCCTGACTTTTCTATCGTAAAACCGTAAATAAGTGGCGTTTCGATGACAGGCAAGACACCCCTCATTATACGCAAGCCACCGCAGAGTGCATATCGCATAATACGATGTAGATTTTGGCTCTAGTCACTAGGCCTAATGACAGAGGCCAATGCCGACGGAGTGCTTCCTTCAGCCGTTTCTCGGCTCATTGTTTCGCCATCTTTGCGTTCTTGTTCTGGGCCCACCGTACTGTAAGCACAATGCAGTTCCCGCAGCGGCGTGTTCGCTTTCCCGTTTAGACTTTGTTCCAACCCGTGCGTTCATTGGCGCAATGCTGAGGGCAGCGCAACCAGGCCGAGCTCGTGAAAGCGGTCGCTGCCCGTCGTCTGTGCACGTGTCGCGTGCCGATATTTAGTCATTAGGAGCTTTAGAATGTGTGCAACACAACTGACCTCTTCCTCCAGCATAATGGCAATAAATTCATGATTTTTTTTGGTGAAATTTATTTTCCGGACTGTGATTTTTCGGTTGTTTTTGCGGTCCCTAGAGGGTCCGAAAAATCAGCTGTCGACTGTATACCAGGGAAAGTGTCAACGTGGCTCAGAGTTCTAATTGTACATGTTTTCTGGAGCCAGAACTGCTAGTCTGCTAGTCTATTGCAATGTCCTTCGCAGGACATGGCTATGGAGGCCTTTGAGGTGGGTTGCATCGAAGAGGTTGTCAACAAGGGCGAGGAACTGGATGTCATCGGTGGTGAAGAGGAGATCACTTTGGTGGGAGCCGAAGAAGATACCAAGGGTGGCAGCAGCAGCAGTGCAGCCCTAGCTGAGACATCTGCAGTTTCCTCTTCGAGGAGCACGACGGCAGCCAGACATGCCAACGGCACAGAGGCAGGAGAGAGCAGCCTGGATGTCGAAGCGTGCAAGGTGAACTTGCTGCACCATGCCCTTGACATGCAGGACCAGCTGGAAGAGAGGATGGATGCCATGGAGGAGCAGCTTAGAGGTGAGGGCACTGCTTTATTAGTACAGTTAGATTTATCAGTGATGGGTCCTTAGGTAATGGAGTGGATTCCAAGAGAGGGCAAGCATAGCAGGGCTGCAGAGTGTTGGGTGCACGGGTGGGATAAGAAGTTTTGCGGGGATACAGTGGCCGCAGCTGGCAAAAAACGGGAGATACATTGGATACATTGGAGAAGCCTGTGCCCTGCACTGGGCGTAGTCAGGCTGATGAAGAGGTAGTTCGTGACCGCCACACACTGTTCCTCCGGAACAAGGGAATTTAGTCCATTGTTGATGCTTCTCTTGTTGTGTGAACAAAATGCTAATCACAAGACGAAATTAAAACCAAGTATTTTGATTCCTCTGGCTTGTTCAGTAGAGTGAAACATTAAAATGTTGATTTCATTTGCTGCTGTGATTGGTTACTGGAGTGATACAGAACCCTGTAGGCCAGGTGTTTTAAATGGACTCTGTGAAAAAATTTCCGCAGTACTCTCACAATACTTTTATGTCAAATTATGTCAAGCCAATCCAACTGCAGAGTAAATCCACCTCAATCCAAGATGCCTTTTGCGTCGGCGAAAAGCCGTTCAGATGGCCTATTTTGGCCCACAGGCGACTGAAATTAGTCCAAAAAAATCAAAATTCGGACTTTTGAAGTCCAAAATATCCGTTGCGAATATGTATGCGCTTCTATGGGGTGACTTACGGTGCCTCATCGAGGCCCGAAATATCCTAAAGGTCCGAATTATTGGAGTCTGAATCACCCGTCGGCTACTGTATCTCATTTGTCTCGCCTTTATTTTTTATGGTGTGATGCTTTGGTTTCGATTTTAAGTCGATCCCCACGATGCCACGCGCGAAGAGGCTCCAGCACTATTGTTTCGGACGCTGAAAGAAGCCGCGGAGACCCTTACCATTGTGCACCAGTTCTGCTTCCGCCACTCCCGATAGCATGCACAAAATGAAAAATTTGATGGAACGGCGAGAAATCGCTGTTGTCGCACAGTTTCCATCTCAAAATGAAACAATTGCCCAGGTTCCTACAAAATAAATTTCACTTTCACGCAACAGTTTTTGGCAGTTTGGGGGGGGGTGGGGGGGGGGGGGGGGGGGCATTCGCTAATTCGTCATACGGATATTTCGGGCGTTTTTTCCTCTTCCTTGAAGTCTGAATTAACGAGGTTTTACAGTACAGTGATTTCCATCATGCCTTTGTCAACGAAATGAGTGAAAAGCAGGCCAGCCGAAAGCCGCCTTGCACCAACAGCTGCGGCAACTGTGAGTTGCACGCTCGTAGAGTCCATGCTACGTTGGTCCAAGCAGTTGGAAAAACCGTTGCAGGCAGTTGTGCGCCGGATCGCATCGCTTTGTGCACATTTCTGCAGTAATGTCAGTAACGCACCACTGAAAGTGGAAAGTGATGTCGCCAGCCGTTTTTGGTGAAACGACATAAGATATTAAACTCTGTGAGCATATTTGGATCTGAAAAAAAAAAAAAAATTGGCTGCTAGCTCACGGAAACTTTGTTGAATTGGAACCACAATCTGAAAATTGTTTGATGTGGGGGAACTAATGGCATTGCTCTATATGGTTTGCCGGCAGGGAATCGCTAGTACTTGGTTGTAGCGGAGTTGGACTCTGGATAAAACACCTCAGTCTCTTCCCCCCCATGTACCCAAGTCATGGTTTGTATGCTTGCAATTAGTAGGGTACAATACATTGTTAGTTTCTTCACGAATACTATGCATACTACATGGAGCTAAACCCGAAAAAGAAAGTGCATTCTTGCTGATATGCAAGCCTGCATGATGATACTGTTGTTTCCTTAACTTGCTACGCAGTTAATTCATTCATTCTGATGCAATTTGGCCCATTTTGTTGCATTCCTTTCAACGCAGTGCTTGAGCATGAAAGCTCCATCAACGGCACAGACTCAAGCATAACAGAAGAAGAGGACATGCTGCGGCTGAAGTTGTCCCTCAAGGGCCTCGTGAGAGACTTGAATGCAGTGCACCGGCTGGCATTGTTTCGGTGACATTGACTTGTGCTGTCAAGGAGCTGAGTTTATGTACATAGCTGAGAAGTGGTATGTGTGCTTGTATGTAGGTTCTCACACTGTGTATATATTTTGCCATAGGCTATTATATTCCTAAAGTATTTATATGTTATGCTGTAGCACATGTACAGATGGTCCTGTTAGTTTGGGGAAAGAGTTCTTCAAATGCTGTGTAAAACGCTCATGCAAAACAAATAATATTAATGTTTATAAGAGTAGTACTGGTTTGTCAACATTGAAACTGAAAAGCATCATCACATCTCTCTATATCTTGTACAGTCGCACTAGCATTTGTTTGTTGGTGTAGTTTTTTTGCTTACAAAGTATTTTTGTGTTCAGATGCGACAGTTTGAATACAACTAGAGCACTACTAGGCAGTGTGCATTTAGAAGCAAGTGAGAAGTTGTGGAAATACACTAGAACCTCGATTATACGACTTTCAGGGGACCGCGTGAAACCGTCGTATAATCGAAAATCTGACTGACACATTCGCATAATAAATGCATCCACTACTCTAGCTTTCAAAAACCATTTAAATTCTTTTTCCCGCATGTTATACAGTTAAACCTGGATGTAACGAACCTTCATATAGCGAATTTCTCGATGTAACGAAGTTTCTCCCCAACGCTGCCCCCATTGAAGTGTGTGTATTTGTGACCTCCATGTAACGAACACACAGTGGCGGTTGACCTTGATATACAAACTCGCTAAGCTGACCATCTGTTAGCTTGCACTGAGTTACGAAAATTAGGGAGGAAACTTTCACAACGATACGGCACAAACTGACATGAGAGGAATGCTAACGATCGCAACGAGCGACCGCAGTTGAGTCAACATTCTGCTCTGCGAAAAATGATAGGGCATATCAAAAACGAAACGGCACGGGCAGTGCGCGCTCATTGCCGCAGCGCAGTACGATGCTCGCATGATTTCAGTGCTGATAGCCCTCACGCATCTAGAGACTGCAGCAGGGATGGTGGAGAGTGCCAGCAAAGCAAGGCGCAGAGTCCATTTCCTGAAGCAACAGTGGCAGGCAGACCGAGAGAGGGAAAATGCGGGAAGAAACATGTGCCTCCACGGCCGGTCTGTGGCAACAGTGCAGCCGTGTGCACTCTCCTCTAGCTCACCCGGTGCCCCCTCCCCTCTCTCTCTCGACCCCACTCATAGTGGCGTTGCGCGAGCTGCAGCGGAGGTGGCGGCAGCTGCTGCAGCAGTTGTGCTATCAGCATGATCACTGAACATTTCTCTGCGTTTATGACTTCGAGTAATGGGGTTTTCTGTAAACATTTTCAATGTGATTTCACCTACATTTATTTCTTATTTTGGTTTCCATTCTGCATTGTCCTTTCGGGTGTGTTCTTACAAAAACTGCATGTAACGAAAAATCTCGGACTTTTTTCAACTTTGTTATATCCAGGTTTAACTGTAAAAGCGCCCGTTTCCGTTCTATGAGATTTAGTCCTGAGACCATGCACAGCCAGACTTCTTGGCGCCAAAGAGGCGGCTTTAAATGATGCGCACGTGCGCTCCCTTCCCTGCCTGTCAAGTACACGTCATATGCACCTCGAAAACTGATTTGGACCAAGCGCCAGAGATATGGCTGTTCCGACTCTTCAAAGTTGTTTTGCGGCGTGTTGTACGACCATGCCAGCGACATGTCTTTCTGTTCAGACTTCTAGAACCGCTGTCACTCTGCAGCAGCAGGCAGCAGTACCCCAATAGGAATTCGCATCACAAATTAAAAAATAAAACGCGATTATCGCCTGCAACATGAATGCACTAGCAGCCCGCCAAATGACCGCTCCCTCAGTGTCGCTAGGCCTAACGTGCTCTGCTCTGAAGCCGCAGCTGCCGATAGTCATAGATGTGTCTAATCTCGTTACCACATGTACAATAACTTCACGCTGGTATCAGCTGGTATTTACTCTTAAGTGCTCATTTTTGTATGGGACATAAGCTGGTCCGTTCTTTTGCACATTATTTCGTAGAAATTGCAGATTTAATAAAAAATTTAGAGCAAATCAGATGCACCTTTTTCCGCATTTACAGTGGTGGGAATGCTGCACCAATTGTGCCAACCTGCACCATTGCATTAACTCTGCTACATGCTACAAATTGGGGGTTTTTGATTAAATTGCACCAAGGCTGTGCCAAAATACTATTCCAGCAACCAACAGTCGTGGCGAATGCGGAGAGGTTGAGACTGTTGGCGGACTCACTCGTGAGGCAACTTACTCTGGCTCATTTCAGATTATGATCTGAGTCGTGAATGAATACAGACTCGCATTCAGATTATGATTTGAGTTGTGGGAGTGGGCTCACATTCAGATCATCCTCTAAAGGAGATGTGATAACATGAATATTGACTAAGAGGAAGTGATATGTTCTGCTGGCAAAGACCTTAGCGACCACGCTCTGGCTTTCCAATTGATTCATTCAGATACAAGCGGTGGCCTTGCGGCAGTGATATTTTATTGACATGAACAAGGAAAGAAGAAAACAGCAGCGAACTATCATATTCACAGACATATAAAGGCAACATGCAAGTAAAAAATTGCATGTAGACAGTCTGAACAAACTGCTAGCTTATGGTATTTAGCGCAATAATTGCGCGTATCTTCATTGCACCTGATAGCTCTCAAGAATAAAATGCCCTTTATCAAAGGTAATTAAATCGCTCACCATTCGGATCCTGAAATCAATACGTTGTGGGCATTATGATGCCTATATACTTTCCTGGTTTCGTGATGAGTTTCTTCGCACATGAGCATGACCTATGCGAGAACGATGTATATCTCGCTCTTGCGATCGATAACCTCTTCCAAAGGAAAATCAAGCTAACACCCCCCCCTCTCCTTTTTTCTAACAGAAGATGGGGACTAATGTCGTTTTTCGGAGGAAAATTTATCATCCGAAAGGGAGAGAGTCACGCGCTTCCCCTCAAGCAGTCCCAGCAAAAAATTTATTTTGGAAGAGAAAAGTTAAGGGCTTGGGAGTGGGGGAGTGATGGATTTGGACCTTCAGTGATCGGTCTTCCCTATTCCAGGATCCCGTTGGCCTCCGCCGCCGCCTTGGCCCTCATTACCACCATAAGCTGTGTGCTCGGGTTGAAGTCAGTCAGGAGGGCCTCCCACTTCTTTATGCTAGGGCTTGTTATCTTGGGTAATAAAATTTTGGGCCAATGTTCGGCGGCATATGTAAGGCGGAGAACAGATACCCGATGGTCCGTTAAGGTAACGGAGTGCATTCAAGAGAAGGAACAGGTAGGCACGGGACAACAGGGAGACAGAGTGGGAGATAATTTTCGGAAATTAAGTAGCCGCATTAGGACAGGCCTAACTGGAGGTCCATGGCACAGGCCTTGTCCTGAGGTTGACGTAATTAACCGGGTGAAGTCAAGGCATCCTGGCTTATGTGCTATCAGGGGCAAATGTCTCCAGGATGAACGAACAGCAACCGAAGTGAAGAGCTTTCTTATTAGCCCATATATGGGGCGTCATTTTTGTGGTGGCTCCCTTTTCAGAAAGCGAGCAAACCTTTCGAGATAGTGCACGCGAAAATTATTAAAGCGTCTGAAGCATGAGCGCCTTCCTTGAAATCTCGCACGGAGAGGCGCACATATACTGCCCCTCGTAAAACTTTTGCTGTTTCCACCCAAATTGCGCGATCGCATCCTCTAACTGCGCACTAACGTCATCCTTCTGAGCAATGCGTGGTCTCGGGCAATCTGTGTCTGATCACCGATGGATACGTGGCAAAGCATCGTGGAACGCTTCCGTTCTACTGTAGCCATAAAAGCAGCTCATCTTGCCAGCAACAACTGGGACACGGCACTCTTCACGGCCTGTACTCACCTCGCTCTGTGTACCAGGTTGGTTACATGAAATATTTGCTTTGTTACCGATCGAATAACGTTCTACTTGTAAGAGTGTCTTGTCCCCTGAACAAGCGTTTGTTGTGCCATTGAGTTATTTGCTCTGGTGTTGGTATATTGTCTGGGCTGAAATGCTTGACTTTTGACTCATATCTGTCGTTTTGCGAGCTGTTGCTTCTGTACGGGGATGTAGAGCTAAACCCCGGTCCCATGACAAAAGCCGAAGCGGAACAGCTTGAACAGATCGCACAGGTACTCACTCAGCTTAAAGCAGACCAGGCAACCATTCTGACAAAGCTAACAACCATCGAAACTAACCAAATAGAACTCGAAAAGAAGATCGACAGCGTAATTGCGAAGTCTACTGCAATTGAGAATCGTATTATGCTAGTCGAAGAATCGTAGCGGAAGCTTGAAGCTAGACTGGACGATCTCGAAAACAGGAGCAGGAGACTAAATCTGTTTTTTTTTTGGAATCGGCGACAACGAGCCGAAGGAAACATGGCAAAGATCCGAAGAACTAGTCAAAGGCATCTGCCAAGACAACCTAGAACTTGATAACATACCTATCGAAAGGGCGCACCGGGTGGGAGCATACTGGGAAGGGAAAAACCGGTCGATCATAGCGAACTTTGCGAGTTGGAAAGCACGGGATAGTGTACTACAAAATGCGCTAAAATTTAAAGACCCCACTTTTAGTGTCTCGGAAGACTAGTCGCACTGTCCAAGAAAAACGGCGTCTTCTCTGGAAATATACAAAAGAAAAACGAGATAGAAAGAAAATTCGTGTACAACTAAAATATGATAAGGCAATTATAAATGGCAACGCATATATATAGGACTTTGACATGAGGCAACCTGCTTTACTGAGGGCGCGTGTGCATTCAAACAAAGGGGAATGACATGCAGATCATAAGACACATCAAAGCCACATCATCGACTTGGTTGAACCCAAATAATTTTCGGTGCTCTTGGTAAACTGCAGAAGCATCAAAAATAAGACTGACGCTTTTTCCTTAATGGTTGCAACAGTGCAACCAAACGTACTAGGCACCGAGTCCTGGTTAGACAACAGTATTATGAATAGCGAAATATTCCCACCGGGGTTTACTGTGTACCGTAAAGATAAACATCGGCATGGTGGAGGCGTCTTTATTTTAATATCAAACGACCTGCCTAGCGAGGAACTTCAATTTGACAGTGCTGCGGAATCCGTGTGGTGTCGAGTGAGCCTCCCAAAGGGAAATAGACTAGTATTTGGATCCTTCTACCGTCCACCCGATAATAATGAAACTCCAATTCATAATCTTGCTGACACTTTATCTGTGCTCTCTGATACAGTTTTTCTGGGCGAAGATTTTAATCTCCCGGAGATAACATGGACTTCCGAAGGTGCAATAACTAATAAAGCACGAATTAATACAATTTTTTGTGAACTGATTACATTAAATAATTTAACCCAATATGTATTAGTTCCTACTAGACAACAGGCTACATTAGACCGCGTACTTTGTAACAACCCCAAAGTTGTGACCAAAGTGTCTACTCAGCCTGGCCTCATTGATCATGACACAGTGATTACGAACTTAAGCATTTCAGTAGTACCAACTCGTCTGCAACCCCCACGGCAGGTATTTATATATGAGAAAGGTAATTTTGACGCCATCCAGAGACAATTAGTATCTTACTTGCCAATCTTTCAGTGTCTCTCAGAAAGTAGCAACACTGAGCATTTATGGTCCGCGTTTCGCATGAGAGTATCGGAACTCCTAGAGAAATATGTCCCTAAAAAAGTCCTGCGGCTAAGAAAAAAACATAAACATAAACGTAGGTTGATACGGAAAGCTAGAAGCGCGTACAAAAAGTGCTCTAAATGTAACACTTCCCTCAGCCGCCAACATTTAAAGGATGCGAACCGGATGGTAAAATTAGGTATCAAGAAAGCGAAGAGCTTATTTTTTGCCCGGTTAAACACATATCTTAAACAAAACCCTAAACCATTCTGGAAAAATGTAGACAAGTAGAACCGATGACACTTCCATTCCCGCACTAAAATCGAATGATACCACTATAAAGACAGACGCTGAAAAGGTTGAAATGTTTAATCAGTACTTTAAATCGGTGTTTTCTGAGGGGCTGATGCCTGCCACAACCGCATCACTTCCTCCTAACTGTGCCACTGATCACTGCATGCCTGAAATAATCATCTATGTACATGGTATTGACTCTTTTACGAGAACTGGACCCCTCTAAATCTATGGGTCCTGATAGAATCCTATCCGTCGCTCTAAAGAAATGCCACAGCATTATAGCACAGTATCTCTGTATCATATTTAAAGCCTCGCTCGATACTGGGTTGGTTCCACAGGACTGGAAAGTCGCGGATGTCAATCCGATCTTCAAATCAGGGGACAAGAAATTGGTGGAAAATTATAGGCCTATATCCTTGACTTCAGTTTCCTGTAAAATTTTTGTGCATATATTGTACAGTCAGTTATTTAAATACCTTGAATCCATTAACTTGTTTACTGCTTCGCAGCATGGTTTTTGTAATGGGCACTCATGCAGCACACAATTAGTCGAATTTCAGCACTTTGTAGGTAACTCCCTCGACAAGAATAAACATGTAGATGCAATATTCCTAGATTTCAAAAAAGCGTTTGACGCAGTTTCGCATCCCTTGCTAAGTATCAAGTTAACCTGTTTGAATATACATAATAAAACCCATAACTGGATGTGTAATTACTTAAACAATCGTAAACAGTGTGTTGTTCTGAACGGCTGTAGCTCATCATACATAACCGTAACTTCAGGAGTGCCCCAGGGCAGTGTCCTGGGGCCACTCTTATTCCTGATCTGTATAAATGACATTGTAAATGGCATACAGTCCCCTATAAAACTGTTTGCGGATGACTGCGTTGTTTACAGAGAAATAAATACACCATCAGATAAATTCACCTGCAGAGCGACCTTGATAAAATAGTAAACTGGTGTCAGCGTTGGCAGATGAATCTGAATATTAATAAATGTAATCACGTCCATTTTTGAAAACATAACCATGGAAAGCGTCTCAGAGTGCAAGTACCTTGGTGTTTATTTTATGCAGACTCTTAAATGGAACACACACATGCAGCAGTCAATATCTAAGGCAAGTAAAATGTTCTTTATTCGTAGAAATTTCAAATCAGCATCAAAAGATTCGTTAAAGAAACACTTTATTTCTTGCACGTGAGATCCATCCTCGATTACGCCTCCATTATTTGGGACCCATATCGGGCATACTTGATTGAAGCAATAGAAAAACTCCAAAATCAGACTGCACGCTTCGTATCCAATAATTATAACCACTTCCAAAGTATCACTGAGATAAAATCATTGCTGGGCTGGGAACCGTTAAACATCAGAAGAAGAAATTTACGACTTAAATTTTTCCACCGCATCTTCTATAATCAAACAGGAATTGACTACCTTTTGGAGGCAACTTACGTCTCGACTCGGCACGACCACTCCAAGAAGGTGCGCGAATACAATTCCAATACAAACAGTTTTTTAAATCTTTCTTTCCACAAACTGTGAAAGACGAACTTGTTGCCGGAAGAGTGTGTTTGATAATCGCGATTTTTATTCTCGTCTGTATTCCTAAGAACCTACTCCTGTCTTACTATTGTTCAAGCTTTCTGTTACCTTTAATAATGTTCACTGATTGTTTTGTTTTACTTAGATGTTAACTTCGCTTAATGTTCTTGTTGCTTTTTCTGTGAAAAGAACACGTTGTTTTCAAACTGTCTCCCCTGCGATAATGCCTTCGAGGCGACGCAGGTATTCTGTAAATAACAGCCCGCCTTCGGCGTTTTGCGCGCTTTGTTCAGTGCGCGGAAACAAAACAAAAGAAATTGTGAGAATGCCTCGATTTATACACTCGAATTGAATGCACTCAGTGGGTGTGATATAAAGTGACGAATTCGTGTAGTTTGCACTCAAAACGAATTTTCTTCTTTCTGTACTGATGCTAAAAATGTCGACTTGTAGATTAAACTTTTCGTCCAGAGCAAACCTGTATAAAAAACAAAAGGGTTCTTGTGCCTCATATATACCTACGGAGTAATGAAATGGTAGATTGCTTTTGCTCCGGTATACCTACCGTATTGCATGTCACTAGGCGACATTCGGGTTAACGTGTTTTGGCGGCCGTTGCAGTTCAATTTGAGGAGCTATGCTATACCTCGCCCTTCGCAGATTAGCTTCGTGACGTTTCTGAACGGCGCTTGATGGTTTATTATGCTTGTTGCCACAAAGTTCGGCGCACGTTTACGAATAGGTGAGGCGCCAAGAGAATCGCGCCGTCGAGTATGCGAAGTAACAGACGGGGCACCTATATGTAAATAAAGGGCGTCTAGCCGTTCCGCAGGTATGCCGTTTCGGTTGCTATGGGGAAAGTGCTATCACGCGACTCCCGGGATCAGCCCCGCTGTCCAGGGGGCCAGTCAAGCTCAGCCAAGGGACCAGCGAAGGAATGCGCGCCAGTCTTCAGGACGGCCACTTCCGTGATCCCGCGGTCTTCAGACTGTCGCGATTTCCGGCGAGCAATCTGCGCATCTGTTGTTTTCCCCTCTCACATATTAATGCATCGTTGGTGTAACGTCTCTCTTTTTGCATCGTATATCCTCTGGTAAGTTC
Organism: Amblyomma americanum; assembly: GCF_052857255.1. NCBI lineage: Eukaryota > Metazoa > Arthropoda > Arachnida > Ixodida > Ixodidae > Amblyomma > Amblyomma americanum. The sequence goes on along the minus strand of NC_135499.1, from coordinate 164,878,766 downwards.
ACTTTCTGCATGTGTTCTGATGTGTCAGGTGTAACTGCTGTGTATCGTCTCTCCACTGTTAAACTTTGTTGCACTGTGAACGTTTGACTTCAACCCATTCTCTGTCTGGCGACCGGCATAAGCTGGCCACCAAATGGCCACCCCACCCCGTCTTCACTTGGTAGTTAAGGGTTCTTCAGCTTGTTAAATCGATGGCATCTTCTGCGAGACCAGAACAACTTTCCCCCATACTTCCGACCTAAGGGTGTCCGATACACACACCTCATAAAGGAACTTGTGCAGCAAAACCGAACACGATAATGCTAAGGTTGGCAGAAAAGAAATGCGCTGATGGCCATAGAGACTGCAGCATGTGCCGACACATCATTGCACCGCGAGAAAGTCGGCAACGTGCCGTGAATGCACCAGTGAAGTATGCACACGAGCGCCTGTGCTATTGTTTTCGACTACTACATGGTAAGATGCGTGGTGCGCATAGAAGCGGGGCTTGAGGAAGATAGCGGCGCCTGCTGAAGCAGCGGAATGCGGTCGCGGCGACCGAAGCGGATGGCGGAAACAAATATCCGGAGCCAGCACATGCAGTTGTACGTGGTTGTACCTCGCGCATCACGACCTGCACGCACTCTCCCTTACGCTTAGTTTCGTTTTCGCGCCATCCGATATGTGAGACAGATGCTGCGCCATTTCCTTTCCCCAAAAACCAATTTTCATCATTGCGTGCCATGGTACGCGCGCTCTCTTCACTGCGTCAATGGAATTCCAGTCGAACCTTGTTATAACGAATATAACGGACGGATTACGATTCCTCTTTTTTGGAAGCTCGGTGAACACGGGCTATAACGAAGTAAACGCTGGGCCTGTTCAGCTTCGTTATAAGGATGTAACTGTACATCAATAGCCGCAACAGAACTTGTCGCCCCGAGCACATGGAGCGTCATTAAAAAAAAAATGTCTGTGGTTTAGCTCTGGTTAACCCAATTCGAATTGCGAAAGCTTCGTTTCCTCGGCACGTCGTCTACGCAGCGTCTCATTCCGACGCTCTCGAGAATTCAAAGCGGTCTCTTCCGCAGTTGAAGAGTCACTAAGGGAGGTGTCACTTCTAGCCGCAACTGCGTTACGACGCTTCTCGAGTCTTGCGGCACGTTCTTCTGGCGTCTCTTGAGCGCGTTGTCTCTTGCTCGCTTCGTTCTGTCCTTGTTGCGGATCCTTCGCGCTCTCCATAACGACTACAATATGCACGCCGTTTAGCTAAACGTTGTTCCCGCTCTTCATCCGTTTCTTCCGCACGCCGCCGCTTGTTAGCTGCAGCACATCGTTGCAGCTTCACCTTATACACATCATCCGACATACCGTGGAGGATTCGCTGGGACGACTGCGGCGAGTCGAGTTGGAGGGCCGCTTTTCCACAGCTGGCATGATGTCACGTAGAGCGAGCGCCTCCCCCACGGCAGCGGCGCGTGGAGGATTCGCTTGGACGATCGCGACGAGCCGAGTTGGGGGGGGGGGGGGGGGCGCTTTTCCACAGCTGGCATGACTTCACGTACAGCGAGCGCACCTCGCGGCAGCGGCGCGCAGCTGCAGCATGGAGGATTCGCTGGGACGATCGTAACGAGCCGAGTTGGGGCCCCGCTTTTCCACAGCTGGTATGACGTCACACCTAGGTCACGCTAAAGGTCAATGGTGGATTCTCCGGGACGACGGCCAAAAGCGGAAACCTCGAGCAGTATTGCTTTCGCAATAAAAAAAATCCTGAAAGATTCTCAATATGTTGCTTGCTGGCGCTCTTGTGAAAACAGTCTTCAAACAGCGGCAAGACAATTGCCACGCGGAATTGCAGCTTACTATAGGCTAACAAAATCACTATAGGCTAGCTGATTATCTCACAAATATGAGAGCATTTATTGGCCCATCGCGGAAATTACGATACGCAAGCGCTAATCGGGCTAGCCTGGTATTCTAGAGCACTATGTAGCCTCGTGAAGGATGTCGCATTTGGAGCGGCTTTCCAGAGTTGTTGCTTGTCTCGATGCGTTGCGTGTTCTAGCCCAAGCTGCATCTTATCGCTGGTTTCGCGAGTCGTGTTGTTGCGTTTCGCCATATCATACGCTGCCTTTTGCCCTTCCTATAGCAATGACTAACATCATTCCGCCAGTTCCATATTTTGATCTAGAGTTAATGAAAACACGCAAGAATTAATACCTGCAATTCTCAACTTCAAGGATATATTCATTCGATTTTTTTGCATTTTGTGCAGTTTATTATGTTTGTTCTTAGTCGTCCTGAATGTAAATGGTTTTCTGCAAAACCATATTCATTTAGCGCATTTGAGGGCTTTAAGGAACCACCTGTGCTGCAAAGACCGTATGAGTTCATGTTTTTACGTTTTTGTCCTACAGCTATCGTAGTGAATGAGTGAACTTTCCGGCTTCAAAAGCAGAAATTTGCAGCTGGAACACCTGCTATAACATGCCATATTTTTTCTGCTACAGATCAGGAAATCGCTGCTGCGAAAGCTGCTGCACTGAGGAGCCTGTCGTCAGTCCACCACTCGCCCCCCCCCCCCTCCCCCCAAACGCCCGCCGGGGTGGTTCATGCGTTATACATGTTTGGTCACTTCGAGGGCTCCTGAGCACAAGGACGCGGGATCGATGGCGCCTTTTTTTCCTCTTCCTTTCACTCCTTCTTTCATCCTTCCCTCATGGCATCACTATGCGATTTAGGTTTCGAGCAAAGGTGAGATATATATATATAGGGTTCTTAGTTTTCGGGTAAAACCCGATTTTATTCTATTTTTGCACCCCGATCGAACATATTCCTGATCCCGATTTCTGGCACTACTCCCGCGGAAACTACTCTGCCCCCAGTTGGCGTGCGGGCGAGAGGTGGCCGACAAAGAAAAGCAGTTGACGTTATGGAAATTGAAACTGTGCGATCCAAATTTTGGTAGGTCATCCCATGCTTGCCACATGCAACTGGTCATTTAAATAGTCACCGCCTGGTTATGGCCAATCCCCCTTGTGGGTATGTGCCATTGTGTGAGGTCAACAACAACGAGAGCCGTACTGGATCCATTGCAGAAGGGGCTGCTGAGTCGGTCGTTTGATGACTACCGACCTATCTTGATTTCCGTGGTCGACGATGTAGAATCACTTTGCGAGGAGTTTAACCAGCACTTGCTGAAAGCAGTCCTATACTAATACAGGTGTTGAGGTCATGGACTATTGGTACGCACGACGCAACTCTGCGCTACGCCGGCTAGTAAATGCCGCGTGGACATTGCCATGCATAGCAATGGCAGCTGTGATGTTGAGAGAGTGAGTGAGTGAGTGAAAACATTTATTGATTTCCAAAGGGATTCGCGGATCGAAGGCTCCGTCGTCTTCGTGCTTGTGCCGGCGACTAGAGTCTTCTTTCAGCAAGGGTGGGCCCCTATTCCAAGGCTCCACTGAGTCGTGCTGCACCGGTCGCGTGCTCTATAAAGGCCCTCTGGGCCGTGAGCTCGCTGCTGGTGAGACGGCTCTCCCATTGCTCCGCACTCGGGTGTTTGTGTTTGTGAAATGCGTCGTTACGTTCGCATTCCCATGAGATGTGGTAGAGTGTGGGTATGGCTCCGCACCACGGACAGGTGTCCCTGTATTGCGATGGGTACATTTTGCTTAGTATATATAAATTGGGGAAGGAGTTCGTTTGCAATCTGCGCCAAGCAGTGGCCTCCTCCTTTGTCAGAGCTTTGTGTGGTGGCGGGTATCTAATCCTGACGCCTTTGCATAGGTTTAAAAGTTCTGAGTATCCCCCCTCGCAGGCTTGAAGGTGAAGACCCGGGGCGTGTGACTGCCCGGCTCGGATTGCTTCCCCTCGAGCTAAGCTGTCTGCCCTTTCGTTCCCCTCTATTCCCGCGTGGCCTGGGATCCAAATTAAATTATGTCTGAGTTTTTCCAACCCTGCAGGGGCTACCTCGCCGAGTATCCTAAGGGCCGTTTTGCTGGCTCTGCCCTTTGTATAGTTTTTGCACGTTTCTTTCGAATCTGTTAGTATGTTGAGTGGGCGACCGGTTCTGTAGCCTTCTGCTGCCGCCAGCGCGACGGCAATTTCCTCGGCCTCCGCTGCGCCCGCGACTTTTGCTGCGGCGCTCGTTAGCATTCTTCCTTTGCTGTCTACGACTACCAGTGCGGCTGCGTGTTCTGACCCGCACGGGTAGACGGCAGCGTCCGTGTATACTGTGTTTTCTTCCGAGGCTAGCGTTTTCTCTACGTACTCCGCCCTAGCCTTGCGTCGGTTTGCGTGAAGGTTAGGGTCCATATTTCGCGGTGTAGGCTTAACGTTAAAGGTTTCTCTAAGGTGGTCCGGCATCTCCGCGTATCTGTCTGTCAGTCCGCGAGTGTCCCGACCCAGCCTTTTCAGGAGCGCCCGTCCCGCAGGAGTGCCTCTTAGTCTGACTTTTTGTGCTTCCAGCAGCGCTTCCGCGAGTTCGTCGAAAGTGTTGCTGATGCCTAATTGTAGCAGTTTCTCGGTTGACGTGTTTCTGGGTAAGTGGAGAGCCGTCTTGTAAGCCTTCCTCAGGATGGTGTCGGCTTGTTCTCTTTCCGCCTTGGTGGTTGCGTGGTACGGCAGGGAGTACGCAACTCGGCTGACTATGAGGCTGTTTACTAGCTTGAGGGTGTCTTCCTCTCTCATGCCGTATCTCTTTTGAGAGACGCGGTTGATCATGCGGCCCACCTGCTCTGCCGCTTTGCTTAGCAGGCTAATGGTGTGACTGCATTTGCGGCTGCCTTGTAGCCACATGCCCAAGATTCTTATCATGTTCTTTTCGGGTATGAGTTGACCCTCGAGGGTGACTTCCAGGGTTGCTTGGGTGGGATGTCTGCCGATTCTGAGGAGCTCCGATTTCTCTGTCGAGCACCGCAGTCCTCTTTCCTTTGTGTAATTTTCCACGCAGGTGGCAGCTTCTTGCAGCCTTTCTTGTTTTTCGCCTAGGGATCCCCGGGTGGTCCAGACCGTGATGTCGTCGGCGTACATCGCGTGCTGAATTCCCTCGATCCTCTTTAGTTTGTTTGCTAGTCCAATCATTGCCACGTTGAAGAGGACGGGCGAGATGACCGAGCCTTGAGGTGTGCCTTTACACGGGGTGTGGAAGACGTCGCTTCTTAGCTCGCCTAGCCCCACCGTTGCCGTTCTGTTGCTGAGAAAGTCCCTGACGTAGCCGTGGGTTCTCTTTCCGCAGTTGGCGTTGTTCAGGCCCTCCATGATGGCCACGTGGCTCACGTTGTCAAAGGCCCCCTTTATGTCGATGGCCATGACCACGTTTTCGCCCGCTTTCGGCATCGTTTCGAGCACTTCTTCCTTGAGTTGGAGTAGCACGTCTTGCGTGGATAGGTTGGCTCTGAACCCAAACATGCTGTCCGGGTACAGTGGCTCCTTTTCTAGATGATTTTGGATTCTTCTGGTTATTATTTTCTCATAGAGCTTCCCCAGGCACGACGTGAGTGATATCGGCCTGAGGTTCTCTATCTGGAGTTTCTTGCCTGGTTTCGGGATCATCACGACGACGGCGTGTTTCCATTCCGCCGGGACTCTTCCTTCCTGCCATAGCGTGTTTAGATATTTGGTCAGTTGGTCTATTGCATCGTCGTTGAGGTTGCGAATTAAGGAGTTTCGGATCTTGTCTGCTCCTGCCGCTGTGTTTTTTGTTGCCGACGCGACCGCTTCCATCACTTCTTCTCTCGTGATGGGTCTGTCCATCGTGGGGTTATCTTCTCCGCGGTATTCTTCTTTATAACTTTCGACTTGGTCTTTGCCGTAGCATTTGACCTTGACTTCCTCTAGTAGTTGCTCGTGTGTTCCTTGGTATTCATAGAGAACGTTCTCTCAGCCGAGATACCTCCAAAGACCGGACAGGTCTCGTATGGAAACCGAAATGCTGAGCATGCGGATGATTAGGTATGTTAACAAGGACATGTAAGAAGTCAGTGACCAGCTTGTGTGAATAAAATGTTTCATGTCCCAAAACATATATAGGCTCTTTACTAGTAATTATTAATTACCAAAGAAACGCCTAATTCCGGAAAATTTTCTTGAGAACACCGATTTCCACCGCTTACCAGTCTCAAACATAGCCCTAATTGTTACCCTCCGATTGAAAAAAAAATCGAATAAAGTATTACAGCTTGTCAATTTAGCCCGAACAAACCCGAATTTCGGAATGTTTCCACGAAAAACCAGATTTCTCCTCTATTATCAAGTTGGAAAATAGCTCCAGATTTTTCACCCCCCCCCCCACCCACCCGAATTTGAAAAAATATAACACCCGAAAACGAATTCTACCTTATATATATATATATATATATATATATATATATATATATATATATATATATATATATATATATATATATATATATATATATATATAGTCATTGCGTCACTCCTTCCTCATAGCCAATTTTCATTCTTATATTCATTCCCTTCGCAACTCGCTTAATTACTATTCCCTGCGCATTCCTCTTGCTCTTGTCCGCGTGCGTTATTTCCTGCTTCGCTATACTGAGCCGGAGTACTATAACTGGGGTTCGAGCCCGGCCGCGTTTTGATGGAGGCGGAACGCAAAAGACGCCAGTGCGATGTCAGTGCACGTTAAAGATCCCCAGGAGGTCGAAATTATTTTGGAGCCCTTCACTACGGTACCTCATTCCTCTTTCACTCCCACCTTCCTCCTTCACTCACGGCGCGGTTTAGGCGTCCACCAAGAAGAGACAGTTAGTGCGCCTTTCATTTTCTGATAACCAATCATTTCCTGCTACGGACGACGACGATGACGACGACCGACCCTTCCGCTACAACTGAAGTCCCTATATGACTTCTTAACCATAACCATAAAACGTTCATTGCTCTACATGGTGTTGACGCTTTGCTGCCCTAGCTTTACAGAGTCACTGTTTGACTAGAGGTGGGCAACCTCATGAGGTCGACCTCACCCTCACGTCGTGAGGTTGAGGTGAGGTCGGCGACGGCTCGAAATTTTGTGAGGTCAGCAAATCAGACCTCAACCTCACGCGTGAGTTTGAGTGAGGTCGAGACTTTTTGCAGTTGCCGCGTCTTACTCTGACGAGTGCCGCTTCCGAAGCGGAGTTGCAGCGCATCACCGCAGTGTTCATGCAATGACGCTTGGTGTTCGGTTCCCCTGTTTGGACAACCGGATGCCACAGTTCCCTCATAGCTTCCGGTGCTGCGTAATGTCCGTTCAGTCCGAGCCTACAGGTAGGGTCCCTATAAATACTACTACAGGAAGACGCACCCCTTTGGTCTTCCCGGAACTGTCACAGCACGCCACTCTCTCCCCCCCTGCCCCGCTGGCGTAGCACCCGGCTGCCTGCGGTCGCCTCAAACTCCCGGGAGCGCGCAAAGAACGTAACTCACGTTGACCCGCGGTAGCTTTGTTCAATACAACAATTTGTTCAAACAAATCAGTTCAGCCCAACAAGCACGCAATAAATTCGTCGCAGCAAGGATGGCCCCAAGCAAGACTGCTTCGTGTTCATGCGTTGCCGGCGCTGACGTCATGGCTCTTGCCTTGCAGCCGAATAAAGGGGATCCTGCTGTACATTACAAGCTTACTTAACAAAAACTTGAGTAGTCGGCACAGGCGAGAGAATGTGATTCAGGTGGGGGCCTAATAGGGACACCTGCTGATCTGATTAAAAAAGCACGAAGCCAGAAAAAACCTGTATAACACCGTCGAAGCTTTTGATCGGTGACTTCCCCTTTCGATTCTCACACCAATTCTGTATGTTACCGTTCCGTAATGCAAGAAGATGCAAATATAATATCACTTTTTTATCCTTCCGAATAACCTCTCTTTTGGTTCCTTGTAACTTCTCGGAAATTCGCTTATTATGCCGAAACACCCCAACACGAGGCGAACGCGCCATATAGCGGTGTTACAGCGGCGAAAAAATACAAAGCTATAATGAATGCATGGTGATGTGGTAGCTGATTCCTTGTCCTTTTTTCGCTACGGGAAAACTTGAGCTGAGAGCCATGGTGCTCTTGACAGAGAGAGCGGCTCACGCTGCCCAATCTAGGCCAGTTGTTTTGACCCGTGTGATTTTAATAGTTGGCACAGTGTCCGAAGACGTAATCTAGCGCTTTCTTTCAAAATGCCGCGGTTTCACCGAGTCTTCGAAACCATTACCGTCGCCACCTGGAGGGAAGGGGTGGGAACGGGGGAGGGTCTTCACCTCCCAGGAACATCAAGATAGTGAGTGATTTTATTGAAATAATAATAAATGGAAGGAAAAGATTTTTGATAGCCCCGGCATCTGCTATCGATACTGAAGCACCTGAGCTGGGGCAGCGGAAATAAAGGATAGCAGGCAGAATGGAGAAATGAAAGAGGTGAGGGGATAGATAGAAAGGGTAGGGACAGAGGTAATATACGCAAACTATTCACACAATAAGAAATGTGTACAGGTTGGTAACTAGAGGTCAAACAAGGAATTGACGCCTGTCTCACATATCTCGGCGGACAACCTAACCGCGCCGCAAGCGAAGTAAAATGCGTTGCTCAGTGGTTAGGCGCTCGGCTACTGATCCGGAGTTCCCGGTAGTACCCGGAGTTTCCGGGAAGAACGGCGCCAGCAGTGGATGCGCTCAATACATCGTGAGTTGATTGCTTCGAAGTATTCCAGAGTGAGTATACCTCAACACATTTGTTTCTTACTTGAAATGAGCTGCCTGCAAAATGATAATTATGACCCTGCCATCTAAGTTGCATGGCAGTAAAGATCGATAAGTAATTAGAGAACATCAGCTGAAATTACCCGTGAGTTCGGCGAGCGTGCGAACTGGAAATGGTGCCGCGCGTGCTCGAAAAATATGTGGCGTCAGGAGTGCAAGGTCTGTTCCTAAATTGATGTTGCGTGAACATAAATTCAGATATGGTCATGTTCTTCCAACGCTTGTATTTTAGCGTACGTCAAGCGCCCAGTGCAATCACAAACACATGTACTCGAAAACCATTTGGCTTTAGGTCTGTACGTGCATCGTTCGTAAAATTCAAGCTAAGTCGACGCAAACCGAATAATTGTAGGAATGTATTGGTTATTTAAGTTCACGCAAAACTCAGCACTGAACATCTCACTGCGACGCTCCGCGGTAGCTCAGTGGTTAGGGCGCTCGCTAACTGATCCGGAGTACCCTGGTTCAAACCCTACCGTGGCGGCTGCGTTTAGATGGAGGCGAAACGCTCATTCACATTTGAGAGTCGCAGAGGTCGCGCGACCAGCAGTCGCTTGCGACTACACCGCAGTTCGAGTACACCGATGTTCACACTTGCAAGGGCGACCTGCCTGTCGCCTTCTCGTTCGAATCTCGTTCGAAATGAGAACTCTTGGGAATAATAATAATAATAATAATAATAATAATAATAATAATAATAATAATTGGTTTTTGGTGGAAAGGAAATGGCGCAGTATCTGTCTCATATATCGTTGGACACCTGAACCGCGCCGTAAGGGAAGGGATAAAGGAGGGAGTGAAAGAAGGGAGGAACAAATAGGTCCGTAGTGGAGGGCTCCGGAATAATTTCGACCACCTGGGGATCTTTAACGTGCACTGACATCGCACAGCACACGGGCGCCTTAGCGTTTTTCCTCCATAAAAACGCAGCCGCCGCGGTCGGGAATGTCGCCGTTCGCGCGCTTTCGAGAGTTTTGTGTGCTTTGGCAGCGAATCCTGCGCTCGCGCTAGGCCCTCGAAAGTGCTCTGGTCCCTCGATATTAGCAATGTACTGCGACGACCTGAGCGAAGAGGAGGATGTAGCGGCAATGTGCACCGTGGCCGTACAAGCGGCCTGCCAGCCAGCCTGGATGCCGGCCGCTAGCGTCAGAAACATTCGCCCATATGTTGTTTGTTCCCGTTCATACCATGCTCTGGGAAGTCGAAATTTAAAAATGAATCAATTTTGAGGATCGTTGACCAATACCGAGCTGTTGGATACAAGCAAATTTCTTCTCACAGGCGCGCTTTGCTGCTGTTGCCCAAAGCGGCTCGATCGCCTGGCGTCTGCTTTCTCCGCTGCTGAAGGCGTCGCGGAAATCGAGCATATTTTTATGTTACCATGAGACTGGGTTCACAATAAAGCCGTGACGAAAGTAGCATCTTGGTTACAGCGCTGGTCAGTTCCGAAACGCCCTCAGCTGCGGCATCGACGTGAAACCTGCTAGGCTTAGCGACGACTACGGCAGCCAAGCAGTTCGTCGTTCGGCGCACCCGCGAGCGGCGTCGTTGCCAAAAGCTCGGCTCGCTCGCTGATTGGTTCAGCGGTTTGCGACTCGCGGTCGCGAGGCAGCAAAATCGAGCAGCGAGCGACTGGGCCGCGACTGTCGCTTTTCGACCAAAACAGTCGCGCGACCTCTGCGACTCTCAAGTGTGAATGGGCCTAAGGCCCATTCACACTAAGGCCCATTCACACTTGAGAGTCGCAGAGGTCGCGCGACTGTTTTGGTCGAAAAGCGACAGTCGCAAACGGTCGCGTTGGTTGAAAAGCGACAGTCGCGGGCCGGTCGCTCGCTGCTCGATTTTGCAGCCCCGCGACTGCGAGTCGCAAACCGCTGAACCAATCAGCGAGCGATCCGAGCTTTCGGCAGCGACGCCGCTCGCGGGTGCGCCGAACGACGAACTGCTTGGCTGCCGTAGTCGTCGCTAAGCCGCTAAGCCTAGCCGGTTTCACGTCGATGCCGCAGCTGAAGGCGTTTCGGAACTGACCAGCGCTGCAACCAAGATGCTACTTTCGTCACGCCTTTATTGTGAACCCCGTCTCATGGTAATATAAAAATATGCTCGATTTCCGCGACGCCTTCAGCAGCGGAGGAAGCAGACGCCAGGCGATCGAGCCGCTTTGGGCAACAGCAGCAAGGCGGCTATAAGAAGAAATTCGCTTGTATCCAGCAGCTCGGTATTGGCCAACGACCCTCAAAACTGATTCATTTTTAAATTTCGACTTCCCAGAGCATGGTATGAACGGGAACAAACAACATACTAGCACATTTTTCCGACGCTAGCGGCCGGCATCCAGGCTGGCTGGCAGGCCGCTTGAACGGCCGCGGTGCACATTGCCGCTACATCCTCCTCTTCGCTCAGGTCGTCGCAGTACGTATTGCTAATATCGAGGGGCCAGAGCACTTTCGAGAATCTAGCGCGAGCGCAGGAGACGCGGCCAAAGCAGACGAAACTCTCGAAAGCGTGCGAGCGGCGTCATTCCCAAGAGTTCTCATTTCAAACGAGAGTCGAACGAGAATGCGACCCGCAGGTCGCCTTTGCAAGTGTGAACATCGGTGTTGTCGAACTGCGGTGTAGTCGCAGGCGACTGCTGGTCGCGCGACCTCTGCGACTCTCAAGTGTGAATGAGCCCTAAGGCGCCTGTTTGCTGTGCGATGTAAGTGCACGTTAAAGATCCCCAGATGGTCGAAATCATTCCGGAGCCCTCAACCACGGCGCGGCCCAGGCGCCCGCCGACACGCGAGACAGACACTGCGCCACTCCCCCCCCCCCCCCCCCCCCCAGAAAAAAAAAAAAACGCCTCACACTGCGTCATTTCCTCCCCCCCCCCAAAAAAAAAACAATTTCTTTTTCAATTTGGCTTTCTGTAATTATATGCAGGGTTTGCGCGTCGTTTGGACCCGGATTTGGTTCCATATGACCGCATACAAAGACCAATAGTACAGTTGTAAATATCACCGAAGCTATATTAAATATATGCTGCCTTGTGTGAGCGCCCTTAATGTTTCGGAAAAAAGCAAGATGTTTAACAAATAAAAAATGCCTACTGTGTGTGTGTGTGTGTGTGTGTGTGTGTCAGTATGGCTGTCTATGGAAACGCCAGTCGTCCGACCCCGAGCGTATATAGCCAGGGAGATGCAGCTTTCCGCGTTCGACCAGGGTTAACCAGAGCCAAACCACTGGCAATTTTTTATGACCCATCACAAAGTGTAAATTATTTTTCAGAAAAGTGCTTCAAAGCGCAAACACATGGCTGTAATTACCAGCAAACGATAGAGAGCCGAAAAGACGTTATTTGCAGTTAGGCAAACACTAATAATCAGCGCAGAAAATACAGTTGAAAGCGGGCAACAGAAAACATGCTGCCATAATTTTTAAAACCTACACGAAAACGTATAGGAGTTCAAACGGTAGTTATAAGAAGCTCGCAGGAGGTTCGAGACTGCCTTCGTGAGCGCTCTTGGTGTCTTGTCTACTTTACCGATGGCAGCCATTTATACCGGGTTCGAACCCGACCGCGGCGGCTGCGTTTTTATGGAGGCAAAACGCTAAGGCGCCCGTGTGCTGTGCAATGTCAGTGCACGTTAAAGATCCCCAGGTGGTCGACATTATTCCGGAGCCCTCCACTACGGCACTTCTTTCTTACTCTCTTCTTTCACTCCCTCCTTTATCCCTTCCCTTACGGCGCGGTTCAAGTGTCCAAAGATATATGAGGCAGATACCGCGCCATTTCCTTTCCTCAAAAACCAGTTATTTTTATTATTATACCGACCTCGGGTGGAGCGGACAAGTCGGTCGGTGCCATGCCTGCATGCGCACATGGCACGCGGGAAGGCGCGCCGCATTATCACTACCTCACGACTGCAATCAAACGAAATGAAAATAAAACAATAATCTCTCGCCTTATAGTTACTAATGGCGAAGGAAGCTACGTAGTGTAGGGGTTACCTCCTGCGAAGCCTGTTCGCTCGCCGGAAGAGGAACCTGACAGGTGCATACGTGCGGAACCTCCGCGCGGAGATTTATGAACAGGCTGCGGCACTAACAACAAACGCTGCCGCCTGCCGTCGCATGCGTGGATTCTGTGCATCTAGAACGAGATGTAGAGGCAGAACGACGCAAAGCGGGAAGGCCCCTACGTATCGAGAACAAAAATTAGCTGCGGTTTAACTACTGCTGAACCTGGTTAAAGAGCGAGAGCTGTGGTGTATTGGGCAAGTAGACGCGGCTTGGCGTCTGTAACATTGAGTGCGTTCCACACACTGGATAGGGAAAGCGCCCACCGTGGAAGGTGGCAGTTAAGTTAATGGTTGATCGCGTGTGGTTGGCCACCCAATGAACGCTGCGGCTTATTCTACCGCCCTCTACCGGCGAATCGAAAGGTCAAGTGGTGCGACACCATGGTGTACCGCATATGGTAAAAGCGCCTATAGTCACACTTGACCTCTGGCTCACTTGAAGGCCAACCAGCAACGCTCGGTGAAATCGGCTGTACTTTGCATAATGAACGTACTTGCGAAGTGAGGTAGGGAAGTGGCGGGAACGGGGGAGGGTCTTGACCTCCCAGGAACATCAGCATCATCATCCTTAATTATTAGCTGCAGGTATTCCCATTTTCCCGCACAATAATTGTCTTCGGTTGCTGGGTAATGTACAATGTTTAATAAATATTCTGGCAACATTTAATTTTGTAGCGTTATATCAGACTTCTCCGGGCTCATAAGGATACACTGTTAGCGTGATCATCATCGCCATCATCTCGGGAGTCAAAGGCATGTGTCGTTTCATGATCTTTGCAGTATGTCATACATGAGAACTGGCGCGTTTACCTTCTGGACAATCCGAATGTCATTAATGTGGACCGGGTTGTGGGCACTCTTTGTAATGCGTCATGCGCGCATGTGTAGTAATGTGGGATCCATATGGGTCTTGAAATGGGGGTGGATGGGGGCCTAGTATGACAAGAAATTACATCGCTGTCACGTGAGTAGGTGTGATGTCATATTACAGCGTCGTCACGTGACTAGGTTTGATGGCACATTACATCGCTGTAAAGTGACCTGGTATGACGTCACACTCATACGATGTCATCACTAATCAGTATTAGTGTTACCTAATTATATTAATTAGTATTCAATAATTATGTGACGTCATCATCGTCGCGCGACTCGTCGGCTTGTGACGTCGTAAGGCGCCGTTTCTTGCGGACATGACCTTGAAAGTGAGCCATCTAATGCTTTCGCATTAATAAAAGAAGCCGCTCGCTTCTACGCAGACATAAATATAACACGCCCCTGTTGGTGCACTACAGTCGCAGCTTGTTAAGTGTTTTCGAAGGCAACATACAGAGGACTGAGAAGAGCATCCTCGCTAAGCCGGATATAGCTAGAAAAACGAATTATACTGATGTGCGTCTGCATAACCGTCGCATTGAGAAGTGCATCGACGACCAGTATCTTTACATTCGGTAACTATTCTGAAACCTGAAAAAAGTATTGTGAGTACCTCCCCCTCCTCCCAATTTATGGTAGATGGTGTGAATGAGCGTTAATTCGTGCGTGAATGAGCGAGAGGCTTCCAATACGAACATTCGTGCGTGAATGAGCGAGAGGCTTCCAATACGAACAAGTATACACGAAGCAGGTTGCCAAATATTGACACATATAAAGTACTCACCGACGTACTGGTGCATGGTAACCGCGTATGGGACACCCGTGCCCGCAGGCCATATACTCTCTGAGGGTTCACCCAGATTACGAGCTTCTCTTTTTGCGTGCACATCAATATTGTCTGTACACACCTTATTATACCATCATCATTTTGGCTTTCCTGTCTCACAGGATTCTCAGAATTGTTTTTAACTGCGAAAAGTTTCTTAATCGCTTTTTGTTTTGTTTTCCGTTTGTTTTTTGAGGTCAAGCAGCCGACAGTGGTTAGGGCGCTCGACTACTGATCTGGAGTTCCCGGGTTCGAACCCGACCGCGGCGGCTGCGTTTTTATGAAGGAAAAACGCTAAGGCGCCCGTGTGCTGTGCGATGTCAGTGCACGTTAAAGATCCCCAGGTGGTCGAAATTATTCCGGAGCCCTCCACTACGGCACCTTTCTTCTTTCACTCCCTCCCTTATCCCTTCCCTTACGGCGCGGTTCAGGTGTCCAACGTTATAGGAGACAGATACTGCGCCATTTCCTTTCCCCCAAAACCAATTATTAGCCGACCTCAACCTCACAATTTGAGGTTGAGGTGAAATTGAGTGAGGTCAGCAGTAGCCCCAGGAAAAGTGAGGTGAGGGCGTCTTGAGGTTGAGTGAGGTCGGCAAATTCTTTTTGAGGTTGACGTGAGGTCAAGATTTTTGAGGTCAAATGCCCACCTCTGCTGTTGACTGCAGCATCACCAGCGGTTCGGATGGTATTAATCGAAGCTAAGTTTTGTTTGTTCATTCTTCGAAGCTGGTCAGATATGTCACGAAGTGGTGACTGCAATCCAGAGCAGAAAGACGGCGAAAATGGAGTCTAAACGACCCTTGCGCACACAATGAACTGAACCACTCGGCGGCGGCGTGGCAACAAGCGTGCTCGGCGGTCGTCGAACAGAATCCTCGGCGCTCTCGGCCGTGCTCAACTTAAAGCTGATAGCGAACTTTCGAGATAAACCATGCAAAGTTACTGCAACATTCTGGACCAACTAGAATCGGCTCCGCCTGGATGAGATCAATCGAGATAAATCTGGTCGCGTCTTGCATCGTAAACAAAGCGATAAAGCGGCGTACCGGCAGCTTTGAAGAACGAACACTACAAAGATTCGCCGGTGCTGACGGTTGCATCCTACCGCGACGCATACCGCCCGCACAGACGTTGGTTCGCACAGTCTACACTGCAACTGTAGTTCGCACTAGAGACTATCGTCTATAGTTAGCACCGTTCGCACGAGCACGCCATGCGGCGTGGACATGCAACGGCACCTTGCGGCTTACGTGATCAGGCTTCTTCCTAGCGTTGCCATCATCGCTTACTGCCTCCGAAATCTGTGTACGGTAGTACATCTGAGTGCCGACAGGCCGCGGGGCGAGCGCTCTTTGTTATTAACTTTGTTTTTGTGACTTCATCAAATAGCCACAACTGCTGCACTCTTTGGGTAAACTTTTATCACGTGACCTCTCCCGCTCGTCGCTCGCTGCTGCTGGCTCTGGAAGTGGCCATTTGCGTTGTTTGGGCTGGTGGTGACCCGCCAGCGCGCGGGTTTGTGTTGGTGTGTGGCTAGCTGTGTTCTCGTGGTGCGCAAAAGTCATCTGGAAGCGCTCGCCGTGTCATCACCGCACGATAAGGGACGTGATCTACTTGGTGTATCCCAAGCATATTTAGAACTGTTTCCAAGTTTAGACATGTACAGTATGCAGTGTGTAGCTTTCTTCGTCGCACTCGCCTGTTGCGTCGTGCCCGTTGTGTTCACATCTGACCCTGTACCGGCCGAAACAACAAAGCATGTTCCAGTGCCGACGACAGAGACACCGACTACTATCTCACCGCAAGCAGGTACTGTGAAAAATAACGCTGAAAATAAGAAACTGTGGTGTTGCGCTATCGGTTGTGAACTTTCACCCCTCCGCTCTCTGCCGGATAGACGTCGGCGAGGCGGCTGATACTGTCGATTAAAGTCTATGTGCATGTCCTTGGCGTTGTTATCGGCCCGGAAACTTCCGCTGCTGTGCATAGAAGGCGTCTTGTGCGGCATTTCCTTCGTCCTATTCCTCCACTATATAAATACATCTGTAGCGCACAAACTGCGAGCCCTGTGTAAGGTATCGGCATAGATGTAGCCGCTGTAGCGCAATAGTATCCGCAACTACATTCAGCTACGTTCAGCAACTACGTTAAGGATACGGCCACGCGTTCATGTTTGCTGGCAGTCCTGCAACCGCGAAGTAACCCCATGGGTTTTCCTGAGTTCCTTGTTTTAGTTTTCTTGCGCGCGTTCACGTACGAGTGCGTCTAAAGAGCGTATGTGCACCTCCTTTCAAACCCTCTAGAGGAAGGATCGTTTATAGCCTTTTTTTTTTCTTCGCCTCTATAACATATATAGTGCTCTGTGGGTCGCTTTGATGCCAGAGTAGAGCAGAAAGGGCGGCCGGCGGCGCGTTTCAGTACGAACGGTGGTTGGGGGGTGTCGTTTATTGCCACCTCTACCTCCAGTGCTGTAGCCATCAATAGCGACGTCCCGTGCCGGTCCGTTTTGACAAAAGGTTTCCGCTTCAGTCGCTGCGCGTGCGCATAAAGCGTGAATCGCTTATGCTTCGCAGCGTAGAGCGAGGCTCTCATTGTGATTATCGTAGGACGTTTGTCTGATTACGCTCTTGATTGACATTTGGCCGTGACTAATGGACGGCTGCCTCCCTGACATTTCTGTGCCTAGCTGACTCGTTGTCTTTCGGCCTCCCTCTGTCCATCAGTCAGTGGATTACTGTTTTTGTTTTTTACAGCCCTTGTTTATAACTGCGCCTCTGCAGTAGGTATGGACTTCATGCAGTGTATCAGGATTCAGAGTTGGGGGCTGCTTGGCTGTGATGCGCAGTTATTAGGAGAATCATTTTTTTTTTCTCATGTGTGATGGCCTGAAAACTCGGTCAGCTTCACATCCAGACTTAACTGATGGGCAAGCTTTGCCCCACTCTGCACAAACCGTAATTGCGGAACTCAGTTTGTTACGTAGCAGCTTGCCTAGAGGAATTCTTGCGAAGTTACATATTGCCTGGAGGAAGTTAGAATTTCTTTCATTTGCATCGTAAGTTCATGTAACTAATGTTTGGCCCAGAAATATTGCAGAAAGATATAGGTGCAAAATTACGATATTAAAAAAATATTAATGCAAAATTTGTTGCTCTTCATGAATTTCATGCTGAACTTTGTTAGGTGTATGATAAAGATGGTCGTCAGGCCACAGGATGTAAATAAAAGCAATTCATACTAGCTCTCCATGGTGGCTGATAAGTTTGTAATTAGTTGTGAATAACACCTGTCTGGCATTGTTGCGTGGGATGTAAGTGCGTACTTACATGTCTTTTCAGCTGAAATTTGACGATAACTTATTGTGATTGGTGGAAACATGGAACATATTGTTAGGTAAAGTTTTGTAGCTATTAAAATGGAAATCTGTGTGCAGCATTTCATACTACTTAAAAGTACTCTAACAGACACATTTTGAAAATGGTGCCAAAATGGTCATTTCATACCCATGCTGCTATCTGTTGGCAAACAAAAAATTCTTTGGACGAGCCCTACTAGCCTTAAACCAACACACTACAAGCTGGACTTGCCAGGATCCAGAAATGACAGTGTCTTATGATGAGAGCCTGGTTCGTCTAAGCCCGCTTAATCGTTAGCAAGAGTATATGGATCACATAACTGCCATTCATTCGCTGGAGCAGATAACATGCCTAGTTAAACAGTTGCACCTTTCACAGTCAGTACTGCTTGCATCTCAGATGCCGAGTTTGTGCACTTATTAACTGTAAGACTGTGTACATAGGCTAGCCTTATTTTTCAATGGCTGGATTTTGCATTTTCAGTGGTACTTTCAGTTGCTTTTCGTTCAAACGCCACGATGTAGTCTAGCCAGCTTCATCAGAGAATAAGTTTTACTTCACTTCCCCAGTATGGACTTTCAGTACTGTGGCTGCCTATCATGATCTGCCCATCTTGTTCCGGAAAAGAGCTTGAAGTAGAAGGGAAATATGGGGCTTGGTTTAGACAACTGAAAAGTCGTTCATTACTCACTTGTGGAATTGAGGGCTTGGGCTATTGTATTGAGTGCATTGTGATATTCTTTAGCTATGGGGCATTAAGATAGTTTGTAAAATATATACATGGGAAGCTTCTAGATTGGGGTCATGTTTGAGTGTCTGACAACTTTCCAAGACCATGCTCCAGTAAATGCTATGTTGTGCACAGGTTTTATGAGCCCTTACAAAGATGTAGGCATGTGATTATGTGACTTTGTTGTTAGTGTTCATTTTTACTTGCCATGTCATTGTTTCCCTTTGCTCCCCAAATTCCTCTCATGGCAACACACAATTTCTGATATTTAGCTGTATAGTGCCTGCTGAGGCTCTTGTGGCAGTGCTGCACTATTTTTAATTACTGATTGAGACGTCTAAAATGAAAAGATCCCAGACACATGTTGAGTAAAGATATCCAGATGTTCATCAAGCAGGGAATTTTTTTTTTTCACCCACATGTGTGTGAATGTGTGTTCTTTTTCAGTGGTAGTTTTATGTTACTTGTCCCGTTTGTGCAATCTTGTACACAAGCAAACCTGCCCTTTGTGTTTTCTCTTATTTGTTTTTTGGTCTGAGCTCATAAGGGTTTTGTTTTTGCTTTCAGTGTGTGCCCAGAAGACAAACACATCGTGTTCTGAATGTTTAACAGCTGGTACTGGGGTACGTAAACCATGCATGTTGTTTGTTTGTCCTTGAATCTGTGGCATTATTATCAGCATCTCTCATGTACGTTTAACATGTGTGCTTTTTAGCTTTATTAGTATGAAAGACTTGTGTGTTCTCTGCCACACATGCAAATAGTAAGAGGCACCTGAAATGTAGTCCATAGTGATAATAGTCATAAAACGGTGATTAAAAATTACATTTTGGTGTTTTCACTTCTGAATTAAATTTAGAACAATGTGTTGGTATATTGGCAAGAATTGCTCTGCTTTTGTGCACAAGGAGAGGCAGCTCAAATACCACACTCACAAAAATGTCTTGAGCTGTATTTGATATGAAAATTTTTCTCTAAGTTAATGTAGTGCTTTTGCATATGGTAACCAACTTTTTCCTTTAAGGCTTGTGATTTTGCTCAAGGTTATGACCGTATAAAGTGTCTACCTGTGTTCATGCATACCACAGCACTTCAAAAAATGTTTTGTGCCAAAAACTAGAGCCTAGATAAACACAGCTAGACTATGCCGAGTCATACTTTTCCCTTTAGAAACCTGCTTCTCATGTTTCTTTGTAGTGTTACTACTGCTCCACATCGCGAAGATGTGGCTTCTATCCGTACAAAAGGCTAATCCCAAGCGATGACGAATGTGCCTACTTCTCTGAGGTCTACTGGGGCGTCTGCTTCAGTAAGTTGGTCGACTTTCCCCTTGTGTGCTTAGTGCTTCTGAAGTTTACTCTGCTACAGAGGTGTGAAAGCTGCTAATTAGGAAAAGGTTGTATCAAGCTTCTGAAGTTTTTAGTTTGATGTCAGCATGGTTGCATATTGTACCGTGAGGCAAAAATTGTGTTATGTGTAATTAAAGTGGGCGTAACCACGTCCAGGCTTTTTATCTAAGTGTAGTTGGTTTATCAGCCAAACTGCTCTATCATTACTGTGCAGTCATTGCTCTAATGTTACTACTTTCTGAATCATGAGATGTCTTAGCTCTTGGCCAAGTTCACTTAGCTGTGACGTGCATACACACCTTGAGGTCTGCTATACATCTGCTGTAGAGGTTTGGTTCCTAGTTTCTTGCTTTTGTCTTACATCCTGTTTTTCCTTTTTTTTTCTTTCCAGTTTCTCTTCAAGGCAGTGTAATTGCTATTAGTGTGGTTGTGGGCACTCTGCTGCTAGCACTGTTGGTGTGCTGCTGCTGCTGCTGCCGCAAGCGTCAAAACAACAAGTGGTTGCGTGATATGGCTCGCATGGAAGAAGAACGCAGGCAACGTCAGGAACGTTCAGATGAGCGGCGAGCAGAGCGCAAGGCACGCACCGATGATATTCGGCGCAAGTATGGTCTAGTTCGGGATGAGACCCCACCTTACACTCGTTTCGACCATTGACGCTGCCTTGTTCGGCTGTGTAGAAAAGTGGAGTGGCTGACGCCTGTATGCATCACTGAATGCTCTGGTCTTTCACTTAACCTGGCCAATGCACAAAAGGCCTGGCAACAGTGATTGGCACTGCTGTGAGATGGTTCCTTGTGGCTTTGTCCCCTTAAAAGGTACCCTGAGATGCTGGTGTGAAGTTGTTGGGCGAGACTATTGTGATTCACTGAATGGCACTCTTCTCTTGTTTCTGATGACATTTTTTAACAGCCAAAAATAGTTTTATGCACATGTCTGGCACGTGCAAGGCTGAAGATGGTTACTTTCCCCGTACAAATTCCAGCTTTCCCATTTAAAGTCTCATGTCATCAAGAAACTAGGATGAGATACTTTCTATATTTTATGTCTGCTAAAGGTTGTCATTGAAAGCAGCCACACATTAAGGGCTTCAACAACATTGTTAACAGTGACAAGGCGAAAAGTGATACCAGTACTTTTTCTTCTGTCTGGCCATTGTGACTTTTGTGCTTTCTAGAATTGCAATGGGGTGACTAAGTTATGATTTTCTGGTAGAGTGATGTTTACATGAAGGTTTTTTTTTTTGCTGATGCTTTCTACAAAGTGCAAAATGCAAAGTGCCTTAATGTAAAGCCCAAGGAAACTTACCATATCAGATGATCAACAGCAAGCTGTATTAGCTGTCTGTGACAGCTACTTTTAAAGATCATTATAATGTACTTACTTTTGTTCTCGCACATGCACAAATACTGTACTTCAGAGTTGTACGTTTGTATTATGGCACTTTTTTTTACGTGCGGTTACTACAGTTTATTGTTGGATGCAACAGCCTTAAGGTTATGGGCTTCAAGAAGGGTTGTATTCCTCTTTGAATGATAGAATTTATTCTTTAATCATTTTAGTAGAAAGAACTAATTTCAGCGCTCCTGCTCTTAATTGTCTTAGAAAATAAGTAATTTTTGCTGTGGAAACACCTGGTGACATAGGTTTATGCTGCCATTACATTTCACTTGCAAATGGTGTTATGTTTGGGCATTTTCTGCCTTATTAAACCCGTTTTCATAAAAAAAGTCAGATGATTGTTTGCACTGTTTTTATACCTCTTCATGAATTTTGAAGTCAACTGCTATTACTCAGACCGTTGGACTGTGTGACCATGACTGTCTACATTTGCTTTTTTTCTTCTTGGGAAGGAGGTTGTGGGGCGTATTCACATGGTTAATGCTGCAGCTGTGGTTTAGAGCATTGCAGTTTCGATACAAATATTCGAGCTCCCCAGCTGTGTAAGCGCAAGCCCTTTGGTTGTTCTTTGGGCTGTGAAAATGTCTTTACTGTGGCAACTGTTTTTGACTGAGTTCATCCTATCATTACATATGTCACTGTTGACAGTTTGAGAGTACCTATTCGCTTGCGCTCTCTGCTTCCTTCGCACTGTCTTGCAAACTTTCTTTTTGAAAACTAAGAATCGTTGTAAATTTTTTTTTGTGGGGCATGGAAGATGACTGTGCCGAATCCTGAGGTCAAAATCCTGGAGACAGGTTTTCTTCTTCAAGCATTGCCTTCGCCTGACATGCACATAAGACGCCCCTTGTGGGAGAAGCGATGATGATTATGGATTTTTATGGCGCAAGGGCATCTATGGCCAAAGAGCGCCATGGCACAAGGTATTTTCAAATTCTCAAGGTGGGGTCAAAGACCCATTTCCCAAGCATTTCACCCTAAATAAGCCGAGCACCAGACCTGGGGAAAGCTTTTACCCATTGTATCACCGGTGGGTACCCGGCGGCACTGGGGATCGAACCCCGCACCTCCCGCATGCGAGGAGGATGCTCAACCACTTGACCACCGCTGCGGTCCCTTGTGGGAGAAGCGACTGTCATCTTCAACAGGAACTGCGAACCACATCAAGAGCAACACAGTTCTTGTGCCAGATGCTTCTTTTACATCTGTCTAGGAAACCAAGATCTGTGGTGTCCACTGGCCAGAAGGTACACTTGGTGGGAGACCCTCCAGTTCCAGCCAAAACCCTAGAAGCATTAAAACTAGGGCCAATGTTCTGTGTCCATCCACAGCTTGACAAGACAGAGTTGCTATCGCTCGTCAGACGCACTGCCTCTCAAATGAACCGGAATTCGTGGACAACTGCATCATTGAGGGTGTGAAAGTCCTGCCAAGAAGACTTCTACCTGCTGGAACCATCTGCGCAGAGGGCACAAAAGACTTGGTTGCTTCCCTGAGAAAAGGGAACCTAAAACTGCCGCAGTCAGAAAAAGAAGGCGGTTTCACTGTAATCACTGCTGGAGACTACAACTAGCAGGCAAAACAAGCGGTGAGCGACAACTTGTGGTTTCCACTCCTGTAATGGCCCTTCAACAAGGCTGGCAGTATCAGTAAAAGAAAGAACTTTTGCTTCGTAAAAGACACAAGACCCAACAAGGTAAAGCAGGCAGAACAACTGTGTGAACGTTTTGGTTTAGCGAGACTTGCCTCCTCAATAACGAAGGCAAAAATGTTAGTCTAAATGCATTTTTCGCTGTCAAGACACATAAGGTCTGCACACCTTTTTGGGTGATTGTTTCCGAGATTGGAGCATGGCAGTTTGAGCTGGGCCGTTACCTTCAAAAGCCTCTAGGGGTGCTAAGTGTGGACGACCCTCTTATGGTGTGAAGCTCTTCTGAAGTGCGTGTTTTTGAAAACTCGATGCTCATGAAACGTTAATCGTCTTTCTATTGACATAAAAGATCTTTATTGCTATTTGCCACAGTTCGTTTTGTGAAGCTCTCATTGAAGCCGTAGACACATTCGGATGCATCCGGTTTTAGAATGCATGTGGTATCGGCACAAAATGTTTTCTCGAGCTGCTTTTTATTCTACTTGCAGTCAAGTTGTCTCAGCTTCGAAGAAAATTTGTACATCCAGCACCATGGCGTATGGATAGGTTCATGCTTGGCTCCGATACTCGGTGACTTGCTGTTAGCTCGATATGACAAGCAAGTGAATGAGGGCTTGGGTGACACATACGTGCTAAAAGTTTTTCGTTTTGTGGACGATTTTCTCATTTTGTTTAAGTGTGATGTCTCGGGAGACTTTGATCCTGTAAACAAAAGTGCTGAAAAATTTTCAACGGTTCTCCATCCTCTGCAGCTGACTAGGGAGCTCCCATGCAATGGGAAGATATCCTTCCTTGATACCAAAATCACCTTTGGACAAAAACGTGTGTTGACGTTTTTCTCCCCGCTCTCAAAAGGACCTGCTGCCTTTTTCATCGGCACACTCAAAACTACTCAAGAGGTGTAGCCACAGGCGTCATGACCAACACACTGCAGAGGTCATGTATCCACACAGTAATGTCCAGTTTTCTAGTCCACATCGAACGCTTGGTCTCGGCTGGCTATACCAGGCATCTACTCACAGAAGTTGCATAGTGGATCTTTGCCGGGAACAGAAGTAAAACTACAGAAAAATACGAGCAGAGAACGGTTGTTCCCTATATTCACAAGGTGGCGCACAATCCTAATATTGCCGGAAAAACGGGAGCATGTGTTTTGTTCTCCGCACCAGAAAAACTCGGAGGCATATGCAAAAAAGTGAATGCCTGCGCGAGAACCAGGGTGTAACCTGCACCATAAAGCATGCTATCTATTGGAAAATTTATTGGAACAAATTTCCTTCTCTATTTCAAAATAGTCACGCGACGCTCCCTCTTGAGTTTTTCCTCCGTGGTGGGCATGGGAGTATGACCAGAACTTCCATTATAAAGTCCGTACGATAACTCCGTATGCCACTATACTCGGCGACAAATTTTTTTGTAACGAATAGGAAGCTATTCAGGGGTAGAGCCTCTGTAACTGTCACTTCGCCAGTACAACCGCAGGATAGCCGCCTGGCATGTTGCATTTTGCGCTGTTGCTGTACTGCGTCGCTGATGTAACGGGCATAGTCTTGAGAGCTTCTTGTAAAGGGACGTGCCTAAACATATTTTTATATCTTCGTCGGGTGATGTGTGATGCCGCTGAGTGGAACGTGGAGAGTGGCCAATCGGATTCGATTGGAGGAGAAAGTGTGGCGGCCGATCAGCAAAGTGAAACGGGGGGGGGGGGGAGGGATGAAGGAGAGGAGGAAACGTGGCAGCTAATCACTGAAGTGTAGAGGGTAGTCTAGAGAGGAGGAAAGCGCAGTCCACACGCTTAACACATCGGCGTCAGCGAATGTTCTGTGTGGGCACCCTCCAAGCCCAGAAGGTACCTCCTCCATTGCAGCCTCCGGGAGGCTCACACCTAGGCATCCATCGCTATAAAATCATATCCCACCTACGAGCGCCCACCCATATACCACCTCTATTCTGCAAAGGCCTCCACCCACCTCCATCCCTCCAGAAGGCTGCACTCAACACCAAACCAGGCACCTACAGAATTCCTTTCCATTCCGTACAGCCGCATATGAAAGTAAATTCAGATGCAAATTGGTCGTCTAGCAGTTGAAGCTGAGTACAGGAGACAGAAACGCCAGGCGGACTGTAATGCTAACGCATACACCACCGAATGACTCGTAATTCATCGTCCGTGACTCTAACGTTACATTTGTACAGTTATCTTAGAAATAGCCTTAAATAATGAATATTGCTGACGTACTATCTTTTAGGAGGAAACTATTTACTTGTGAGGGACGATATTCCGTTGCGTGGGAAGAGGGCGTATTTCGAGTCTGTAGCTCTGGCTACAAAAGCTGTCGCGTAGTATAAAAGTTGAATGGTCCGGCCTGGATAAACGTGATGTATAGCATCGGCAGGCACAAGTTCCAGCCCATATATGCAGAAACTTCATGAAAAAAAATATATATTTTGATATGGAGCGTTCATTTCACTTCACAATTGTCCATTTATTGATGGAAATAATGCTCTCAATACCGACTTTTGAGTCCTTCGATGTAAGATACAGCAAATGCACTGCCTATTACCTATGGCAAAGCCTCAAACATTTTAGATAGACTTAAAAATTACATTTCTCATCGCGCGCTGTGGTTGTCTTAGGGCGATGAGCAAATATTACTTGTTTAGGTGCGAAAGCACTACTCCCCCATACCAACCCCGAGCGAAAATGCCTTATGCGGAGGAGGGCGTCCCGCCATCTAGGTCACGTGACCTTGCGGCGTCATCACAACCTGCCCAACGGACTGTAAGCAAGCTGACCACCGTGGCAGGCGGCAGTTAAATTAATGATTGGTTGCGAGAGGTTGCTCGGGAAGAGCAGCATGGGTCGCACAATCCCTACCGGTGGCTGTGATAGAAACTGCCGTCTGCCATTGCTGTGGCGCATCGCTTAACCACTGACTGCGCTGGTAGTGGTACGAGGACTGTCGCGATCTATGAATGTTAGCCAATGACCAAATCTGCATATTCGGCATTGACACACAACTATCGCGTCATACCCATCACGCGGAGCTTAAACACTGCTTGGACGGATGCCGGCTGGCTCAAAAATAATTACAGGAACAGATGCATAGGAACGGGAGTTATTCAATGAAGAAATTTCAAAGTACAAGCAAACAAAATGCTGCCCTCAACTCGATTTTCGTGCAGCTTATGGATCCCTGACTTATGGACTTATCCCTGACCTATGGATCCGAACTCCAGCGCGAGATACTGCGACGGAGTGACGGCCTACGCAAGATACTACATACATTTAACGCTTACCGCCTACAATGGCCCGCTGCTAGGAACGCGCTGATTGGTCACGGCGAGCAAGGCGCGCCCGGTGATCGTCCACATGCTGACGATGCGCACTGCTAAATGTGAAACAAATGGTTTTTTTCCATTGCATTCTTCCTTGGGTCCGAAACAAACGCTTGTAGAGTGCAATGGCTGGATCGGATCGATTCCGCAAAACCGTTCTCAGAAACACAGCCATAAGTGTTGTGTGCTAGGTCGTAGGATGTGTACAGAGAGGCGCTAAGTCTTTCGATATAAAAAGATACTGCGCCATTAATAATAATATTTGGTTTTTTGGCGAAAGAAAATGGCGCAGTATCTGTCTCGTATATCGTTGGACACCTGAACTGCGCCGTAAGGGAAGGGATAAAGGAGGGAGTGAAATAAGAAAGGAAGAGAGGTGTGCCGTAGTGGAGGGCTCCGGAATAATTTCGAGTGAAATAAGAAGGAAGAGAGGTGTGCCGTAGTGGAGGGCTCCGGAATAATTTCGTCCACCTGGGGATCTTTAACGTGCACTGACATCGCACAACACACGGGCGCCTTAGCGTTTTGCCTCCATAAAAACGTAGCCGCCGCGGTCGGGTTCGAACCCGGGAACTCCGGATCAGTAGCCGAGCGCCTAACCACTGAGCCACCGCGGCGGGTATACTGCGCCATTTCCTTTCCCCCAAAACCAATTATTATTATTTTCATTGGGCGATTTTGATTCAGATCATGAGTTCTGATTGGACCGCGACGGGTATTGTGCTCCTTCTCAGACTCAAGTCGGCGCTCCGAATCGCCGTTTTGAATGCGCCATTAGGACCCGCCGCGGTGGCACGGTGGTTAGCGCGCTCGGCTACTGATCCGGAGTACCTGGGTTCGAATCCGACCGCGCGGCGGCAGCGTTTCGATGTAGGCGAAACGCAAAGGCGCCCGTGTGCTGTGCGATGCTGACTCAGTGCACGTTAAAGATCCCCAGGTGGTCGAAATTATTCCGGAGCCCTACACTATACGGCGCCGCTTTCTTCCTTTCTTATTTCATTCCCTCTTTTATCCCTTCCCCTACGGCGCGGTTCGGGTATCCACCGGGATGTGAGACATACTGTGGCATTTCCTTTCCCCAAAAAACAATTTTTCAATACGCCATTAAAGCCCGCCGCGGTGGCTCAGTTGTTAGGGCGCTCGTCTACTGATCCGGAGTTCCCGGGTTCGAGGCCGATCGCGGCGGCTACGTTTTTATGGAGGAAAAACGCTATGGCGCCCGTGTGCTGTGCGATGTCAGTGCACTTTAAAGATCCCCAGGTGGTCGAAATTATTCCGGAGCCCTCCACTAAGGCACTTCTTCCTTTCTTCTTTCACTCCCTCCTTTATCCCTTCTCTTACGGCGCGGTCCAGGTGTCCAACGATATATGAGAGATTTATTTATTTATTTATTTCACATACTTTCAGGGCCCGAAGGCATTACAGAAAGGAGTGGTACAACAAAACAAAAAAATACAGTGCATAGTTACTCAAAACAAGTTATATGATGGCAGAAAACACAGTTTTCTTGAAGTTCTCAACATCGGTAATGGCAGCGATGGAGGGAGGAAGGTCGTTCCAGTCAAGGCTGGTTTTAGGAATAAAAGAATCATAATACAATTTTGTTCTCGAAAATGGAACACCGACTTTAAATATATGTGTCATTTCTGTGCCATTTCCTTTCCCCATAAACCAATTATTATTATTAATACGCCATTAATTCCCCTTATCACACCGTCCTTCCCTCGCAGTGCGCGCCCATGGGTGATCGTCTTAAGACAGAGCAGTACACGTGCACTCCTGCAGTAGTCTCCTCTTGCAATCGCGGAGGTGCCTGCAAATTTTGATTAATTGCACAATCTTTATTTGGTCTTTCGGGTTTACCCATCAGACCGAGAGTATTTTATGGAAGCATGTAAGGCCACTCCGTTCTCTCCATCCAAATTCTTGTGGCGTTGCCCGAAGTATTGAAATTAAAGTATAAAGCGTCGAAAAGGATAGATGGGCGGCTAACCAGAAAAGGGTTCCAGCCCTGCACTGGCCACTCTGAACTAGCTTCCCTGAAGAGGAAAAGTATGGACAATTTCAGGAAGGAGGACGTGAATTGACGACGTGCATGCGTGTGGCAAACTCGTAACCCCTCGTGGATGTGTTATGGAAGTCCTTGGGAAAGCCAGCAGTCTTTGTCATGTCTTCGGGCTTGCTGATCACTGCGTCTACAGTTCGAGAATTTTCATGTCTGTCAGTCGGTGAGTATAAAGACGGCCATGTGCGAAGCACAGCGATTGTCTCTCGGTACTAAACACACGGCACGTTCGCGCGTTGGTATAGTTGATATGTAAGCGTAACAAGGAACATTTCTCATTTGAAGTCTCCAAGCCTTGCCGACAAAGGTAAGACGCAAGTGCCGTTGTCGTCCTTTGAACTCTGGCACGGACTGCCGTCGAGCCAACCCTGGTGCCCAAGCACCATTGTCGTCCGCGCATGGGTAGTTAAGCCGACTGTGGCAGCAAGTCGACAAGACTGAGGAGTGCAATGTTGAGTGTTAGGCTTAGTATGCTCTGCCCTGTGGGAAATCGGGAGAAGTGTGACGACAAGACTTTGGTTCATCCTCTGCTTGAACGAAGGACCTGTCGCTTGAGTAACTTGCGTTGTCATATGCGCATTTTACGTTCAGCTACAATAGCACGGTTAATCACATTTTCTTTCTGTGCTCGACGGATGTTACAAGGTCACTGTTCAAAGGCATGTGGTCGCGTCCGGTTAAAACATCTGGATATATCTGAAGTACGCTTATGACGGCTGTATATAGGAAAATGGGCATCACTTACGTCCTAGTAAAGTTCCAGGCACACACACTCAAAAGGTGTTTTCCGATATGCTTACATACCCGTGTAGATATAGAAAGAAAACAGTTACAATCACGATGTTTTTCATCTCCAGTTAAACTTCGTGGCTTTCGATAGTATATAGGTACCCCTAAGGTACCATTAACGGCAGTTTTAATCGGAGGAAAATTCCGCTTGAACTGCCGCCTCCATTTCGTTTGGGGCTCTGTGGGAAAACACGTTTATGCAAAATCTAAAATATCGTCCACAAATTCAGCCACGCTTGCCCGCTATAACAAATTTACAAGCATTCAAATATCATTACGTTAGGTACTGCATCTGGAACGTAATAATTCTCTCGAAACTTATTAAATGAGACGACACACCCAGCAAAAGATTTCATGCGGTAAGACATCCCAGTAACCGGCCTCTCGAGCTTCACTTGGGATATATAGGCGACTCCGGCCTACCTAAACTCCGCACTGGCTTTGCGCGGTTCACCGTAATCCTAAATGCATTCCTTACACTGGGTAACATATATAACGTCCACTGGTATATATGCTGCACATGGTTGAGCATTCTTCACTCGTCAAAAATGGTATTCATTTGTTTGTGTTAATGCACACTCGCCCACATTCGGTGCATAAATGCCAAATGACAAAATGGCAAGAAATGAAAAACAGCAAAATGGCCTTAATGTTGTTTTGTGAGGCTGCGGCACACATCCTTTCAGTTCCGCAGTAACCCTACAGTTAGAATAAATGGCCGGCTCTTGTTGGCGGAAACTCCTCGCGGAAAGAGCGGACTTTCCTATATTCAAGGAGAGATCCTTATGGTTGGAGGCACTTGATGCCATTTTATGCAACGCGACACTGCCGCAGGAAGAGAGAGAGAGAGAGAAAATGGATAGAGGGGGTGGGAGAAGGAAAGGCGGGGAGGTTACCCAGGCAAAGTACTGGTTTGCTGCCCCGCACTGGAAAAAAGGGTTAACGAATGGGCGGAGGGGTGATATAAAGGGAAATGAGAAAAGAACTAAGCTGAAAACGAAGAGTATCAAGTAAGGAAGTAACGACGCGGGAGGCCGTCAGGAATCGAAACCGAGGTTGGCAGACTTTCAGAGTCGACGATCGCTGCCACATTGGTTCGATAATCTGCATCTCCGTCGGCGGACGGGTATCAGGACTGTCCGGTGCACGCCATAGCGAGTGTGTTTCGGCAGTTAAGGGGGGAAGCACACTGCCGCTGCCACAGTGAAGAGGAAAGCAAGGCGAGGACGAGTGCGCAGGCTACGGCCCGTATATTTAGTGTTGGTGGAATCTGCAAAAGCCGCTGACACGGAATGTGCGATATGCCCAGCTGAATCGAAGATCTCCGACCGTCTCTTCGACCGTTGGTCACCAGGGAGCGTTTGATACATACATCGTTCCTGAGGATAGTGGTCCAGTGGAAGAAATGGGCGCTTTCGAGACAAAAGACCACTGTCAGTATGATCAGCGACGCGCACTGGCACTGAAATTAAGCTCTGCATTGCCCAGGGTAACACGCGATACATAGAGTGCACAGTGTCAGTAGTTTTCTTTTCTGTTCGCAAAAGAATACCGAATCCTCACAGTTTACAAGAAATATATTTTCTCAACATATATCTACACTGGGGCCTGCTGCAAGGTGACTTCACTGCAACAGCTAACCCTACTACCAAGACAACTTGAAATTTGAAAGAGTGTATTTCGCTGCATCAGCAGGCTATGGAATGGTTTCCAGTTTTGGCAGTGAATTATTGTAGGTTTCCTAGTATGCGCGCAGCTCAACGGCCTTTGGACGTCAAGAACTCAACCTAATTTGCTAATTTTAATTGTGCAGCAATAAAAATCTCCTCTATAAATCTGCCAGCTTTCTTCTTTATCTTCCTGCAGTGGCTTCAGGCTGTCAGCACTAAAACAACCTTCTTTCTGTCTCTCTACTGATTCTACTCCCATTCTTTTTTACAGCGCAGCTGTTCATTAAGCGCCCGTTCCTTTAGCAGGGCGTTGGTTTCGTTGTAGGCGGTTGGCATAACCGGCCGCGCGAGCGCTGGAGGGTGGTTGCCGCGGTGTGTAGCACGCTCGAGTGCTGCACACGGAGCTTGCCGCGCGCTTGGAGCGGCGGACTGAAGGGCGTGCTAGTCGAAGAACGAGTATGTGCGGAGAATAAAAATAGCGGTCAGCAACTTCAGATATCTGCATGTCTCTCTCAGTTTGTTCACCCCAATATAAAGCGATATGAAAATACCTGAACAGCTGCGCTGAAAACTCTCGTGTAACCGTCTGGTGAGGTTCTCGTTTTTTCCCCCGTGGCCCCTTTTACTATTAAATGATCTAGCTATTCAGCAGCATGTTACTGCGAAAGCACTGCTCCAGACGTACCAGTCCCGAGCAAGAATTTTTACATCTTGCCTTGTCTAGTGCTCCGAACCCGAGCTTACCCGAGATAACTCGGGTAAGCTCGGAAGAGGTTCGCGCCAGCTGTAGTCAATAGGAAGCAGGTAACAGCTTAATTAATGATTGGTCGCCAGAGGTTGCCTCGGAAGAGCAACATGGGTCGCACAACTCCCACCGGTGGTTGTGGTATTAAAGCCACCTACCAGTACAGTGGCGCATCTCTTAACCGCTGCGCTACTGCGCTGGTGCTATGATGACTCCCAGCGATATATGAATCTTAAGCACAGAATGACCAGTTCTGCATACAACCTTTGTCCGTAAAATTCCGAGACTAAGTCTATTAAAAAATGCGTTTAACGTTGAAATAATTTGTGCAGCACCCCTTCGAAATAGTCTCCCTTGCAGTCTATACACTGCTTCCAACGCTTTTTGATGTCTTGGAAACAGTTGGAAAATGCTTCTTTTGGCAGTGCTGTCAGCTTCTTTGTCGTGGCGTCATGAGTGGCCTCCACGCTCCCCATCTAGCGACCTTTTAGGGCTCTCTTCACACGAGGAAACAGGAAAAAAATCGCATGGGGAGAGGACAGGCGAGTATGGCTGATGGGGAAGTACAGTAATGCTGTGCTTGAGAAATTTTGTCATGCTGAGAGCAGTGTGCAGACTTGCGTTATCGTGGGGAAGACTCCATTGTCCAGATGCCCATAAGTCAGGGCGACGGCGTCGCAGTGTATCACACATGTGTTGGAGCACGCGGATATAAAAATCCTGATTCACCGTCTGTCCTTGCGGGACGAACTCATGGTGTATGACACCTTTGGCATCGAAAAAACTATCAGCATCGGCCTTGCTTTGGTCTTCTGTCGCCGCACCTTTCTCGACGCCGGAGAGCTTGTGGACCGCCATTCGACGCTCTGCATCTTTGTTTGAGGATCGTATTGAAAACACCATGTTTCGTCTTCAGAAATGATGCTGTCGACGAATGCAGCATCCTCCTCTGCCTCGGAGAGCAAATTAGCGCTCACTGATGCCCGCGTATCCTTCTGGTCCTGTGTGACGGAGTGCGGCACAAGTCTGGCATTAAGCTTTCGTTTCCCCAAGTTCTCACGCAAAATTTGGTGGCATGATGTCTAACTAATGTCGAGAGCATCTCATAGCATGCGGACTGTAATGGTTCGGTCTTGCTGTACGATTTCCCTGATCCGAGCCATGTTGTTTTCATTCCGTGAGGTTGAGGTTGCTTGCTTGCTTGCTTGTTTGCTTGCTTGGTTGATTACTTGCTTGTACAAGCCGGGCCGCTTGATTGATAGACGCTCTCTTTTGCCGGGAATTGTTCAGCTGAGTATGCCCAAATGTTAGAAAGTAGGAAAGCTGTTTATCAGAAATGGTAAAGGTCTTCACATCTTGCTCTTTTACGCGTTGAGTACGGCACGTCTGCTCTGCGCCGATCACTGTCCTTCTGCTCCCTGTCGCCAATTTGCGCAG
This sequence comes from Amblyomma americanum, assembly GCF_052857255.1. Lineage (NCBI taxonomy): Eukaryota > Metazoa > Arthropoda > Arachnida > Ixodida > Ixodidae > Amblyomma > Amblyomma americanum. Next base: position 164,845,738 of record NC_135499.1, on the reverse strand, counting down.
CTCCTTTCACTTAGAGTCGGTGCCATTTACTTGCAATACGTATTTGTGAAAGGTGAGCTACTCGAGCAAGCGATATGCCTGGCAGAAACAAAGCCGGCCGTGACATCTGGTCGGCGACAGCTCTCGATCTACTGCTTTGCAGCATTGCGTGGCGACGATATTGGAAGTATACAACATGATGTCAGGGGGCATGCCGTCGCCATTTGCTAATATAACGTCGTCTCAACATGGACTCTTCGGTAGATGACAGTATGGAGAAGAGCGCGTTAAAAGACCTCTGAAACTCTGTCGGCTAAGTCGTTTGGTTCGTTCAACAGTTCGTGGTCCTTCTAGGATTGTTCTGAGTTAGGCTATAACCTTTCTTTTTTTTTTGCGCCAGAGTAAATGAGAAAACATTTACGAGTGTGTCTGTCTTTAAAAGAAAAAAAAACGCAGCACTTGGCACAGAGCATTAATTTGTACCACTCGTTTCAATTCCTTCTTCATCCGTTCCTTCGCAGCGCGGTTCAAGTGTCAGCAGAAAGCAAGACCAGTTACTACGCATTTCCAACGTTTTCATTTACAATCTTTTATCTTGGTGGCTTGTGCTCCCATCGACGTGAAACTAAAATGCTTCGCATAGGCGATGGCCGGCAGCAGCTAGCACGTCCCCTGACCTTTGCGATAGCATATGTCCTTAATATAGTGACAAAAACTCGCATCTGGCCCAGCATTCAGTTCTCTTGCTGAAGTCACAAGCACAGCACGATTTTGGGGAGGGAGAAGGACTTGGTGGCCAGAATTGGTACTGAACTCTAAGATGGTGATATATAGTAACACAGAAGCGCGTAGTACGTGACCAGCTCTATTCGCAGCGCCATCTCGTGATGGTCACGTACCTCCGCACCGACGAGATTATGCGCACGCGCAATGTGTTGGCGGAAGTGACCCCCGGCCGCTTCGATATTTTCGGACAGAATGCTTGAAATTGATCCTGAAAAACACCTTTTTTTCACAGTAGAGAGAATGCAGGAAGATGGGATTTCGACAGCACAAAACAAGAGGACTTGTCTAGTGGACTGAGGTTCCCTCTCGACGGCTATTCCTTTTGTTTTGCGTTGTCTTTTCCACTGTGACATTTCAGGGCTGGCGGAGATGCGCGATCCTTGAAGAGACAGCAGTGGTGTACAAGCGCTCAGCTCAGGCAGCTGAGGGCGTAATCATCTTCGACTGTCAGTGCCAACACATCCATCGCGAATGTCTGCGTCTGGTCTGGCAGCCGAGGCCTGTAAGTGGACGCACTCGAGGTTCATTTCTGCTGTCCGGTATGGGCACTACGCATTTGCGCAACCTCACCGCTAGAGCGGGTGGAAGCCACGAGAAGACGCTGCGGGCATCGCTGGTCCATGTTGGCCACGCTTGCCTAAGGTCAGATTTCCTACCGTCTCTAAGTTCACTTCGACACTTAGTCCATTTATTTATTTATTTATTTATTTATTTATTTATTTATTTATTTATTTATTTATTTATTTATTTATTTTACCCTCAAGGCCTGGGGCATTACACAGGGGAGTGGATGAATGAAATAAGTGGAATACAGAAAAGATAGCGCCAAGCAGACAAGTTAATGATCGACATATACAATGCTGGCTAATGCGGTTCTAAAATGAGGAATGTCGACAATTCTGACAATTGATCCGAGAAGGTGGTTCTAGTCTTTCGATGTTCGAGGAATGAAAGAGTTTCTGCATTTTTTCGTCCTATATGGTGCAATTCCAACCTTGTGTACGTTGTCCAGACGAGATGAGATTCATGAAGTCGAAGGGATGAGTGCGCTACGAATCTTGGCACAAATACGAAAAATTTTATGAAATAAGCAAATGCAAGAAAATTTCCGACGAGAAGCTAATGAAGGTAGATTTAACATGCGTTTCATTGACGGTATGCTAGAAGAACGATGGTAGTTATGCAGAATGAACCGAACGGAGTTATTCTGAACAAGATCCAGGGCATAGGTTAGGTTAGCACAACTAGGGTCCCAAATGGATGCAGCGTATTCTAGTTTGCTACGGATTAGTGTCTTGTACAGGAGGACTTCAAGTGATCCGGGGGCAGAATAAAAATTACGGCGAAGATAACCAAGCATGCAATTAGCATTGTTAATTGTGGTGCTAATGTGAAGGGACCAAGTAAGATCAGAAGAGATTTTAACGCCGAGATAACGATAGGAAGTGACGGATTCGAGAGCACTGTTATTTAGGTAAAAGACGCTAGGACTGCAAGAATTTCTAGAGACACGTAAAGCTTTACATTTAGATGTATTAAGGCCCATTTTCCGCAAGTCACACCAATTAGTAACAGCATCCATATCGTGTGGCAAGGCATTAGTATCATACGAACTGTTAATTTCCCGAAAGACAACACAATCATCAGCAAATAAATGGATGTTAGAAGATACACAGTCAGGTAGGTCATTAATGTATATTAGGAACAACAAAGGACCTAACACAGAGCCCTGAGGCACGCCAGAGCCAACAGAACATAATGAGGAGTTGCGATTGTGAGATGACACAAACTTGGAACGGTTTAAAAGAAATTGTTCAAGCCAAAGTAGTATGTTAGGTTCAAGGTTTTGTTTGGCTAGTTTGAAGAGGAGGAGTCGGTGACAAACTTTTTCAAAAACTTTTTGAAATCAAGAAATATGCAGTCAGCTATTGAGCCTTTATCAATTATAATATGAAGATTGTGAGTAAATGATGCTAATTGTGTTCCACCTGAAAGAGGTTTTCGGAAACCGTGCTGGGCTCTGTTGAAGAATGAGTTAGTTTCCAGAAAGTTATCGATATGGAAGTATAGGATGTGTTCTAGCAATTTGCAGGGGATGCTGATTAATGAAATTGGACGGTAGTTGAGAGGAGAACTTTTGCTACCTGATTTGTGGACCGGAACGTCCTTCTTTACTTTCCAGTCAGCAGGAAGAGTGCAGGAGTCGATGGATTGCTGAAAAATCTTGCAAAGCATAAGTGATGAGTAGGTTCGGGTGCTTTTTAAAAATTTCCTGCTAATTAGGTCAGTGCCGGGGCTAGATGATGTTTTAAGGTTGTCAACTAATTTCATAATGCCGCTAGGATCAATGCAGACGGAGTCCATTATCGGGTACGCATATGACTGAGATGGTGGAAATGCTGTGATAGGACAAATAACAAAGTTATTACTGGAAGTTTTGTTTAAGACGTCGGGGCACTCTGCATCCGGTATAGGGAGTCCGTCAGAATCTGTTAAGTGAATTGAGTCGACTTTCCTTGGGTTAACAGTGCGCCAGAATTTTCGGGGATCATTAGTAAGCATGGAGGGTAAGGTGTTGTTGAGGAAGTTACTTTTGGCGTTATTGAGAGCTGTTACATACGCGTTATTAGCTGCCGTATAGGCGCTCCCCCATATTCTCTTTTCAGCATCTGTTATTGGCCCAATGTAACTACTGTCCTGACTGGGCATCCCGCCACTGCACCCCCATTGTGATTGTGAATCCAGCCGTTGTCACCACTGCTGCGACGTTTAGGTGATCACAGCAGCGCGGCCGAGTTTCCTGGCAGACATCGCGGCTTCCGCGCTGCAGCGACAGGCCAGCTGAAGAAAGGTAACAGCGAGGTAAACGAAAACAACTGTACATACACTATTCACATCTGCATCGCGCAAGAGCCTGGCATGGCTTTTCGAGACGGAGATCGCTCGGTGACGGCCGGCGAAGAGCCACTCGTTGCGTCCTTCCCGCTTCGCAGGTCTCCGGGCTGGCTTTTATACCCTCGGTGATGTCCCAGCATGCTCCTGGCACCGGTCGGGACAATTTTTATTCAGCAATAAGGACGGTTGCATCAGCTGCTCCGCCGTTGCAGTGAACGCCCGCCCAAAAGATGACCAGGCTTTTCGGCGGTTCGCGCCCGCCCCGGGCTCGTTTGGGTGGGAGAGAGAGAAAAAAAACGTTTAACGCATAGAATGTTTGGGTTGGCCCTCATTCCAGGAGCCCATTTTCTTTTGCCGCCGCTCTTGCCCGGTTCACCAGCGAAAGCTGGTAGTCCGAATGATGGGCTGGACAGCGACGCCTCCCAGTCCTGAGTTGTTGGGTTATTGATTCTTGGTACAGCTGGGTTTTTCTGGCATGACGTACCATACCATATGGTATAATTCAGCCACTTCACCGCAGAAGGCGCAATGCGGATCGTATGAATTTAGAAACATATAGCTGAATTTGACAGGATTGGGCGGGTAGGCGACGCTAGTAGGGCAGCGACATGAGCTCGCGATGCGCAGATCAGCACGGTGCATGGCTTCAAAAGCCGCCGGCCAGCGGAAGGAAATTTCCTTGTGAAAGCAGTGGCACAACCACTTGCAGCAAAGAGGACACGGCGTGAGAGCCTCTGGTGCTGCCGCCGCAGCCGAAGCGTGGCAGGCAAGCGAAAAACATTTTGCAGCATTCCGTTTGGCTAAAATTTGCTCTAAGTATGACCACTGCAAGAGACGTTTCCGACTGCCAACCACGCTACAATCCAGTTGTGCTTCAGCTGTCTTTGAATTTCGCGTCGCACTGCCCGTAACCTCACTGGCTCGTTGTTTTTTACATAGATTTCTGATGAGGTATTTCCTCCAGGGTAATCGGCATCGAGGTCGTAATATTTCCTACCTGAAAACTTCGGCGTTCACGTGCTGATCAGTGAGAATGCTGTATTACACGGAGGGGTGGTTGATGAGATGTCATGACAGTGCATCCTTGGGGGTCATGAGATACAAGTTGACCTTGTCCATGTGAGCTTTGGATTAGACACTTTCATGAGGGCTGAGTGAGGGATTGAGGGACGGATGTTTTGGATTCTTTCAATTTTTTTAAATCTTTCATAAGGTTACTGTGTGGTTATTGCTGCCGCTTCTTCTCGGGGAAGTCACGGATTTTTCCCTCTGCCAATATCGTCCTCACGCACGATACCAGACTAAAACGTTCCGCTGAGTGCGACCTCTGCTGAAGAGCAGCGCGAACGAGACAGAGGTGCAGTTTAGGCGAAGTAATGTCCAAACAGCTGCGCAAAGTCCGGTGAATACACTCTACATGTTCCGGTTATGCTCTGTAACCTGGCTATAGCAAAACAGGATGCTACAAACTGATATGTTTCCCAAGAACGTGTTTGCTCATGTTTACAGTGGTGATGGTCGCCACCGTAAACACGATAATACATCACCAGATTTATGAGACTTTTTACAGTATCAAGAAAGAATACGCAGCAGATGACGTTATTCTACAACAGGCGACGCTTCTGCGTCGTTTGTTGTAGAATCGTGTTGTCTGCTACGTGTTCTTTCTCGAACTACGTGGCACACACGAAAGACACGCACATCCGGGTTCACCACTGTACCTCGTGGTTATGATGCTGCGCGGACAATGAAGAGTGCCGATGCACGAAAACAGGAGCCGCTTTCCGTCATAGCTAGTTTCGATGGACACTTGAATAGCACGAATAAAATTAACGGACACCGCCACCACCATATATTATTGATTACGTGGAATAAATAGGAAGAGAGCCAGAACAAAAAGTTGATAGGATGTATAACTGAAAACAGTCCTAAATGCGCCACATTGAACATGCAAATGCCTTCCGCATTCGGCTTTCTTGTGACCTGTCAAATGCAAACCCAATAAAAAGTCATAACCGGTTTAATTGATTCCTACAAGGACGTAATGTGTAAACTAAATATCCTCTTAATTTAAAATGAGCAGCTATTTTCGTAAGAGAATTGCAGCTTGAGAAAACAGACACGTGCGCGAATATAAATGTTCGAAACTTGATTGAATGTGAATCCAAAATAGTGGAAGCGATTCGAAACGAAGTACATATAAAATAATTCTTGAGCAGCAAGCTTGCTTGCAATTTTTTATCTTGTCGCCAGATTTTAAATGTCAGTAAGGAATTCATTATAATATTCAATTGCGAGCCGTCGGAATATATGAATATATGGTGAAGAATGTATATGGAATATATAAACGGTGAATATATATATATATATATATATATATATATATATATATATATATATATATATATATATATATATATATATATATATATATATATATATTCGTAATATATGGTGAAGAAACCTTCGAACTTATATTTGTGTCTTCAATACTTTTTTGCATGGTGAATGCGTAGGCAGACTCGCAGACTGTGCAATGATTATTATGCCGTGTATCTTGACATCTCTGCAATAAAGTGCATTGTACTGCATTCCTTTATTAATTTTGATACCGCGGCGTAGATAAACCAAGGCGCCGGTCAGTCGCAGACTGTCTTCAAGAACGAACAGCTATTTTTTATATATAACATTTTATTGCCAAATAAATTTTTAATAAAATTGTTGCCGCACCTAACACGCAGTACTTGTAGGTGGGTGGTAAATAAGTGTAGCCGAACTGGACAAAACGCTCGAAGTTTGTTACAGGCTTCGTTAAAGTAGTTTATAGATTATCTGACTCCAGCCATTCTTTCGCTTAAGCAAATTAACAGTTGTACTACAGTGGACTTGGATGCTGTTATAAGGCAGAGTAACGATTCAAATATTTATTTTTTACTCTCCTTCCGACCATGTAGCACAGTGAGACGCTTGAAGGGCAGCTGCACCACTTTTTGAGAATACCGCGCTACTCAAGGATTCAAATCTATATAGGCTGCAGGAAAAGCATGCCAAGTGTTTTTGCGCTAGCATCTAAAATAGTGATGTAATCGACGCTTAAATGTTAAGTTTCTCCTCACAGCAACGGAGGAGTGCGGAGAAGTTCGGTGTGACGTCAAGGAAAGTAAGATTTCAAATTTGCGCTGCCTCCAACTACACCCTGCCGTGCCTAGTTGGATGTTGCCAAACAACGCTCGAAGGCCTTTGCCCACAGTGGCGGAGGCTTTTTTCCTTGAAAGCAAGCGTTTACGCGTCGCAAATGTACTGGTACTTTTGATGACGTCATGGTGCACCTCCCATTTGGAGCTGTGCGCTGCGGAGAAACTTGATGGCTGTCTCGATTTCAATCGACAATTACGTCACCATTTCAAATGCTATTCCGAAAAGACTTCGCATGCTTTGGCTGCAAGTTTCACACATTCGACCGCTTTAAGCTCGTCGATTTCTAAAACCTGTCCAGTTGACGTTTTAAAAAGCGAAAGGCGACAAAATGTCGCCACACTGTCTCTACAGGACACTATATGTAAACAGCAATACAGCAGATTAAGCAAATCAGGCATATTATGAAGAGATGAAGACTACTTTCGGCATACGCAGACATGACGTAGTAAAAAAAACTAATGTAATTACTGTAATTCAATTACTTTTCTAGATAACTAATTACGTTGTGGGACAGTAATTTTTTATAACGTAATGAATTATCTTGGGGCAGTATTTCGCAGCAACAGTAATTAATTGTTTACGAAATTATTTTTGTTGCAACTGAATAGCTTCTTCTCTTTGTGTCGGTCATGTTTTAGCCTTGCGCCTGCCACGATGGGCGCCTGAAAAGCAGAAAAAACGCCCAGCAAGCCTTGGCCAGCAGTCTAGCGAAGCGGCACACGCATAACAGGGGGTGTGTGTAAGCGCAGGCATCAGCCAACCTTCGCTATGATATTTAGAAAGGGACAGCTATACGGGTCATCTAACTCTGCATACGATCTCACGCCGATGCTTTACGGGCTCGGCCGCCAGGAGGGGCATGCCGTCTGTCACTCGCGCACAGACGAACTCTGAGCGCTTAAGAGAATCCTTTCCTTTCGACTGCTTGATATGGTGCACGTTGCTGCATATGTAAGTTGAGCAATATGAAGCTTTGCGGATCCCTTAAAATTAGGCACTGAGTATAAAGTGCGTGGAATACACATCTGCACATAAGTAATTATGCGGTCCAAGGGGCACAAAGCTCCATGACAATGCCACAGTCAAGCACCTAATTAAGTAAAATAATATATCTTTCTAGCCACTGCGGCTAGCGTGAATGTTTATATTGGAGACGTAGAGCTGGTCGCATTTCTGGAATAGTCCATTTTGCAGAATTCTTTTAGCGCAAGCGTGTTCCGCGATATATTCGGCTTTAACGTTTCTACGGATTTCGCGTAATTACGAATGCAAGGCGGTGGCAGTCGAGAGAAAACTCTTCCCTAGTGCAAGGCTCCTTTTGCGTCGGGCCTTTCTTCCATTTCGATAGTGGAAAGTGAATGGGAAGCGGTTATCAGCTTCACTGGTTGCTCTTTACAGACGAAACGCTGCGTCGCGCTAGGAGGAGTTTCGCGCCGATTGTCATCGCGTTGCATGCGCAATTACGCGGATCAAGCTGGAAGCTTGGACGCGAATGTCTTGGAACATACGCATGCTAAGAGAATTTTATATACCGAATGGAATTGTGTAGTAATACAATCGCCTCTTAGTTTCCAATACAAGCATGCCCTCTTACTGCTGTCACTAAAAAGCGCATTAATCTCAATTATTATTTTACATCGTGTCACCCTGACCATGTAACTTGTGTGGAGGTGGGCTTCGCACGCCTCTCAGCGTCTAATTTTTAGAAATGTATAAAGCTTAACTTTGAACACCCTGTGTACAAAAAGTCTCGTCTGGCATTAGTGGTTGCGATTTTTCCCTAAAACGAGCTTTTGTGGCCACATCTGGCGCGCTATTTCGAACTCAAGGGCAAAGTATGGCGCATTATCGAGACAATGAGCGCGAATGAGGACTCGCTACACCAGCTGGAGCTGACGCGGATGTCGAATTCTTGAAAATCAAGAAAGCGCGACGACATTTCACCGATGGATGAAGGGTGACGTCCGCAGTTTTATAAATTTTACGATTACGATTCATCTCAACTACGCCAGCAGAAGGCTGTTCAGCATGGCACACTCTTCTTCACTCTTTCTTCAAAGCGAGCCAAAATTTCCTACGCCCACATTGAAGTTCGTTTACGATGCAGTTAAGAAATCCGAAAACTTTGAAGGAGCTGTGACCAGTGCGCTTCTTTGTGCGCGTCAAAACCAAAACGAAATTAAAACATTACTTTTTCAGTGTAATTGTAATGTAACGTAATTGCTTTTGTGCGAAGTAAGTTTATTTACATTTTTTTAAAAAGCGATTAGTAATGTAAATTATTTTTCAAAAAGCAATTTTGCCATGTATGGCCGCATACGTGCAATATTTATGCGCGTGCAGCAATTTCAGTTCCAGGTGTAACATACACGTATTCAGCGGCACAAACGCAGCAGTTAGGCACAACCAGCTCCGAATTTCTCAGAAAGAACAAATAAAACGCGAAATAACAACGCAAAAAGAACCAACGCGAAGAATTGAAAGCAGTGTTATATTTTTCCTCGTTTCCTGTCAAGCGCTGCAATTACGTTAATTGAAGCAGCTCGGCATTGAGAAGCAGTCATTTTTCCAGCTGGGTACAATACTTCGTCATTATCCTTGTATTCCTAAATTAGGTTCGTGTGCCTGAAGGCATAATGTATCGTATGTTGCGCTTGTGCATAAGGAAACTTCATGAGTGGATTTGAACTCTATAAATACAGTTTCATACTGACAGCATTTTTGTACGGTGTTAATATTCAATTTTTCATTCTATTCAAGATGTAATTCCTTATTTCAATTGGCTATGGATAAACCGTGTACAACTTTCTTCTGTAACGAGTACTGGCAATCCGTGTTAAATTTGTTCACCGTGCCTGAGCCAAGTAGGCAACAGTGGAGGCGTGGTTGAAATTTTTGATTCAAGGGAGGTGAAACGCAAAAGATGCCCTTGAGCTATGCGTTGTCAGTGCTCGTTACAGAACCCCAGGTTCTTCCTCTTTCACAGTACGCCGTGGCTCGTTGGTAGAGCGCTCGGCTGCTGAGCCGGAGGATCCTTCGCATACCCTCTGGTTGAGTTGACACCTCAGTCGCGCTTTGAGGTACGTAGCGGTGGTGTCTACCTGCAGAAATCAGTGCTTTCGCAGCATATTTCGTGCCTAGCAATGCTAAACCGCCAGCCTTTTTTTGTTGTTGTTCCCAGCCTTTAGCGTTACTGAGTGGTTGAGCGCGCACGTTTGTGGCGCGCGCTGTGATGAGTACGAGGAGCGAGAATGGAATGCGCTGCAGGGTATGATAGACATTACATGTCGAATGTTACCAAGGGGGTGAATTGCTGCGGAAACGAAGACTGGTCGAGGCGCAGTGTGTAACGGTGGGCTGCACGCACCAAAGGCGCGTAAGGTCGAACGGATTGTTCAGCGTTCGCGGCAACGACATCGTGCTCAACGAGCACGAAATAGCTCATTCGACACGTTTGCTCTTGGCCGCTTGCATTGCGTTTGAGCAATTGTGGAGCGCACCGTGTGCAACAGCCGCATATCCAACTGGTGCAACAGCGTGACAGATGGAGCGAGCCCAGAGCAGGAACAACAGGAAAACGTGGGGCAAACAGAAGTGGCGCAGCGAGCGTAACGGCGAGGCGGCGACAATTACACACTTGCGAATGCGTTGATAACGCGGCAATCAGACGGCTACTGCATGCCGGTCCTTTGCGGAAAGGGCAGAGTTGGCTGGTACTGGCGCTATTTTCGGGCCGTTCTGAACGACTGGCATACAGCACGTTTTAAAGGTGTTATTTCCGATTTTCGCGAAATAATAAAATAATTGTTGCTGGCTACGTGTATAAAAAAACATTCCGTGCTTTGAAGCATACCAGACTTTCAGCTCTTCTCCTGTGCAGATAGGTGTTGGCACTATAGCGGGCGACATGTGTACGCCGGCAGCCGGCATTCTCAGAGCCAGAATGATCGGCAAGTTGAGGACCGCCCTGACCAACTTCAAAGTCACAGATACATTCCGTATTTCGTATTATGCACCACCATGCGGTATGCGGATGAACACCGTACCATCCGCACGCACAATCCTGCATCACCTCCTGCGGTCTGTGCGATATCGCGGAGGCGTCTGCCTGCAGCCACGCCTGCAGACCAGGAGCACGCCAGCATACACCGCTCTGCGCAGTGCCTGTGCGACTGCACCACGGATTGCACGGTCTGTCTGGATCCATTCCATTAGATTACAACATTCAATTTCCAGTGTGATGGCTTTTTTGTTTTTGTGAAATGTCCGCGGTAAACCTGTTTTTTTTCTCGTTACGTATACGCCCTTCCTTCTTGGGCTTATGCCTGCAGCATTCCGCAAATAAAAAATTAAGTACTGACGGCGTACAGAGACATGTTCACAGGCGGTATAGCACGTCGCCGCTGGTAGGGACCATGCATACCAAAGTGATGTGCGGCATGGGAAGCGAACATTTCAAGCTTTCATTTGAGTGTCTCGTCTTTTAACTTCAGCACTTCAAAAGAAAGTTTTAACACAAGCCGCAAAACTTGCTCGGGGTATATGTACAGGGGCGTGCTTCATATAAGTCAATGTGTTCGATGACATGGTTCCTTAAAAGGAGCCTGAAATGATTTTGATGGGCATATTTTAGTGCAACAGATTAGTAAAGGTTATCTTTGTGGATATTCGAATTAAGTTCGAAAACTCTGCGTGCACCCTATAATTTAGAATGAAATTTTAAAAAATCGCTGCTCGCAGTAGCTCGCAACCGATTAGGGCGACACATCTCACCGCGCGTCTCCTATCCCGATGACGTCAGTGGGCAGAGAGGGCGAGCTTGAAGGCCGGCTCTTCTGCCCACTGACGTCATTGGGGTAGGGGACGCGCGGTGAGGTTTGTCGCCCTAATCGGTTACGAGCTACTGCGAGCAGCGATTTTTTTAAAATTCATTCTAAATTATGGGGTCCACGCTGAGCTTCCAAATTTAACTCGAATATCCACAAAGAGTGACCCGCCGCGGTGGCTGAGTGGTTAGGGCGTTTGGCTACTGATCCGGAGTTCCCGGGTTCGAACCCGACTGCGGCGGCTGCGTTTTTATGGAGGAAAAACGCTAAGGCGCCCGTGTGCTGTGCGATGTCAGTGCACGTTAAAGATCACCAGGTGGTCGAAATTATTCCGGAGCCCTCCACTACGGCACCTCTTTCTTCCTTTCTTCTTTCACTCCCTCCTTTATCCCTTTCCCTTACGGCGCGGTTCAGGTGTCCAACGATATATGAGACCGATACTGCGCCATTTCCTCCCCCCCCCCCAAAAAAAACAGTTATTATTATTAACTATGCGATGGCCCCGTAAACCGAGTGTCATTGCGGTTCAGCAGAAGCAGCTTGCGCACCTGTGCAGGAGTGTCACAGTTGAATGCTTTGTCCCGGTACCTTTCGCTGTGACGAAAATGCGGAATGGTTAATTTATCATCCCGATTTTTGTTTTGTATTATTTAGGCCAGTAGAAAGGACGTCTGTGTGTGTTTACCGTCTATCATAGTTGTTCGAACTGTACTTGTGTTCATCCGTCTATTTCTATCTATTTGTCTGTGTCACGAGAACACACCCACAATGATCTTACGTTCCAACTCGCGGAGTTGTCGACGTCTCCATCAAAAATAGCTGCTAACCCGGGGATAGAGACGCGAGTAGCGAGTCTAGAGCTATAGCCCTGGGAAGTTGAAAATAAATGCACCGAGTTTCCGAAAAATAATTTCCAGACCCCTTGCCCTCCTCCACGGAAAAGGAGTAACAACAAAAACTGTACCGCATCCGTCCTCTCCCTGCCACTCCGCCTCCGTGAGTGCGCACACATGCATCCCAGCCAGAACCATATCACTGCGGAGGCCACATTTTTCAGAACGCCCTCTTGTGGCATCCACTACCATCCCGTTTCAAGGAAAAAGCTCTTAGCATCCATCTATGCATCCACCAATCCACTCTCCGGTTCTTGTTTTACTTGAGGCTCATGCCAACCTGGGCAGCATTGTCTTTAGCCAGTACTACCGACGCCAATAGCAGCGCCGTTTACCTGGAAGACAATTCATGTACATCTCTGTAAAAACAAATTGCAATGTATCTTCTCCTGCACTGAAAAAGTCCATCTGTTACAGAAGTATGGCGTTAATCAAAACAATACGCTGCGTAGGCTGTATTTGAAGATGGGGCACTTTGTTTCGTTACATGACACTTTTCTTCTCCGCTGTAACGCATTTGACAACATTCTATCCATTAGTTGCTTTACGGACACATCGAGTATGACTGGTGTGCGTGATGACTAAAGTACCATGCATATTGGACACAGGCGCAAACCTTCCGACCGATTTCCATGCAGCCACATGCAGCGTGACCCAGGTCCAACCGGACAGCAGTCAGTCCAGCAGCAGAAAACTGCAGACTGGTTCGAATGCACACACATGTTACCCATACTCGTATCGTAAGCCCCGCACTGCACACATAGATGCATGCAATTTCTGTGCACCCACTCCAAGGAGGCACCTCACCCACGTGACAGCAGATAACACCCTCATTTCTGCTCTCCGGGTGCACCCGCTGCGGGCAAAAATCGCTGCACAGAACTTTCCGGCCTAAAAACCATTGCAAATGCGCTGGATGTACTTGTTAAAGGCACACTTTCTTTTTTAAATAAAGTACGTCCTATTATAACTTAGACACTTCCATTACGTTACTCGCGCCTTCGTTGTTGCAGAAAACATTGTATATATTCAATCACGCAGTACTACTAGCGTCGGCACGATTCTTCTCTGTTATGTATCTATTTACATAAAATAAGGTACTTGCTAGAAGATCCGGTCGCATATGTCGTAGAATCGAGTAGTTTAAGAGTCCAGTTAGCGCATCGCTGAAACCCCGCGTATGTTTGTTTTCAGATCCAAAGACTACGTATTTGCCTGCATTTAATAAATGATGAACGCATCATTTTGAATAATGGCGCGCAGCAGAGTATTGACGACTGCGGAGGAAACGTGACGACTGCTCCGCCTTTGATGCAGCGTCAGGCGTGCTTTTTATACGTTTCCAAGCAATCAGAATACAGTGGAGTAAACTGATTAACCCCGGGAAGCAAACGAAACGCTCTGTCGTTGCAATGGAACGTAAGCGGGACACAGCAGGGCGCGTTCATTGCGGACGCCGGAACGCCAGACAGGCACTATAACCGCTGTATACGTCTACATACTGAGCTCTCGTTGATGCAAACGCGGGTCAGAAGTCTTTCCAGCTGAGCAGTCATGACTGCTGTTCTCTCCCGTCTTTCTCTTCCTCTCTGCCTCGATGTAGCGGCGCAGCAGTCACGGGCAGCGCAGCTGCATAGTAAGATAAGATGAGGAGTAAGTGGTTTCACCAAATACTTACTTGGTGTAAGTTTTTGCTTTCTCTTTCTTCCGTTTTTCGCACCACCTGTCCTTCCTCCCATTCTTAAGGCGGGTTCACACTGGTGAGCCGCGAAGGTCGTGCGACAGGTTTAAATCGATTTGTTACGCTCCCTCCCCGCTTTCCTAGTGCTTCGGGGACCGTAACTAATTGGCCGAAATCGGTCGTGCGACGTTTGCGACTCGCCAGTGTGAACCCGCCTTGATGCCTAAAGCGTGTCTTACGCGTGAAATCGTACCGCGAAGAGATTGGAACAAACGCGTGGAAGTCGTCGCACAACCTTGGTAGAAACCTTGGTACACTAGACAGAAAGGAGTAAAAATGAATTAAACTCTCCTCTAGCGCATTCCCTTTTATAAAACGGAGTGCTCTAGAGGACAGCTTACTCCCTTTCTGCTCCAACATAGGCGTATTCGTGTTTAGGGTGTACATACAGGTCAATATGGCATAGGACAAAAAAACAAAAGCTGGCGCCTTTACAAAAGGCGGAGGACTTTCTGAGCTTCGGGGGGGGGGGGGGGGGGGGGATATACGAAGTCATCAGGCTGTGCTTCCAGCGTCAGTGTGGAAGGACGCGCACTATACCGCTCTCTTCACCGGTAGCATGGCAATGCAGCTTAAAGTACCCCTTTAAATCAGTCTTGCTGCGAAATACTCAAAAACTGGGCTTACACGTGACCTGAAAACAGCGACTTCTGGCAGTCATTTTTGAGTGTACTGCCATGAGTAACTAGTTACCAACCGCCTTGAACTCAATATACGGAGCAGTTTTCAGTGCATAATCTCAGGACTTCAGAAAGACGACGGCATGAATTTTTTGACAGTAGAAATAATAAAAACAACAGTAATACTTGTTTACGGGGAAAACAAATGCGCAATAACTCCTTAATTTCTCAGTAAACACGCCAACCTAGCCTAGAGGGAAGAAATGGAGGGAGTTAAATAAGAAAAACAGAAAGAGGCGGCCCAGTACAGGGCTTCGTATTAATTTATTCCACCTGCGGTTCTTTAACGGGTACTGACGTCGCACATCAAACGGGCAAATTCTGCAATTTCCCTCCATCCAAACGTGGCCGCCGCGGCCGAGATTAGGTACCCCGTCTTTTGGGTCAACAGCCCAGCACACTGAGCTACCCCGGCGGGCTATGATTGATAGCGATAGCTGCAACACATTCCATACCCTTGACTCCATGAGCGCCCCACTTCGACACCCACATGGACCATGCATGGCCACTGATGACGCATTCTATCCGGGCCGAGAACCCCCAGAATGGTATCCCCGTGAGATAACAATCAGGGGGTACCTGGCCCAGAAAGAATGCGCTTGGATAACACTGTGGAAATAGACAGGGATCACCCAGATAGATAGGTATCACCTTCCTTTTCACCCGCAGGCGAAGAATAATAATAGTTGGTTTTGGGGGAAAGGAAATGGCGCAGTATCTGTCTCATATATCGTTGGACACCTGAACCGCGCCGTAAGGGAAGGGATAAAGGAGGCAGTGAAAGAAGAAAGGAAGAAATTGGTGCCGTAGTGGAGGGCTCCGGAATAATTTCGACCACCTGGGGATCTCTACCGCGCACTGACATCGCACAGCACACGGGCGCCTTAGCGTTTTTCCTCCATAAAAACGCAGCCGCCGCGGTCGGGTTCGAACCCGGGTACTCCGGATCAGTAGTCGAGCGCCCTAACCACTGAGCCACCGCGGCAGGTGCAGGCGAAGAATGAAGTTTTTAAAAAAGTTAGGATATCCTACGGCCGACTGCGCTGACCCCGTAATTGTAAATAAAAAAAATTAAACAGAAACAGAAACGGCGCAGTTTCGGCAGCAGAATTTTTTTTTTACTAGTGTCCGCATACATTACACAGGCCGCACCCGGTGTATGGTCCTCACCCGGTGCAAAATATCGCGTTGGGTATCTCATAGAGAGTATTCACTGACGTCACAGAGGCTGCCATTTTGTTGTCTATGGAGCACTGCAAAAGGCTGCCGGCGGTGGGATTATGGCCATCTGCTCCGACGTGCACTGGTGACGCTACGAGCTGGGCAACAAAATGGCGCCATTGACGTCACCTGAATACCCCTTATATTAGCGAAATTGACAAAAAAAGACGCTGTAATGTCTTCACCGATAGATAAACCGCAAAGCCCATAATTTTAACTTTTAGCAAGAAGTTAAGTGGCGTACCGGAATTTATGGTAACTATCTCGTCATCGCCAGTAAGAGATTTTGTCATCAGGGGGGACCAGATGGATTCCTGGTCTCACCTGTTCACGCGGAAATCCGGGTAAAAGTTTTGTGCAGACATTTGACATCGCTATCTGCGTTGACCTCCGCGTTCTATTTTTAGAGGGGAGCAGAAAACTAGCGCAGCAGGTCGGACAAGTGTGATCTCTAATTCAATTTCTCTTTTTTTTTCTCCTCTCGTTCTGTTTTGATTTATAGCTCCAGCCGGTGTACCTACCACGTCCGCCAGCAGAGACATATATACGTATGGTATTACACTGCTCTGATGCCCCCCCCCCCCCTTCCTCCCTTTCGAATTAGGTTTGTCCTTTTGTGTGTCGCTTTTAAAGGGCCAGCCGTCCTGCTGTATCCTCTACTGTCAGCCCGGTAGACACACCTGTGTTGGCTAGTGATTCAAAGAGTTCAGAGTTAAATTTGAAAATTTAATTCCTTTTTGTCTCTGGCTTCGTGTGTTCATCAGCTTTCCGGGACTGCGATCCCAAACTCGCCAGATAAGCCTTGAAAAGACGTCTGTACTAAAAAACTGTAAAAAAAATAGTGAATTCCTCGGGCCCCTCGCAAATAGAGGCACTGGTGCCTGCCGGGCTAACAACGCGTTTCCGCATTCTGCGCCAAAAAGAAAGAACACAAGTCCACGGAACGCCATCGCCCGTTCCGCGAACACCTTTGAACGCATATTTTTTTCATTTTTTCCCATTGTTTCAAATATTTAATTGATAAATTACACACTGTAAATTTTCTTAATTACCGTCATCAAGAATTGGTTTTTTCATTCTGAGGATTTTGACACCTTTGAACCCCATTTTTCCATTTTTTATTTCTTTAATTAATTGATCATTAACTCGTCATCGCATATCACACGCCAATCAATCATCATTCACTAGAACCACAAATTACCAGGACACGATTTTTTTTTTACGCAGCCCTCGATTATTTCCGACATGCGGCGCCGACTGACGGCTTTTCGACTGAACGACCTGTATACGCTTTCGCGTAAAGAAACGTTGTTCTGCATTCTCCATGTGTCATTTTTCGCGCCCCGCTTGTATAGCGCATGTTCAAAAGTTTATTGGATACAGGTTCTCGAGAATAAAATATTTCTGTATTGCCTCGATGCTAGGCAGCCTGCATTCGCTCCATCCGGTGGAGCATGCGTATGCTGCTTTTTTTCTGGACGTTCCAGTAAAGTGGTTCGCCCAGTAACGTGTAGAAATCTTAAATGAGTAAGCGCTGTATGGCTATGTAGGCGGTTTCGGCGTGGTCTAGATAATCTCGGTTCTGTAACGGAGGAACTAGTTGATATATCGGAAAAAGAATAGTGCCGTCGGATAGACCATCGAGAGAGGATGTGCGAGTGACAAAATGTTTAAGGTGACTTAATTAGACAATTAATTAAAGCCAAAAATGTCCAAACGTGGGCGGAGCCAGAGAAAAAGTGGCGCTAAATTTTAAAACACCGAAAGTGGGCGGAGCTAAAACGTGGCGCCAAATTTGAAAACGAAACGTGGCGCAAAGTTTGAAAATTCAAAATGGGCAATGAAACCTGATTAATTTAGCCAAAGAGGTGCGAGGAGGCGTCACTGCTTATGCATTCCTCCAATTCGGGCGCCGCAGTGATCTCATTTTTTTTTCTCGAACGCGCGTTCTGAAAAATTTAACGCGATAGCGTTAGGGTTGCCGTTCTCCAGAAAATCCGCTGTCATCGGCGGTGTCATCGTCGGCAGCGGCGTTGTGAGCGAAAAAACGGGTGGCCCACCTGCAAGCTGTGGCGTCATCACAGCCTGCCCACCGTATTGTGAGCAAACTGGCCTCCGTGGCAGGCGGCAGTTAAATTAATGATTGGTCGTGAGAGGTTGTCTGGGTCTCAGCCCCACCGCTGGCTGTGTTTGAAACGGCTACCTGCCGGGCAGTGGCGCATCGCTTAACCGCTGCACTACTGCGCCAAGAGTGGCATGAGCACTCCTAAGGTATATGAATTTAAAATAGAGAATGACGAATTGTACATATGTGTACATGCAGGCTGAACTTAGATGACAGAAGAGGAGTACTTGCGCGGGAGGGATCTCTAACGCTACCGCATTGTTTTCTTAAAGGTAGGTTAAGTGATATGCGACGGTGAAAGAAAGAACAGCGGCCATGGCCAACGGAGCGATAGGTAAAGAGGACCCTATGCCCCCGAAGGGAGTCATTAACGCTATTGTTACATAACTATAAGACGGACCTCAAGTGTCCCCTCAAATTTTTTTGTCCATTACTGTACTCAGGAGTGTGTGCGCGCTCTCGTCATGTAAATGTCAGCCATGTCTGCGAATGCCGGAGGGGAGTACCGCAGGAATGCATGCGCCAGTCCTCCCCTCACACACTCCTCCTCCTAGCAAGGCTCACAGATTTCGAGTGCACGTATGCGCAACTCCGCTCACCTTTCCTCTCGTATAGTTATCTTTTTCTCATCCTCATCTTCCTTATCATCACAGCACGTTGCTTGACCGAGCGAGCGGGAAAGAACCTCATTCTCCTCATCGCAAAATTGGTGCTTGCCCCGCCGCGGTGGCTCAGTAGTTAGGGCGCTCGACTACTGATCCGGAGTTCCCGGGTTCGAACCCGACCGCGGCGGCTGCGTTTTTATGGAGGAAAAACGCTAAGGCGCCCGTGTGCTGTGCGATGTCAGTGCACGGTAAAGATCCCCAGGTGGTCGAAATTATTCCGGAACCCTCCACTACGGCACCTCTTTCTTCCTTTCATCTTTCACTCCCTCTTTTATCCCTTCCCATACGGCGCGGTTCAGGTGTCCAACGATATATGAGACAGATACTGCGCCATTTCCTTTCCCCAAAAAACCAATTATTATTATTATTATTGGTGCTTGGGGAAAGGAAATGGCGCAGTATCCGTCACAACTTGGCGGACACCTGAACCGCGCCGTAATGGAAGGGACAAAGGATGGAGTGAAAGAAGAAAGGAAGAAAGAGGTGCCGTAGTGGAGGGCTCCGGAATAATTTCGACCACCTGGGGATCTTTAACGTGCACTGACATCGCACAGGACACGGGCGCCTTAGCGCTTCGCCTCCATCGAAACGCTGCCGCCGGGGTCGTGCTCGAACCCGGGTACTCCGGATCAGTAGTCGAGCGCCCTAACCACTGAGCCACCGCGGCGGGTCTAAGCGTATATGGGTTATAGCAATTATGCCATTGATGACGTCATAGTGTGACGATGAGCCATTCAAGGCTTCCGTCTTGATATTCCTTTCGGGTGTCCACCGAGATATGTGAGACAGGCGTCATTTCCTTTCCTTAAAACCAATTTTCATTTCATTTTCCTTGCCTTACGACGCGGTTCAGGTGTCTATCGAGATATGTCAGACGGACGTCATTTCCTTTCCTTAAATCGTGCACTCCTTGCCAACGCTGCAACACTGTGCCGTGTCCCACTCTTAAAGACGAAGCTTGTGGAAATATGGGAGGACTCCGCGGAGGCAGCGTTCCCGCTCGCTAACCGTGGAGGGGTTCGTGCTCGAGGGAACAAAGGGAAGGGACGACAAAATATGCTATTTATTACACTTGCAATTAATACACAGAGCGGGCCAGCTAGCTCCAAAACTTCAACGAGGCATTCCTCGGAAACAGAAGGCTACGTAAGAAGGACTTCTGACTTACCGCCTGGGGCAGGGGCGCGACTTCGGAAGTATCGGCGGCGAACATTTGTACGCCTCGACAATGGCGGCCGGGTTTTCCCGTGCGCGCCGCATTCTTGGGGCAAAGCCATCCCCGAGCATTTGCTGGGGAAGGTGACGAGAGCGCGCGTTTGCTGCGCTCGCTTCGCTGCCTGGAACCAGAAGCCCAGTGGCAAGGCACGGCGGATCTCCGTGCGCCGGCCGCGGAAGGTGACGAGAGCGTGAGGGTTCAACCACTCGCGCAATTCGGATTCGTCGACTACTGATCCGGAGTTCCCGGGTTCGAACCCGACCGCGGCGGCTGCGTTTTTATGGAGGAAAAACGCTAAGGCGCCCGTGTGCTGTGCGATGTCAGTGCACGGTAAAGATCCCCAGGTGGTCGAAATTATTCCGGAACCCTCCACTACGGCACCTCTTTCTTCCTTTCATCTTTCACTCCCTCTTTTATCCCTTCCCATACGGCGCGGTTCAGGTGTCCAACGATATATGAGACAGATACTGCGCCATTTCCTTTCCCCAAAAAACCAATTATTATTATTATTATTGGTGCTTGGGGAAAGGAAATGGCGCAGTATCCGTCACAACTTGGCGGACACCTGAACCGCGCCGTAATGGAAGGGACAAAGGATGGAGTGAAAGAAGAAAGGAAGAAAGAGGTGCCGTAGTGGAGGGCTCCGGAATAATTTCGACCACCTGGGGATCTTTAACGTGCACTGACATCGCACAGGACACGGGCGCCTTAGCGCTTCGCCTCCATCGAAACGCTGCCGCCGGGGTCGTGCTCGAACCCGGGTACTCCGGATCAGTAGTCGAGCGCCCTAACCACTGAGCCACCGCGGCGGGTCTAAGCGTATATGGGTTATAGCAATTATGCCATTGATGACGTCATAGTGTGACGATGAGCCATTCAAGGCTTCCGTCTTGATATTCCTTTCGGGTGTCCACCGAGATATGTGAGACAGGCGTCATTTCCTTTCCTTAAAACCAATTTTCATTTCATTTTCCTTGCCTTACGACGCGGTTCAGGTGTCTATCGAGATATGTCAGACGGACGTCATTTCCTTTCCTTAAATCGTGCACTCCTTGCCAACGCTGCAACACTGTGCCGTGTCCCACTCTTAAAGACGAAGCTTGTGGAAATATGGGAGGACTCCGCGGAGGCAGCGTTCCCGCTCGCTAACCGTGGAGGGGTTCGTGCTCGAGGGAACAAAGGGAAGGGACGACAAAATATGCTATTTATTACACTTGCAATTAATACACAGAGCGGGCCAGCTAGCTCCAAAACTTCAACGAGGCATTCCTCGGAAATAGAAGGCTACGCAAGAAGGACTTCCGACTTACCGCCTGGGGCAGGGGCGCGACTTCGGAAGTATCGGCGGCGAACATTTGTACGCGCCGACAATGGCGGCCGAGTTTTCTCGTGCGCGCCGCATTCTTGGGGCAAAGCTATCCCCGAGCATTTGCTGGTGAAGGCGACGAGAGCGCGCATTTGCTGCGCTCGCTTCGCTGCCTGGAACCAGAAGTCCAGCGGCAAGGCACGGCGGATCTCCGTGCGCCGGCCGCGGAAGGTGACGAGAGCGTGAGGGTTCAACCACTCGCGCAATTCGGATTCGGCGATTAGTAAAAAAAAACATAGTATGGGTGCCCGGTCACTAGGGGGTTGAGGGGAACGAGGCCGCTCACGCGGCTGCCCGACTGTTCCTTCCCCCGGTTTCCACTCAATCCCCCGTTTCTGCCGCGGCAGTCATACAAATCCCGCTAATCTCTTATGCGGATATTACAAAAACATCTACGCCTCTGCAGGAGGCTACTCCCGGGACCCGCCAAGGGTCTCGATAGAACCGAGGAGTGCCACCTTAGGCGACTCCAAACGGGGTCTCTCTTATATCCCGCCATACTAAAACACGTGGACCCTACACTCACAGGCAGGTGCAAATTCTGCTGGCAGTATGCTGGCCTACAGCGCTACGCATTAAGCGTTGTCGATTTGTGCACGAGTCATGGTGTGGGCCTGCCAGTACAATACGCATATAGCCGTTATAAGACGGTCAACTAGGGAGGGCTGGGAGGCAGCATTGTCCAACTTGGACCTGGAGGCCCAGCAGGCCCTGGTCCAGAGAGCACGGGCAGCAGCGGCGGTTAATGGCGTCCCGGAATAGGGACTGTCACCCAGCGCAACAACCATCCCCACCTTCCATTACCAATTTAGAACAGTGCAGCGGGTTCGAACCCGACCGCGGCGGAAGCGTTTCGATGGGGGCGAAACGCAAAAGGCGCCTCTGTGCTGCAGCACGATTTCAGTGCACGTTAAAAGATCCCCAGGGGCCGTATTCCTAGTTTGTGTCAAAATAAAAACAGTCATAATCTGCCGCAGCGGCCACACCTGATTGGTCAAAAAACCGTATGTGGATGTCGGTTCGGTTGCGACTGTGAGCGGCGGCAGGATGTCACTGCGTTGCGGTTTCCGCAGCGAAACGTCCAGCGGCGCTTTTGCTCTTTGCCGAGAAAAAGAACGCGACCAATGCGACAGAAGAAACATTCAGCCACAAGTTTGGTTGCGCATCGGATTCCACTGCAAATGAGTAATATCAAAGCTGCTTTATTTACCGAATTGATTTCAGCAAATACAAACAATATAGTTCAGACACTCTTTTCTGCGCCGTAAAGGCCGGAGGTGTATACTTATAGAAGAAAATATTGTACGCAACCACGCATGGCTTTTAAGTGACAGAAGGCGGCCTCTACAGCCGTCGATCGCCGATGGTACCGATGGTAAAGGCAGCTAGCTTGTTCGCAAAACACGGCGTTTTACATTTATCTTGCGGAAAAGGAAACGGAGAGGAAAATTTGTACCATGCACTCACTCGCTGCACAATGCGCGCTTCGTGACGGGCTACCAAGACGCCGTGACGACTTTCCGTCTGCAACATCGCTGAATATAAATTGGTGCTGTAATCGGATGGTTGTGCAGGCGGTAATTTACGTTTTTTCATTCATTATATGCAGGCACTGCAAATAAATAAAAGGGATGAGCTAAAAATTTTTCTTAGTGTTTCTCTTGATATATGCGTTGGGAGACTTCGCAGACGAAGTTTTCATAGGTTCGCCATGGTACGAGGCGCACGCATGCCCATTGACGCCTTAAAACTATAGCTTGCAAGCTAATTCGAGAGCTCAATGATGCAGAGCCACACCACCGCGGCTATCGAGAACCGTAAGGGACACTAAAGAACCACCTCTGGCATGTCAAACGCTTCGATGTAGCAGAGCGTCGCTGCGACTGACCATCAGTGATAATAATAATAATAATTGGTTTTTGGGGAAAAGAAATGGCGCAGTATCTGTCTCATATATCGTTGGACACCTGAACCGCGCCGTAAGGGAAGGGACAAGGGAGGGAGTGAAATAAGAAGGGAAGAAGGAGGTGCCGTAGTGGAGGGCTCCGGAATAATTTCGACCACCTGGGGATCTTTAACGTGCACTGACATCGCACAGCACACGGGCGCCTTAGCGTTTTTCCTCCATAAAAACGCAGCCGCCGCGGTCGGGTTCGAACCCGGGAACTCTGGATCAGTAGTCGAGCGCCCTAACCACTGAGCCACCGCGGCGGGTAAGACCATCAGTGCACGTGAGTGGTTTCACGCTGGCAGACATTGCACACGATCATGATGCAGGGCGCTTCAACAGCCAATAGAGAACTCTAGAATAGGAAATGCACGTTTGCGCGCAGTAAACCCAAGTATTTTGCGGGCCATTCTGCTTTATGTTACATCATTCAACATACGCGGACGAGATAACTCGGTGATAATGGCACCATTCAGTTTGAACGAAGAGAATAATAATAATAATTGGTTTTTGGTGGAAAGGAAATGGCGCAGTATCTGTCTCATATATCGTTGGACACCTGAACCGCGTCGTAAGGGAAGGGATAAGGGAGGGAGTGAAACAAGAAAGAGAGAAATAGGTGCCGTAGTGGAGGGCTCCGGAATAATTTCGACCACCTGGGGATCTTTAACGTGCACTGACATCGCACAGCACACGGGCGCCTTAGCGTTTTTCCTCCATAAGAACGCAGCCGCCGCGGTCGGGTTCGAACCCGGGAGCTCCGGATCAGTAGCCGAGCGCTCTAACCACTGAGCCACCGCGGCGGGTGAGAGAGAACGAAGAGAACAATTTCAGCAACAAACCGGTGCTCGTTAGGCCTAGGAGCCACCGAATCGTCCAACAAAATAAAAAAACAGGCCGAAGTTATCGTCCATCTAGTTTGTTATAGGAAAGACAAGACGAAGCGAAAGTCACGTACCCAGTTTATAGCCAGTTCGCGGGCCGAAAAACGCAGTAACATAGACGAGTTCACTTCGAAGCGAGAGGTCCGCTTCAGAGCGCGCCGCCATGTTGGCTGTCGAGCATCTACTGCGTGCGCTATGTGTTTGACGTCACCGTCCAGTTTCTTCGACCCTTTTCGCTGCATCCGAACCACCTCATCCGCTTCCGGAGTTTCGACCAATCAGGTGTGCTCGTTGCGGCAGATTATGACGTTTTTTATTATGACACAAACTCGGATTACGGACTCAGGTGGTCGAAATTATTTCGGAGCCCTCCACTACTATGCCCCGCCGCGGTGGCTCAGTGGTTAGGGCGCTCGACTACTGATCCGGAGTTCCCGGGTTCGAACCCGACCGCGGCGGCTGCGTTTTTATGGAGGAAAAACGCTAAGGCGCCCGTGTGCTGTGCGATGTCAGTGCACGTTAAAGATCCCCAGGTGGTCGAAATTATTCCGGAGCCCTCCACTACGGCACCTCTCTCTTCCTTTCTTCTTTCACTCCCTCCTTTATCCCTTCCCTTACGGCGCGGTTCAGGTGTCCAACGATATATGAGACAGATACTGCGCCATTTCCTTTCCCCCAAAACCAATTATTATTATTATTATTAGCCCTCCACTACGGCACATCTTTCTTCCTTTCTTCTCTCAGTCCTCCTCTATTCCTTCCCTTACGGCGCGGTTCAGGTGTCCGCCGAGATGTGACAGATACTGCGCCAATTCCTTTCCCCAACAACCCATTTTAAATTTTCAATAAATGTTTTCTCCTCCTCCTTTCTTCTTTCACACCCTCCTTTATCCCTTTCTTTGTGGCGCGGTTCGAGTGTCCACCGAAATATGCGAGACAGTTACTGCGCCATTTCCTTTCCTCAAAAGTCAACGAGAGAGCGGATGTGGAGGCCTCTCTTGCAGTTACCGCACCTTTCCTTTGCCCTTTCTTTTTGCGGCTACTCCCATGGAAGCTCATGTCCAGGCTTGAAACGACGACCGACTCCAGTCTGTTTACTGTCGCCGGTAAAATTTCCTGACAATTCTCAACCTCTCTCTCTCTCTCTCTCTCGGAGTGAATATGTAGAGTGATAGTAGTACTCCGCCCGTCTCCATTTTCCGTAGGTGCGCCCACAGTTAGGATTTTTTGTTTGTTTTTGAGGAAAGGAAATGGCCCAGTAATTGTCTCGTACTTTGGTGGACACCCGAACCGCGCTGTAAAGGAAGGGATAAAGCAGAGAGTGAAAGAAGTAAGGAAGAGGTCCCCACTGTTAGGCTCGCTTGGGTTACATGACTATACGGATGACGCACTCTCCCCTAAGCGGTCGCTTTAAAAAATATATGCTCAGGATGGCACCTGCCGCCATGTATTCGTTTCTGCGAGGATGGCAGACGTTCGTGGCTGCGATATTTAGTTTTTTTTTCCCCGGCTCCCGCCGATTTCCCCTGCTGAATAGCATGTAGCAGGAAACACGCGACCTTGTGAGAAAGTAAACACGTTCGTGGCGGTCGAGCCATCAGGGACAACCGAAACCATATACGCGCCAGGTGGCTCCCGCACACGAGCGGAAAATCGTCAGCTACGACGCGGAGTAGCGCTACATTCGCCAGTTTTTTTTATATGTATATACGTAGCCTCGTGTATGCACTGCAAGCGCCTCTCATGTGCGCGAATCATGTCGCGCCTCGAGCCGGTGCATATTATGCCGCACGCCGCTCTGCAGCTCGCGCAGGGACCGCTTCCAATAGTATATTGCTTCATAAGTAGAATCCATTGAACTTTTTTTTCTGGAATGCGTAGTTCTACCGAAGAATCACGATAGAATAAGCGCCTCGACGTACAATAGTGTACTCGAGCCGATGACACATTGGGGCAGCATTTATTTTGTTTACATCCTTGTAAACGGATTCAATGCGACAATGCGACCGTTTGGTCCTCGGTATTTTCCATGATTGATAAAGGGAAACTACTTGTGTGGACGGCCAATATTATCGACTGAAAAAAGTCTCAGTAAACGTCACGAAACACCAAATACGCGTATCGTGCATGCGCTTGGAACATCGTCTTCCATTCGCTGAGCCGAAAGACGCTGGTTCGATCCCGGCCGCGGCGGTCGAATTTCGATTTGAGGCGAAATTATAGAGGCCCGTGTACTGTGCGATGTCAGTGCACGTAACCCCAGGTGGTTGAAATTACCGCAGCCATTCACTATATGGTTTCCCTCAATGCCTGAGTCTGTCTTGGACGTTAAACCCCCATGCATATACCATAGACCATACACCGACCATTCGCTGTTCTCTTTAGCTCACGCCGATAAGGCACACGCTTACTTTGCACTAGAGACTAATGATAGGTGTCTTCAAAAAGACTTGTCGACTGTGGGGTTTAACATCTAGAAGCTTTGAGGCACGCCGTAGTGGAGGGCTCCGGATATTTTAGGTCACCTGGGGGTTCTTTAATGTGCGCTGACACCGCACAGCACATGGGCGCAGCACATGGGCGCCTCTGGCGGTTCGCCTCCAACGAAACTCGGCCGCCACGGTCAGGTTTGAACTCGGGTACGCTGGCTCAGCAGCCGATCGAGCGCCCTAACAGAGTCACCGCGGTGGTGCAGCCGCAGAAATATGCAGCACTGCGCTACACAAGAGAAGTCGTAACAGCGATACGCAGTAACCAATCTATAGTTCCTTACACTACAGAAACATGAATACGCCTACTTGAGAGCAAAAAGAGAGTAAGCTGTCGTCTAAGCTAAGCTAAGACCGGGCTAAGCTCGTGTGGCAGTGAACGCCTGATTATTAATGCTGATGCTACGATTGCTCGAAGTGCTTTTTGATATCATTGAATACAAGCGGGAACATAAAGGAGCGTATTAAAGCGAAATGCGATCAAACTGCTTCCCCGGTTGTGTTGCCGGCCGAGCTGAGAACAAGAAAAACTGTGTCTTCGTTTCATTCTGTGATAGTTTGAACAACCAACTAGGATGATATCGTTCTGGACTTGCCCACAAGTTTGTGTAACAGCGCCCCTGGAGCGGATGTTGTTTTTATCACGAAGCAACGACCGAGAAAATCGAATTCGCGATGATACTGCAAGAGCGTAGAAAATTATACGGTGGTTGACTGCTCCGCAGTGATTTCCGCCACCTGGGCCGGAATAATATAATGATTCCATTCCAATTCAATCCCTTTTTCACCATTCTTCATTGGCAGAGGCTCCGTCATGCCCTCATTTTTCCCATAACCAGAAAAATTAGGTTGAGGCAAACCGAAAAAAGACTGCAAAAGATACTGACGTGCGCTGAGGTCAGAGTACACGAGTCCTTCAGCATCCCGCCTTCCAAAAAAATGCCGCCACTGCGGCTGGGAATCGAACATTGGAGTTCTTTGTCGGCAACAGAACGCTACAGCCACCGTGCCTCTGCGGCAGCTGAAATCAATACATCACTCATAAAAAGGTCGCTGCGCCTGCGTCATTACTGGTTTAGCGCGCCTGGCGGCCCAATAAAAGACAGTTACTAATATAGACGAATGAATAAGCTAATCTTTCAAATCATGTAAAATTGTGCCCTGTTCCCGCCGAGGGCCCCAATCAAAGCAAGGGTCACAGCCGATCTGCTTATTTGAATGAGAGCAGTCGCTTTGCAGATTTCAGGGCTCGTACAGAAAGCGTCGATCATTTGCTGCAAGCCGCAAAAATCGGTATTGGTAGCATGTACCCGATGTATTGGAGCTACGCCGACTGCGTGACTGAAAACCGTCTTGTTGCTAAGTGACGTATACAGCTTCGAACTTTGCTAAGTCCAGCGCAGCCTGAAAGTATATGAAGCTTATAAAAGCGAAATAAAAATGGCAGCTGTGACCGTGCATATATGCAGCCGTTAATTGAAGCCCCGCGGCGAATCTCAATGAGCGTAACCGGAAGTGATAAGCAGCGATCGTGGCAGCTCCCGCTTTGGCAAACGAATTGCACCGTTCGCCGTCGCGCCTCGCATATGGCACAGCTACAGCGCCGCCCTCTGTCGGACGACCTTCAGCGATAACGAGCCTCCGCATGCGTTTCACTCTCTCTCTCTCTCAATAAAACCGTGCAGCGTGGTAGAAGCTAGAACCAGTGTCAGCAATAATCAGAGGCCGAATTCGCTAAACAACTGTGCCCAAGCCGAGTATAGATGCTCTTCGAGATGTTTACTCGGGCGGCTGTGTCATCGGCTACAATTAAAACAAAAAAAGACCTTAAAGGTTGTTTGGACGCACCACACTTCACTACACAAAATGGGAGTATGGCTCACTGAAACATCCCACACGATGCGAGCTGTGGTTACAGTTAAACCTATGTATTCATTGCTTTACAGCTGCACAAGTAGCAGTTGATTTCAAAGGTGCCGGTTATTTCCGCGGTTAATGCACTCTTTAAAGAACAGCGATAGTCGCTGTGAAAGCTTAGTCGCGACTTGTCTCATTATACACTGCGTTTTCGCTAATCTCGACTGGTATGGTGGTAACCGTTACGCCTTTCAATGGAAGTCTACAGCTGTGTAGCTTCAAGCGCACTGCACGCGCCTTCAGCGAGACGGTGTATAGAGCGCCGCCGTGGCGTAGCGCCGGCAGCTGCCATCCGCATTGCCGTCTGCGCGTCCCCGGCGGCGGCGATGTGTCGGTCGAAGGAGAACAATGCGGTGCACGGTGTGACTGGCTCATTCCTCCACGGGGTTCTGCCCTCCCCACGCTCGTCCCGACAGGCGTTGTTCGCGCAAGTGTTCACCAGGCTTTGTCGTCACCCTAACGATGGCTCTGATAATCGCATGCTCCAAGGACTCGCTCCTGAAACTAACACCGGGCACAAGGGGGTTCGTTTTCGAGGCTATAATAAAAAATTGGAGGGGACACTTAAGCTCCGCCTCAAGGGTATGACACGATAGCGTAATGGGTTGGTTCCCAGAAGATCATCCTCTACTTTACAGTCATAGATCCCTGGGAGTCCTCATACCACTGCTGGCGCAGTGGTGCAGCGGTTAAGCAATGCGCCACCGCCCTGCGATGGCAGGTGCTCCCACAGCGGTAGGCCTCGTGCCGCCCAGGTTGCGCTTCCCGAGCGACCAATCAATCAAATAACTGCCACCTGCCACGATGGGCAGTTTGCTCACCATCCGATGGTCAGGTCGCGATGACGCCG
The DNA here is from genome assembly GCF_052857255.1 of Amblyomma americanum. Classification (NCBI taxonomy): domain Eukaryota; kingdom Metazoa; phylum Arthropoda; class Arachnida; order Ixodida; family Ixodidae; genus Amblyomma; species Amblyomma americanum. The sequence continues at coordinate 164,816,059 of NC_135499.1, read as the reverse complement.
CAAGGTCACGTGACCAAGGTGGCCCACCTGCCTCGTAGGGTGCTCTCTGGGCACCACTTGCCAGAGTCATGCTCGTGATTTTTAGCTCACAACTCCGACAGCGGATGAGCAATAAACCATTAACCGCCTAGATGGGGCACCCCTACATTGATCCAGCCAAGTGGTTACGGTGCTCGGCTGCTGACCCGAGAGACGCGGGTTCGATCCCGGCCGCGGCGTTCGCATTTCTATGTAGGCGGCATTCTAGAGGCCGGTGCACTGTACGATGTCAGTGCACGTATAAGAACCCCAGGTCGTCAAACTTATCCGGAGCCCTCCACTGCGGTATCCCTCATAGCCTGAGTCGCTTCGGTACGTTAAACCGCATGAGCCATAAACTATAAACCACCTACGGGAGGTACGCCTCAACTGATCCAAAATCAACAGAGAATGATTTCTACATTCGTACTGTCCAGTCTCTACTGTCCGTGTATTTTTTGCGCTAGCTAATATTTCTCCGTAGGCCAGCTCGCGGTGCCACTGCAGCATGGCATTGATACATGAAAATCGCCGGTTGTATTGAGACAACCGTCTTCTTGGTCTGCTACTTAATTTAACAGGAATGCATTTAACGGCTGCATTCTCAACTCGGTTTGCCCGTCCGTCCGCACCACTCGCTGCAACTTGGCCACCCTCAATGCGACGCGCAGACAATAGGGAGCTGAAAAAAAAAATAGATACAAAAGAAATCTTGAAAGAAAAGACGCGTCGCAGCAGCCGCGCCTGCCAAAGCGATGAAGCCGGCTGCTGCAGAAACCGACGCACCCCCCTCCCCCCTCCCCCCGCATTACTCCCTCCTCGCTTTCAGCTGCAGGTCGTATTAGCTTATGTTAAGGGCTCTTGCTTATGAGATATGTCGCTTACAGTTAGTGCGTTGTTACAGTTATGTCGCTTACAGTTAATACAGCGTTGCTAAAAGCTGGCGCAAATTTCGTACGCTGCGATGCACAAGCAGGAAAGCAAAGTTTCATTTGTTTGTTTTTCATAAATTACACTGGAAAGGGCTTGAAAAAAGCTGCACAGGGCAGCTTGAAATACCCACCAACCCAGTCGACAGAAGGCAGCGTTGGCAAATAGACATAGGTTGCTTGAAGCCCCAAACAATGCAGATTTACTAATTATTTCCAGAAAAAAACAGTAACAAACTCTTCACTGCGCACAGAAAAAAATATCCCAAGTGCACTGAAATACATAGATGATATTTCACAATGGAAGTAACTAGAAGTTGCATAGAAGAAGGATCTAGATATCCGTCTGTCGAAAATAACAACTTTAATTCGCACAGAAGCATACACTAGATTCTAACAGAATATTATTGCCAGGAAATGATTTTTCTAGGATGTTTTAATTATGATCGTGATATGTCAACATTTTATGCGTCAAGTTCATTCAGCAGGCGCAGTAATGTGTTTGACACGCTTTGTAAGCCAAAGTTTCTTCTACACGTTGTGACGTTCCAGATTTCAGGTTTTCGACTTCAGTAGATTGGCACATTGCGCGTGAGATTAGCAAGCCTGCGTAAGTTATGAAGATTATTTATGGTTTCTTTTACATATCTCCCCATTAGTTTCACATCATATAGATGAAAAATTCTGCCCATGTCGTATTTTCCGAAAAAATGAGCCGTGTGAACCCTAAAATCAGGATTGTAAATGCATCGTATAATGCACTTTTATGCAGAGAAAAAAATACTTTGTTTATTGACCATATAGTGGTAAATATTCGGTTCATTAACCGTAGTGGTTAATCAACCACTCGAACGTGCTCGCACGCAGCGGTGAACACGTCACAAAGGAATTCGTTCAGCACGCTTATTAACTGTATTTCTTTGTGACGTGTTCCCCGCTGCGTTCGAGCATGCGTTTGCAGCCTCCGCCGCACGTGCTGTGGTCCGTGCCCACACACGCTTTTAGTTCTGCGTTAGTTCTCTTCGTGTGTGAGTTTTTGTGTGTCTAGCTGGCTGGTCGCTTGCAAAATATGTCTGTAAATACGCTTGTACCAACGCTAGCATCCTCACTCTTAGCATCCGCAAGACCAACCTCGCATGGAACGCGTGACAGCGTTGGAAAGTGAACGAAATTAAAAACATGCTTGCGCCGAGACACCGATAACAGGAGAATGTTCTAAAGATACATGCTGTACACGCTGCGTCATCGCTTCTACCACGTGGGTGTTTACAAGTGACATTACGAACATTGTGCAAAAGATTTCTTTAGTGACAAACTTCCATGTTATGTTCCTTGTGATGATGTTTAATTTTTTTGGCACAAGGGCATCTTTGGCCAAAGAGCGTCATGGCGCAAGGTTTTTTTCTTTTTTCTCCAGGTAGGGTAAAAGACCCATTTTCCAAGCATTCCACTCTAAAGAAGCCAAGCACCAGGCAGGGGAAACTTGTAGCCATTGTATCACCAGTGGGCAGAGGTGGGGATTTGACCTCTAAAGTCTGGACCTCACCTCAACCTCAAAAAAAATTTGCCAACCTCACTCAACCTGAACCTTATCAGTTGAGGTTGAGGTCTCCTTAGACGCCCTCATCTCACTTTTCCTGAGGCCACTGCTGACCTCACTCAACCTCACAAACCTCAAATTTTGAGGTTGAGGTCGGCTGCTCGACCTCAGAAAACAAACGAAAAACAAAACAAAAACCGATTAAGAAGTTTTTCAGTTAAAAACAATTCTGAGAATGCTGTGAGACAGGAAAGCCAAAATGATGATGGTATTATTGAATAAGGTGTGTACAGACACTATTGATGTGCACGCAATGGGAGAAGCTTATAATCTGACATGAGTATATGGCCTGCGGGCAGGGGTGTCCCATACGCAGTTACCACCAGTACGTCGGTGAGTACTTTATATGTGTCAATATTTGGCAACCTGCTTCGTGCATACTTGTTCGTATTGGAAGCCTCTCGCTCATTCACGCACGAACCGGCAATTGACAAACACAGCCCTTCTACACCATCTACCAGAAATTGGGAGGAGGAGGAAGGTATTCACGATACTCTTTTCAGGCTTGAGAATATATAGTTACGAATATAAAGAAACTGGTCGTCGATGTACTTTCCAATGCGGTGGTTATGCAGACGCATATCAGTATATTTCGATTTTCTAGCTCTATCCGGCATAGCGAGTATGCTCTTTCCAGTCCTCTGTATGTTGCCTTCGAAAACATTTAACAAGCTGCGACTGTAGTACACCAACGGAGACACGTTGTGTTTATGTCTGTGTAGAAGCGAGCGACTTCTTTTATTAATATGAAAGCACTAGTCATATCCGGTCATATCCGCAAAAAAGTGTCCGCAAGAAACGGCGCCATACGACGTCACAAGCCGACAAGTCACGCGACGAAGATGATGACATCACACGATTAATTAATGCTAGTTAATATAATGAGGTAACGCTAAGACTAATTAGTATAATTAGCGATTACATCATGTGAGTGTGACGTCATACCAGGTCAAGCGATGTAATGTGCCATCAAACTTAGTCACGTGATGACGCTGTAATATATTACATCTACTCACGTGACAACGATGTAATTTCTCGTCATACCATGCCCCCATCCAACCCCTTCCACCCCCATTTCAAGATCCATATGGATCCTACATTACTACACATGCGCGCATGACGCATTACAAAGAGTGCCCACAACCCAGTCCACATTAATGACCTTCGGATTGTCCAGCAGGTAAATGTGTCAGTTCTCATGTATGACATACTACAAAGATCATGCAACGACACATGCCTTTGACTCTCGAGATGATAGCGATGATGATGATGATGCTAACAGTGTATCCTTATGAGTCTTTAAAGTCTGATATACCGCCACCAAATTAAAAGATGACAGAATATTTATTAAATATTGTAGATTATCCTCAACCGAAGACAATTATTGTGCGGGAAAATAGGAATACCTGCAGCTATTAATTAAGGATGATGATGCTGATGTTCCCGGGAGGTCAAGACCCTCCTCCGTTTCCGCCACTTCCATTCAGGTGGCGGCGGTAATGGTTCCGAAATCCTGGGAATTCTGCGATCACTCGGTGAACCCGCGGCATTTTGAAAGGGCCAGATTACGTCTTCGAACACTATGCAAACTATTAAAATCACACGGGTCAAAATAACTGGCCTAGAGTGGGCAGCGTGAACCGCTCTCTCTGTCAAGAGCACCATGGCTCTCCGCTGAAATTCCCCCGCAGCGAAATATTTTTCCGAGCCCCCTTCCCGGAAAAAAAAAAAAAAACGCCTAAGTACTCATGCGCCTCAACAGAATTCTGGGTACCATTTCGTCAACCAGTCTGAGACAAGCTGCTTTAAGTCAGTCACTTGTTTTCCTTCAAAACTGAAATAATCAATGGTACGCCAGCATCCTCGACATTTTTTACCGACGAGCACCGCGCGAGCATTCAGCGAAGCCGTTTAAGGTGATCGATGGGTCTCTGCAAAATAGTTAAAGGAAAGAAAACGTGTAGTGCCTGGTCGTCTGCAAGGCAGGCCGCCAACCTAACTGATCCCTTACGAGAAAAGAAAAAAAAGAGAATGATTAGAAACATACAAACAAAAATCGCACACTAAAAACAGAAGCGAACAACAGTGTGCCCCATTAAACGTCATATTAGAATGTTTGAAACAGCGACTCAGCAGCACAACGCGAGCATGTAATCAGTTCCATTCACACACCTTCATTAAGGAAAAGGAATCAGCTACCACATTACCGTACATTCATTATAGTTTTGTATTTTTTCGCCGCTGTAACACCGCTATGCTGGCGCGTTCGCCTCGTGTTGCGGTGTTTCGGCATAATAAGAGAATTTCCGAGAAGGAACAAGGAACCGGAGACAAAAAGAGAGGTTATTCGGAAGGATAAAAAAAGGGAAATTATATTTGCATCTGCTTGCATTACGAAACGGGAATATACAGAATTAGTGTGAGATTCGAAAGGGAAACTCACCGACCAAAAGCGTCGACAGTGTTATACGGGTTTTTCTGGCTTTGTGCTTTTTTCATCAAATCAGCAGGTGTCCCTATTAGGAACCACCTGAATCACATTCTCTCATTTGTGCCGACAACTCCAGTTTCTGTTAAGTCAGCTTGTAATGTACAGCAGGATCCCCTTTATTCGACTGCAAGGCAAGAGCCATGATGTCAGCGCCGGCAACAAGCATGGACACGAAGCAGTCTTGCTTGGGGACATCTGCGATGCGACGAATTC